>NC_133777.1:61251082-61403219 GCF_003597395.2 Chelonoidis abingdonii
TGAACACTGAAACCTGTCAAAACACGCACACTGCCTGTTGAAACACAAAGAAAAGGTTTTGTGTGTTCTTGTGAGTTAGAACAATTCTAGTATTTTTAATACTGGAAAAATGGAAATTCTTAGCTATGTTTTCGAGATTGACAAAATATATTGGAGAATGATTCTAGTGTGACACTAATGCTCATTCCATTCAGCTACAGGTTTTTTTTAATGCCAAATAAAATTCTGCTTTGTGGTGCAGATGTGTTCATATTGGACTATTTGAGATGGGAATACAGTCCTAATTATTTCTGAATTACTCAGGTTTGCTGGCAGTGTCACAGTATAGTCACCCTAGATCAGGCTGGGGAGAGAGAAGAGAACACATCTTTATGGGATTTTTCACCTCTCTAAATTTGAGTCTGTCCATTGTGTCTCTTATTATAATTAATAATAGCTACAGTATCTCACTGGATATAGTTCATTAGCCTCTTATGCTGAGTGATAAGGATGGTCTGTATGTCAAATTATATTACATCATGTCAATTGGGTTAGGATGGCAAGTAACATGCCCTAGGGGGAATAATATGAGTAGACTGATAAAAATGTAAAATACCTTCTGAAACTGAGAGCATGCACATAGTGGTTAAATAGTCATTCTGGGACTGATCCAATGTCCATTCAAATCAATGGAAAGAGTCTCATTGATTTCAATGGGCATTAGACCATGTCCTTACTGGCCACCTCCCACCCACCTCTAGAAGATTGTGCAGGGCAAAATGTGGGTTAACAATTTGGGAGCAGCAGGTTTTCCATGAAGGGATGAAAAGTCAATACAAGGCTACTGATCAGAGAGTTTCTACACCTGCCACTCATTCCATCTTCCCTGTTCACTGCTAGGGAGAAGGAAACCACATCAAGATAGCATACTGAGACAGAACATCCTTGGAAGAGTCATCGCCGGGGAGCTGGAAAAAAAACTTGATTAAAGGGACATGGAAATTCAGTCTGTGACCCCCATCCAGCTTTTTTGTGTATGGGGTCAATTTGTAGTTTGATGGAGAGGAAAATGACTAGTATAGTAGCTCCTTATGCAGACTGTAGCGATGTGGGAGCTTCTTGCTGGTGTCAGCTGTCATGACTCTGTTGAAGTCAGGGAGCTATGATAGTTGACACCAGCTGAGGATCTGTCTCTTGTCTGAGTAAGGAGCAAGGTCACCTTCTGCACTGAGTCCTGGGCAGCCTAGTTTGCATATCTAGAAATGGAAACAAAAAGGTGGAAGGAGTGTGTATGAATGAAAAATCTGAGGAAGAGTTTGGGAAAACATGGAAGGAAATGGAGCAGTTTTGTGCAGTGAACTCAGAACATTAATCTAAAGATCACAATTGGGGAAACTGTTTCCCTGATGGCTATTATTCTGCAACACTGTAATTAAGGTTTTGGTTCATAATTTGTTCACATTCTGATTGATGATGAGATTAAAAAAAAAAAACAACTAAAATTTTTGCTTTCCTATTGGATTTTGTTCCAGAAAGCATCCTTTCAGGGCCTGAGCCAAAAAGAAAGGGAAACCTGTTGGCGTTAGCAGTAAAATGGGAAGCCTTTTGAGAGGATTTTACATATTGGCTCATAAAAATGACTAGTGCACAATGAGACATTTGTTCCTCCAAAATTAAAAAAAAAAAAAAAAAAAGAGAACAGTGGTTGTCAATTGACTATTCCCTACTTCTAAATGATTGATTTTCTTCAGGAGGATTAAAGAACAAATCCAGTATTTTAAGACTAACAGCTTAAATAAAGCAAGGAAGGAACAGTAAGCTGCTGAAAACAAAGTTGCAAAACTTTATATCCCTTTTGTGTCAGGAATCAGTGAGACATGCAAAGTGACATTGAAACAGCAGAAAATAAATGCTCTCATGAAGAATAATAAAAACCCAAAGGAAGATGTTCTACCTCCCACTCAGAAGGTCAACATGCTATCCTCAATGGCTTCTGTGGGATTTCTTTGTAATAGTTATTCTTTCAGATACAGTGAGAGAAACAAAAGAAACATTAGCTGCAGTACTATAAAAAGTCCATTTTCTGAGTTATGTAAACATATTATTCATAAGCAAATATAATATAGATTGGAATAATGGAGCTCTTCTGTTGTGACTGAGATCTGAGACTGTGCAGCTGTCCATCCAGCCCAAATTAATTTCTGTGCACCAAGAAATGGCTCCAATAGGAAATGAATTTGACCTCTATCCCTTGCAAGTGTTTAATGCCTTGGGGCCACACAAGTCTGGTCCCTTCCCTGCCTTGTGAGAATAATTTAGGGGCCCCAGTTAGTATGCTTAGCATTTCGACTGATATTCTAATAAGGAGAGCATCTTCCTTGGCTGATTCAGAACTGTGTTGATTTTAAAACAGCTGGGTAGCCAAAATCACTTTTATGGGCTGACAACTATGATATAAAGCTGCTATACAACCTAAAGATTACCACTATTCACCCAACAAATATCTTCTTTGGGGAGGAAAAGAAGGGGAGGAAAGACCCTACACTAGCAGATCCAATTAGGCAGCATCCAACACCCTTCTGGTGGAGGAAGTTTGTATGTGACAGGATATCAGAATTTTAGGACCCTGAATGGAGAAGCAGAGCTATTCTACCGACTCATTGCTTCTGTCCTGCAGGATAAAAGATGGCGAGGGGTTAGGGAGTGAAACAGAAGGTCTTGGTTGGGGGAAACCCCTAGAAACAGCCAGCTCTATATAGGCTTATTTGCTGTATTTAAGTTAAGAAAGAAGGAAATTTGATTTGCAACTCAACCAGCATGTGTGTATGCTGGGTTCAGAACATGACAGGGATCTAGGCCTGTTCACATAAGGATTATGGAGTGTGGAGAAAATCCCCTCCCCCTTCCATTTCTGGGTAAATTCAGGGAGTCAGTCATCTAATGTACACAAGCTGTTTTCCTCCAGAAGTACCTTCATAATTCCCTGCTGTGCAGCTTCTTGGCTAATGTGCATCATGGTAGTAAATACTTGATTAAATGAATACAAATGGGACAGTTCTTTGCAGAAAGGTGGTGCTTTACTCGAGCTCTGCCCCAAATGATTAACTATTTCACTGCTCTTATTCACATCCCATTGAGATGAGTTCATACGTCTCTTAGAACTATTGTTTTATTCTTGCTGCAGTCTTGTGTTGACACCACTGCACTGACTCACATTGCGAAAGCAACAAAAGATTTATTTCAGATCTCAGTTGTAAAGACTGAGGAGAAATTTACATATTTCATATCAAAGCTACTTTGACTAGTCATGTTACTCTTGAACATATATTGAACATTTTGCTTTAGCATGAAGAAGCACGCGAGGGACGCTTATGTGTGCCTCCTTTATTTTGCTTGAATGTCTGTTACGAACTTTTTGCTTTACAATTGAATAAATGTTTTTAAAATGGGAAGGATCTTCTAGTTTTGAACATTGACTCTTAAGGTTCCACACACTAAATATGGCTAAAATCAAGACTCTTTAATGTCCTTTTCTTTGAAGTGAAAAACAAAAAAACCCAATCCAGCCATACAATAGCATTTTGCTATTTGTTTGCTTTAGTTATGCCGCTAAACATTGCCAGTCAGGCTGGGAGATTGACAAACTGATAGCCGGTTGCCCTATCTGAGGTATTTGGATATAGCCTTGGACAGAGACGACTTTTAAAACTTACCTGGAAAAGTTGAGTGAAATGGTAAAGGCAAGGACTGGTGTAGTCCGAAAACTTGTGGGCAAAACATGGGATGCTGATGTGCACATGCTTCAAACAGTGACTCTAGCACTGGCATACTCAACTGCTGTGCACCAGCCTGGGTGGTCACATAGTCAAACTATGGCAAACTTGAACTTATCAATTCATAAGACTCTTCCAAAGACATGCCTGAAATCTCACAAGTCATTTTAGCATCGGACAAAAGCTCTTAAAGTGTCCTCATTCAATCCTCAGGCACAGTGGAAAGAATTGTGGGCTAATACTAATGTCCCAAACAAACACCTAATTGCTGACCCCCACAAAAAAACTCCCAGGCTTTAACCCAGTGGTTCTCAGCCTTTCCAGACTGCTGTAGCCCTTTCAGGAGTCTGATTTGTCTTGTGTACCCCCAAGTTTCACCTCACTTAAAAACTAGTTGCTTACAAAATCAGACATAAAAATACAAAAGCGTCACAGCACAGTATTACTGACAAAGTGCTTACTTTCCCATTGTTACCATATAATTATAAAATAAATCAATTGGAATATAAATATTGTATTTATATTTCAGTGTATATAGAGCAGTACAAACAACTCATTGCATGGAATTTTAGTTTTTGTATTGACTTTGCTAATGCTTTTTACATAGCCTGTTGTAAAACTAGGCAAATACCTAGACGAGTTGGTGTACCCCCGGAAGACTCAAAGTACCCATGGGGGTGCACATATCTGTCATTGAGAACCACTGCTTTAACCTACCCCAGAAATGGTGGTGCACATTGAATCACTTCAGAACATCATGTGGCAGACGCTGTCATCTCTGGAAGACGAGAGACCATGCACAATATGACTGTGGACACTAGTTGCAAACTGTGGTGCACATTGTAAGTCAGTGCCCGCTTTGATCATTTGCATCTCAGACTTACACTTCTGAAACTATTAACTGGATCACTAATTTGGACTTGGTTATTTGAATGTTGCTAATCACCTCTCTGCCAGGAGAAAGAAAAAGTGATGTCCATAGTTCTGTGGTGCCCCCCGGGTGCGTGACTGAAATCATTATTATGTTGTAGATGCAGTGACTGAGAGCCTTTTGGTGACACATCACAATAGGTCATTCAGATATTCTGGAGTTTGGCGAGACCCTGTGAGTTTGGGGAACGCTGGGAACCTCTGTGTTTTTCCTTCCTGCGAGACCTGCAGTGTCAGTCGCTTTCCTAATTAACTGTGGCAAAGCTTTTCATTTCATGTCTCCCTCCCAAAGATCTTCCCTCCTAAGTAGTGTGCAAAGTCTAAAGGATTTCCTTGTTGTACGTTAACAACTTCTGATGTGACAAGCAGAGCTGAAAATCAAATAATCGTTCCTCAAGTATGCAAGGCTTTTTGTACTCTAGTTGCTTCATATTATCGAGACATTTTGCTGACAGTAAAATTTTAGCACATTAACCAGTCTAATGTGAAGGGCTGTGGTGTGGTAAAGATCAGGAGAAAATTAATGTCTTGTATGACTGGCCTAAGATCCAGTCTTAAAGTGGGTAGCTCATCTGTGAAATGAGGATAATTATGCTTACTCATTTTTACAAAGTGCCTTGAGCTCTTTGGGTGATGAGTGCAATATTAGTACAACATACTGTTATTTCTACTGCTCCCATGAGTAACAACTACTTCCAAGCACAATGGATTTTAGGATCGAGCTTGGAAATCCATGTATCAGCCCATCTCATGGGCCCAATCCTACAATCACTTATTCACTATGAGTAGGAACCATGCGAATGAGAGGGGTTTGTAGGATCAGGCCTGATATTTTAAATATAAAAACTCAAAGAACCTTGGGATCTGATTTTATACATATTACACAGTACTTTTTGCAAACTAAGATCTATATGTGTCTGTTTGGATAAATCATCTTTATTGGGTATGATATAGGGAAAAATTAATATGTGATTTATACTTTGAGAATATTGATTCTATTGAAAACCCAAAGGCTTTTTTTTGTGGAGTTTATCCTCAGTACGGCATAAACAAATAGCAAAACCTTCAGCTTGTCAAATAAATTTGGTCAAGGGCTGTTGGCCCATAAACTTGGAATACTCACAAGACACTGAGTAGTGTTGGAGTAAATGAAATCCTTCAGAATGATAAATTCCAGTAATTTCTACATTTCTGTATTCTGATGTAATACAACTGGAGGGAAAAAAGTAAATGCTTAGATAAAACCATCAAGGACAGAATCTACTATGAGAAGTTCAGAGTTCTTAAGAGAAGTGCTGAAACTCATATCATGCATTTTTCCTCCTAGAGCAACTTTTCATGGAAACTAAAGAAAGCGACAAATATTAAATGTGTGTTTTATTGTTACTACCAGCATTACTGTGCAATTTTAAATTATGAGTCATTGTATGATCCTTTTTTGTCTTTTGTAACAACTAATTGAAAGTTATAATAAACCAAGTCCTTACAATAATGCCAAAATTCCATCAGAACTTAATTATTGGCAGGGGCCAGAAGGAAGAAAACAGACTGTCAGAAGAATAGCCCCCTAAAGGTTTTATTGTTTAATTACAGATTAAAGAAAGCCTTTGCAGAGTTCTTTAAGATCAGTATGAGGTACAGATCATTCATCAACACTGCAGTGCACTAGTGGTGTGGATATTAATATTTAAAAGAAAATGAAAGTAATAAGTGGTCCTTATTGTCTGAAGACAATTATTTAGAGTTATGTGAATGTTATATGCTTTAACACATTCCAGCCCACGTTATGTGTCCACATTATGGAATTTAAGAACACACTGAATTAATATGATGTAATTAGTAGTTGTATATATTCATCATGACTGAATTTTACCCAGAGTTTACTTTCTGTGTGTTTTCAACCAGGGTGATAAACTGCATTATTACAGAGGGATGTTTTTGAATTGCGAAGTGTCTCCATGACATGCCCAAGAATGTGGTTCACTGCAGTGAATGACTGTTGAACTTTTTTTAGTTACTGTAAGTATTTTGATGTTTTCCTTTTATTACACTGAAAATTAGCTTCTGAGATAATGACTTTTACGCTTTGATTTGCAAAGTGACTTTCATAATATTCCAGTTGACAAAACCTGCTGTTCCATGTGGATAAGTGAAATCAGATTGTTTTAATTTAATAGAGGCTTTTAATTCATTTAGTCTATTTCAGGGGTTCTCAGACTTCGTTGCACCGTGACCCCCCTTCTGACAACAAAAATTACTACACAACCCCAAGACGGGGGACCAAAGCCTGAGCCCACCCGAGCCACTCTGCCCTGGGTGGAGGACAGGGGCAAAGCCCAAGGGCTGAAGCTGAAGCCCATGGGCTTGGGTTTTGGTACCGGGACCCAGCAAGTCTAACACCAGTCCTAGTGACCCCATTAAAATGGGGCTGAGACCCACAGTTTGAGAACTGCTGCTCTATCAGATGAGCATTGGAAAAGGTGTGTTAATTTAAATTTCATACTTAGGTGGTAATGTTTCAGTTTGGTCTAAGTTGCCCTTATTTTGATCAACTTTAATAGTTTTGCTGAAAGTTTTGTGAGATAAAATAAAGTGGAGATTCAAAGGAAGACAAGCTTGTGGATCCTGCTTTGTAGATGCATGGTTGAATGGTCTACCTCTCTGTGGGCCCTGCTCAGATAAAGAGAGCTCTTTGAAGTTTTGCTGTTTCTTTGTTCTGTGCTGAAATCCAGGTGTGTGTTTTAAGCTTCTGGTGATACCAAGATGGAGAAATGGGGCTTGGGCAAAGGGATTGTGTTTACCATGCCTTAATGGGCTTGCATGTCCTGACCCAACACTTCCTGGATGTTGCCCATCTGTTAAAACATGTGAAGCACACTTTGATCCTGAGCCCTACTCCTGGATGCACATCCCCACCCCCCACTCAACAGGATAAGAATCTGACAGAGTATCAGCCTTCTGGGTTTGGAAGACAGCCAGGAACAGATTAATTGTCATTTATACTTCAATAGTGCCTAGAGAGCCTAATTCAGGAGCTGATCCCTATCATGCTAGATGCTGTACAAAAGTGTAAAACAGAGTTTCATCATCAGAGAGCTCACAGTCTAGAATTCTGATAAAATGTAACCTGGATAAACAGACAAACAGGCATAACAGTAAAGATGTGTGAATTTTGTATACAGTAGTAGTCTTGGCAGGTTACAGTTGTCAAAGGATTAGTACAGTTCAGTGATTCTTCTTCTAGACAGGACTTTTGGGGCATGTGTCAGAACCAATGCCAGAATTAGGACTAAGGTGGGCATTTGAAATTATTGTATAGCACTTTTTGCCATGTCCTTTTTTGATTATACTTAACTGTGTGAAATTATCATTTCATTAAATTTGTGGGGGTAGGAGGTGGGGGAAGGAACAACATTAACTTCGGTTTCAGCATTTTCCATGTGTTATCCATGATGCTTTACTGTGCAGTTCAAGAGAAAAAAAATAGTGGATGGATCATGTGACACTAATGATACCTGAGAGACTGCACCTTTTGTAGAGAGACATTGTATCAGGTGAGTTTTGTATCTTATTTAATGGTCTGACACACTTGATTTTGCAATAGATTCTACACACATACATACTGCCACCCAGAAAAGGTTAGTATTTATTTTATACTGTGGTGTTCCTTTTCCATTTTGTCTTTGATATTACAGTAGTATCCTTGTTTTATCAGGGCCAAAGGAGGGTGAGATTGTACTGAAAGCATGAGGAATTTGAAGTGCAGAAGTTGGTTTTCTGGAAACGTGCAATGATAGTTGAGAGAGTTTTATTGAACCCGAACTTGGAGGTGTCTAATGCAGAGTGTAGTGGTTGCGTTGCAATAATATTTAAGGATCAGGTTAAACAAGAGTACCTCAAACCCTTTTGAGGTTCATCCATCACTGTTCCACCCAGATCTGAGTGCAACTATTCTTGTGTTTCTCAATGTTGATCTACAAAAACCACCGCCCCACGATGAAGTCTGATGTTGAGAAATTATTGTATAGTTGCCAGGTAAAACAGCAGGCCTACCAGACTTTCTAGTAAACAATGACACCCATCTCTCTTGGGTCTTCCTTTGTCCCTCCCAGTTTTGTCACTTTGGAAAGCAGTCCTACTTCACCTACTCTCTTTAACAAGCCCTGAAATTCTGACCCATGTTACATAGAGTATACTCCCTAGGTGAGGGTGTGACGGGTTCCCTGGGGTGCAGCCTGGGATTGTGGGACCACTGTGCCCCCTAAACTCTCTCCAGCCTGGGCTGTCTCTCACAATGCCTTGCTAGTGACCATCAGCAAACCCCTCCGGGTGCTGTTATCACTCAGCGCAACCACATGTGGAGACCCAACACCCAGTTATGTTGCATGAATGCTTCCACAGCCACTCATGAATCACACAGGGAAAGGCACCAGCCAGATCCCCCCAGTTCCTAACACTGTTTCCCAGGAATATACCATCTTCCGCTGCTCAAGATAAGCAGTGCAAATTTATTAGTTGGTTCACCACTTCGTCAATGGAAAGTAGAAATACACCAGCCTTTATAAAACCTGAGCACATTTACCATTTACTTCAGGCAAACTCACTGGTAAAGATAGACTACAAAAGATAGATTTTAAGGGATTATAAGTGACTGGCAAAAAGTCAGAGTTAGTTACCAAAATAAAATAAAATATAAGCACGCAGTCAAAACTCTCAACCCTATTAGACTGGGCAACATCTAGATTAAGCAGTTTTTCCCACCCCACTGGATATTACAGTTCATATTACACAGATTTCACCCTTGAAATCTGGGCCAGTCTCCTCTGCTTAAGTCTTTTCAGCATCCTTGTTGCTTGCAGCATGGGTGGGGGCAGGAGAAAGGCCAAGCATGAGCCTGCTCTGCTCTGTTTTATACCCTCTGTCCCATGTGCTTGGGGAACACACAAGTCCAGGCATGTCTGGGGGACATTCCTGACTCTCCAGGCAAGGTTGAGCAATTCCCCTGGTGTGGCCTCATGCAGGTGAGTCACTGAATTGTAACTCCCTTGCTGGACAATGGCTGTTGATGGGTTGTTACTTTCCTTGCTGTTGCCTCTGGGGAGCTAATATCTGGCCAATTCCCTAACTTAAAGCATGTTTTAGTGACAACCATAAAACATAATCTCATAACTTCATATGCATTAAAGATGCACATATTTAGATAGAACGGTGACTTTCAGCCAATCGTAACCTTTACCTTGAAACCTCACATGGCATGCTTTATATGCAATATCACAATTATATACAGACGAGGAATGTGGGGGTTACAAGATGCTCCCCCAAGGTATAGTATGTCACAGAGGGTAATGATGTTTTCCTCAGTTTTTTAAAAATAAAAAATATTGCAGAAGTATAACCTTCAGTTTAGCTTTGAGTGGATTAATGTAATGTCTAAGGCTGAAACGAGTTGATGAATAAGCCTGTCTCTGTCCCCTTTTACATTCTGCTTAATGCTAAATAATTATAGAAGTGCTTGCCAATCTAAATAAAGCCACAGTAAAAAGTGGCTTCTGGTGACAATGCTCCTCTGGTGAAATTCTCTTCACCTGCAGACAGCCTAAGTAATCAGGCTATTTTATTTAGCCACCATTACAGCTTGTTGGTTGGAGTAGCAACTGCAGCTCCTCTGTGTCACTTTATGCAGGTTCATTGGTCCCTTCCTGGCCCACTCTATCCATGCTCTCCCTACCAATCTGGGTAGGCCAACCTGCCGTGGTGTATGGTGTCTCTCCTCCTCACCATCACCCCCAGTTTTAAACCTTGAGCAAACTTATTTTGGGAGTGTTGCTGTCTTTTCTGTTAATTCCATTCCTGTTTCTAGGGTTGACACAAGACTAGGTCCAATACTGTATTTTCCGAACCAAGCAAAACAGAATAAACATACAATAGTTTTTTTTTTCAGTTTTTCAGTTTACAATAGTTTTTTTTTCATATTTAGAAATGGCAGAAGAAAGGTCAAGGTTTTTTGTTGTTTGTTTTGTGTTTCAGAATGCAGCAATGAGAATAGAACAGCATATCTTGTCTTAGATACATGCTAGCAATTAGTTACTTTTTGGCAGGAGTTTCAGAAACGTTTAAAGATGTATTTTGACGATAGCCTTGGAGCTCTTAGAATCCTCGGACAACTGAGCTACATTTTAAAAATATGTCCCTGACCATTTATATTTAGCCAATACTTTGTTACTCTTACAAAGACAATCTACTGTTAGCTTTTGAATATTTCCATGGAAATGTTTTTAAAATGAAGATAATATTACAGAAGGAGGGGGAAATGAAGACTTATTTTGAAATGTCATTTACAATGTGAAATTAGCCAATAAACCAAATCAGATTAACTGTCGCTCCTTCCACAGGTAGGCAAATATTTGAATAAAAAAAAATGTTTGAGCAGCTTTTGTGCCCCTTGTGCATTTGCTTTCTGTGCATATTATAGCAAATGAGTTTAGTGATATGAAGATTGACATGAATAGAAAATTTTAAAAAAATATTAGGAAT
This sequence comes from Chelonoidis abingdonii, assembly GCF_003597395.2. Classification (NCBI taxonomy): domain Eukaryota; kingdom Metazoa; phylum Chordata; order Testudines; family Testudinidae; genus Chelonoidis; species Chelonoidis abingdonii. The sequence goes on from NC_133777.1 coordinate 61,262,299, forward strand.
ATTTGCAGAAAGCAAATTTTGAACTTCAGAACATAAGATTTTGCTATGCTTACCTAATCAGGAAACACTGCATGTGGTATATACGCCCAATCAAAATGTTTCTAATTTTGGATAGTAAACAGATCAAGAACAAGCAGTTGACCAAGAATTATTCCACTATTCAGGAAGAATTTTTTTTCTCAAGAATAATCCTGAATAATAAATATGAGAGAACATTTCATTGAGGAGGACAATTTGCAAAAAACTGTTCTAATAGATAGACACTCCTGAATCACATACATTAAATAAAAGCAGCAAAGAATCCTGTGGCACCTTATAGACTAACAGACGTTTTGGAGCATGAGCTTTTGTGAGTGAATACCCACTTTGTCACCCACAAAAGCTCATGCTCCAAAACATCTGTTAGTCTATAAGGCGCCACAGGATTCTTTGCTGCTTTTACAGATCCAGACTAACACGGCTACCCCTCTGATACTTGATACATTAAATATTATCCCATCGGGTTTGTTCTTGGCTTTTGTGAGGGTTATACAGACCCTAACAGTATATAGTGTAATTGTTATAGATTTCAGCTCCTTTGATCAAATGAGCTTTTCAGAGTATAATGTTATATTAATATAGCTATGAAACAGTGCTGCTTTATAATTATAAATAGCTTTATTTCTCCCAACTCCAGTCTCCGATATGAATGACTTCTTTCTGATGCCTGGCTTTAATACACATTTTGTATGTGTTTCATGAATAACATTATCACTGTGTATTTTATGGGTGTTCTTTAGTAGCCCAGAAATGAATGTACTGTACCAATATTTTAAAATGCTTCCAAAGCTTTACATGTAATAATGGGATGAAGCATAGTCTGGAGGTTAAAGTACAGGACTCAGCCAGGAGAAGTTGGGTTGTATTCTCAGCTCTGTCAAAGACATCTTGTGTGAAGTTGGCCAGTCACCTAGGGCCAGATTCTGACTCAGATCGTTGTTCACTGTGGGAGTAGTTCTGTTGACTTAAAAATGGAACTATTCACATTAAGTAATGGTGGCAGAATGTGGCCTTTGACCTCTCAGTACCCTATGCTTGTGTGTAAAATGGGGTAGCAGATTAATTCACAGAAGTGTTTCTGGACTTAATTAAAGCACCTTGTATTAATCAAAGAGAAGTGCATAGTGTTATAGGTACAGCATGCTGAATACCCATAGGTCTCATCAGAATGGTTTCAAGTACCTCCAAGTGTCTGGCTACTTGTGGATATAACTTTAACAGGGTGGGCAGTCCTCTTAATGGTCAGGGAGCTTAGGTAGGGTTGCCAACTTTCTAATCGCGCGAAACCAAACACCCTGTCCTTGTCCTGCTCCACCTTTTCTCCAAGGCCCCATCCCTGCTCACTCCATTTCCCCTCCCTCTGTCGCATGCTGTCCCCCACCCTCACTCACTCGCTCATTTTCACCGTACTGCGGCAGGGGGCGGGGTGCAGAGGGGAGTGAGAGCTCTGGCTGGGGTGGGGGGTGGGCTCCAAAGTAGGACCAGAAATGAGGGGTTTGGGTGCTGGGGGACAAGGAGTTAAGCGTGTGTGAGGGGGCTCTGGGCTGAGGCAGGGGGTTGGGTGTAGGAGAGGGTGAGGGCTTTGGCTGGGGGTACAGACTATGAGGTGGGGCCGGGGTTGAGGGGTTTGCGGTGAAAGAGTGTGCTCTGGCCTAAGGTTGAGGTGTTTGGAGTGCAGGAGGGGGTTCTGAGCTGGGGCAGGGTGTTGGGTGTGAGGGGGGGTGTGGGCTTCAGAAGGGGGTTTGGGTTTGGGAAGGGCCTCAGGCCTGGGGCACGGGGTTGGGTTGCTGCAGGGGGTTGGGGTTCAGGCTCTGGGAGGGAGTTTGGGTGTGGGAGAGGGCTGAGGGAAGGGCTTGGGGTGTTAGCTTTCGGTGTTGCTTACCTCGGGGGGCTCCCTGGAAGTGGTTGGCATGCCCCGGAGCCTTTCCCACAGATAATTTGATTTATGATATAATTGTAAAATATGCATCATCCAAAAAACTGCATGGTATTGGAGGGGAAAATGTGCTGCCTGTGGAGTGCTAAAAGGTCTTTAAAGGATTGGGAGTGGATTAGACAGACCTTCCAGCTAAGTCAGGGACTTGGTGGGAAAATAAGTAACAGTTTTATAAAAAAGCAAAACCAACCAAAACACAGAACTTAGGGCCAAATTATGCGCTCTGTTATGCAGAGGCCAATTGTATTGCACTTGATGTGACCAAGAGCAGAATTTGACTTTGAATTTTTAAATTTCATGTTGCAGGTACTTTTCCTTTGTTTGAAACCATGTCTTAAAAACTGAAGTGTGTTTACTGTAACTAATACAGTTACAGTAACTAATACAGTAATCATCAATTCAACCAGGGAATCACTAGGTAAGACCTCATTCAGCCTTTGCAATCTAAAACCATTTCAGTTTCTCCACTTTACCTCACTTGTGTCCAGCATCATCCACAATATAGCTACCTCCACAAATGGCTGTGATTGTGTGGAGTGATTAGAAATAGCTGTGTTCTTCATTCTGAATGTTGAATTGGCTCCGTGTTGAAGTAGATGGTTAGTGTACATGGTATACATGGTGTCGATTCATAGCTGATGGTTATGTTGAATGTGGTGTGTGGGATTATTGCTGCTATATACATTCTCAAACATGTTTACTCCTCACTTTTTTTTCAGTTCGATTGCCCACAGTTAGAAATTCATTACTGATAAAAATGCACTGTATATAAACTCCTTACTGCTCACCAAGTGTCTTCTGTAACCAGCATAATGCATTACTTGACCCATTTTCATGCACTACTTTTTCCTGACGTCAGCACAAGTTAGTAATCAAATGAGATCCAGTATTGAATCAGACTATAATAATATCAAACTCATTATTGTTTCAAAAAAGCAAAGAAAATTCTCAGCTAAGAAATCATCGAGGGCCAAATTCAGTTAATAAAATCTGTCTGGCATTGTCCTGTAGAAGTCCCTCCTACATTATGCTAAATCCTCCCAAACTGATATTTAATGTGGCCTTTATTTCTCTTAAGTTGAAAAGAATACCCCATTGTTCCAAAACAAACAGCTTTCCACCTTTGCAGCTTGACCGTAACCCTTCCTGTGTATTGCCTTCCCTAAAAATCCAGGAAATGACTTGGTTCTGCCCCAGAATAAAGCAGCAAGAAGTCCTCCAAGCAGCCTAGAGTGGCTGCAGAGCAGTAGCCAATCCGGGGCCAAAAGAGCCCTATATAAGACAAGCAACAGAGCAGAGAAGTCAGTTGCTGTGTGGAGCTTGAGGAGTGAAGACAGACAGGCAGAGCAGCAGTACTGCGGAGAGCTCACTGCAGGCAGGACTGAAGCCCAGGGAGGGCTGCTGAAGACTGGGTGCCTGGCTGGTGGGAAGAGTACCAGGACCAGGGGGAGGTCAATGCAGGCAGGCTGAAGCCCAGGGAGAATGAGCATAGAACTTGGCCAGGCACAGAGATGGGCTCCACTGGTCTGGCTGAAGACTGAGCCCAGAGAGGCCTGCTGAAACACCACCAGCTGCAGGTACTGAGATGAACCCTTGCTGGGTGGTTGAAGAAGGCAGTGCCTCTGGGAAAAGCCTTAGAGCTATAGCCCCATACGAGGGCCGAGATAAGAACTTGGACTGTATACCCCAGAAGGGAGGACAGTGTGTGTAGCTCAGCTGGAGCCCTGAGCTGCTGAAGACTTGTGGAGAGAACCCTTGGCCAGGGGGTGTTCCTGAGAGGTGAGTGCCACCCTGATGTATGACCAAAAATCAAAAGCAGGCTCACATCCAACTGCGAAAAGGGAGCCCGTCCATGAGCGGTGGGTGCTGCCCTATGAAAAAGAATTGTGTTTGCAGGCACTATCAGCCAGAGAAAGGGGGTGCTCATGAGAGGTAGGTGCTGACCTCTTGCAATTGCACACATGTCAGTGCTGTGCCACAGAGTTATAGCTTTCCGAGCTTTTCTTAAAAAACCTGCACCTAAATGGGGATCAATTTAAATAGATCAATATGCTTTTCAATGTAATTAAGGAAAAGTGAAATTGAATACTAGACTGGAGACTTCTTTCCACAAGGCAGGATTGGAAAGAATTTAGGAAATGAGAGGTGAAGCAGGAAGAAATAAGAGCAGAGATGAGGGACTAGGTAAGGTTATCTACGGTAGGTGATCTACGGCAGGTGTAGACTGCAGAAGTCGGTGCAGATCCTAGCTGAATCAAACCTTCAGTTTCCATTATCACTGTGATTCTCCACCATTTAGGCCTTAGCTCAGAGTCACTGAACCCTAAAATAGCATTGCTTTGCTCACTTCTTCTAACTATTCAGATTGTCTGTCTCCAGAATGTACCAAGACCCATTACTATTCATTGCAACAAAAAGCTTAAAAAAAAAAAGGCACAGAGATAACTGAGCTCTTGACTACTCTAACCATAAAACAGAATTAGTCTCCTCATGCTGAACCTTTTCTGTTACAGCTGTCAAGACAGCCAAACAATCACTAATGGGAACCCTTTGAAAGAGATAGTTACTGTACCTATTTCTTATGGACATCTAATCTTCAAATTACCTACAAGCTATTTAGGTCAGGGATCCTGTGTTTGATTTTTTTTTTAAATTGCTCTCTCAGCAGGGTTTTAAAACACTAAGAGCTGAACTGGAAGATCTCAGTAGAATTTAGAATTACAGTTTAAGGCATTTAATCTTTTCTTTTCCTCTAGTTAAGATTTCCATTTTTTATCCATATTATGTGACTGTGGAGCACATTAATAGAGGAAATGTTAAAAAGGAATAGAGAAGAGACGTGTTTTTAGATATGAATTTTTTGGGGTGTAGAATTTGGAGCATCCAGTAATGAAAAGCTTCTTCCCTGAAAACAGTTTGAATCCTGTTCAATTGATATTACAATGTAGGTAGATAGTGTGTGGTGAACAGGCCTGTACAAAATCACTGTAGTGAATATGGGAATTCTTGAAATGTGTCTTTTTATGAGTGTCAGCGCTAAGTGGTTGCACTAATGCTGGCAGGTTCCTATACCTCCCTTTCTCCATGGTATGGCTGTGCCTGCTATAGGTTCCATCTGCCAGCATGTCAGCTCAGCTTTTCGTGATACATTTTCAGGTTTCAGGCTGCTATAAGTCAGTTGGGGTTTTATTCCTGGGGGAATAATAATTTATTAATAACCCTACCTCAGGGCTTAAAAGAAATTGTGATCTTCTTTAATATAGCATAGATAAGTTCATATCCATCGTCCTGAGTATTATATTTCCAGTTAGATAATCAGATTTGTATATACCTCCATGGGAGATGGACACCTGACTTGTGTTTAATGCTTCCCAAGTATTAATTTGTTATGCAGCCTGAGCTTCCACCTGAACAATCACAAAAATCTCACAGTTCTTATGCTCATACCACTCTTCGTAATTGATACCCCTATTATTCATAATTTCTCTTCACTCTTGATTTTATTTTTAGATTTTCTTCTGTCTCATATTTATTTCTGACCTTTTTGTTATGCTTTCTCTGGCAGTACTTTGGAATGGTTTTCATTTGGTTCCATAGTTACTTTCCAACCTTTATTTTGTTCAAACCGGTCACAGGTCTCATAAACAGGTATTTCTATGTTGCACTTTCATCACAAAGTTTTGTGACTGCACATGATATTTGATGCATATTTGCATAATGATTCCTTCTGTTTAGTTTCTACAAACTTTCCAATATTCAGGATACTTACTGTGGAAGGAGGTTGATTAGTACTGTATTTCTTACAACCCTGATTTTATCTTAGCTCGTTAGTTCTGCTAACTTTATGAAATCCTCTCTTTCTGAAAGCTTTTTTTTTTTTTTTAAATGACATCCGCACCAGCTGCCTCTTTATTTTCTTCCTTGTCAGTTCTGCAGCTGTGAGGATACTGGATTTTGCCTTAGTTATTGCCAAACTTGGATCTCTTAAACTGCATCTTCATGATAGGATGGATTATTAATACATAGAGTCCTGCCCTGTGACAGAGTGTTAGTTCTCCAAGTTTCCAGGCCCAAATTTTCAGAAGTAACTGTACAGTTGTGTACATATACTTTTAAAAAATTGGGCACCAGTTTTACTTGTGAGAACTGTTACATATTTACTTATGGTTTCTGTTTGTTATGGCTAGGGTTGCCAATTTTGGTTGGATGTATTCCTGGAGGTTTCATCACGTGACAATCTTTAATTAAAGATTAATCTTTAATTCCTGGAAACTCCAGGACAACCCTGGAGGGTTGGCAACCCTAGTTATGGCAAATGAAGTAGTGATGTCTTTGACGGGCTTTTATCTTTCTTGGGTACAGTATTCATGAAACTAACATCAAGATTATTTTTTAACCTAATCTTTGTAGGTGAACGTGTTACAATCTTTCTGGGCTGCATCTCTTACCATATACAGAAATAAGTCTTAAATGTGCAAGGCTTCTCCTCTGACTCTGTAGCCAATTTACAGAAATGAGTAATTTCTCTTAATTTTCTAGGTGTGACATTTAACTCTGATGGAGTAATTACAACTAAAATAAAATGGAAAATCTGAATCCCGATTTAATGCCAAAACTGTATTCAGGGGGCAGCCATGTTGGGTTATTTATTCATCATTTGAGTGCAGTGACAAGTAAAGTAACCTTGTGTCTAAAGATAGAGCTCTTGTTCTAACGTAATAGAAAACATTATTTTATGTTGCTTTTTAAAAACCTTGCCCCATCTCCCGAAGATCTCCAGATTTTTGGCTTTGTTTGACCATCAGAGGAAACAGGTTCCAGATGGAAGGGTCTCTTGGTGTGGGAGTGGCATTATATGTAAAGAAAGTGTAGAATCAAATGAAATAAAAATAGTAAATAAATCAAACTGTACCATAGAATCTCTATGGATAGAAATTCCATGCTCTAATAATAAGAATATAGCAGTAGGGATATATTACCAACCACTCAACTGGGATGGTGATAGTGACTGTGAAATGCTCAGAGAGATCAGAGAAGCTATTAAAATAAAAAACTCAATAATTATAATGGGGGATTTCAATGATCCCCACATTGACTGGGTATATGTCACATCTGGACAGGATGCGGAGATAGAATTTCTTGACTCCTTAAATGAGTACTTCTTGGAGCAGCTGCTCCTGGAACCCACTAGTGGAGAGGCAATTCTTGATTTAGTCCTAAGTGGAGCACAGGATCTTGTCCAAGAGGTGAATATAGCTGGACTGCTTGGCAATAGTGACTATAATATAATTAAATTTAACATTCTGGTGCCAGGAAAAACACCACAGCGGCCCAACACCGTAACATTTAATTTCAGAAAGGGGAACTACAGTACACAAAAATGAAGAGGTTAGTTAAACAGAAATAAAAAGGGTACAGCGTCAAAAGTGAAATCTCCGCAAGCTGCGTGGAAACTTTTTAAAGACACCGTAATAGAGGCTCAACTGAAATGTATACTCCAAATTAAAAAACATAGTAAGAGAACCAGAAAAGAGCCACCATGTCTAAACAACAAAGTAAAAGAAGCAGTCAGAGGCAGAAAGGCATCCTTTAAAATGTGGAAGTTAAATCCTACTGAGGAAAATAGAAAGGAGTATAAACACTGACAAATGGCATGTAAAAATACAATTAGGAAGGCCAAAAAAGAATTTGAGGAACTGTTAGCCAAAGACTCGAAAAGTAATAGCAAATTTTTTTTAAGTACATCAGAAGCAGGAAGCCTGCTAAACAACCAGTGGGGCCACTGGATGAATGAGGTGCTAATGAAGCACTCAAGGACGATGAGAGGGAGTGACAGGACATGTTTGTGATAGCAAATAAGAATATACATATACAGCATATCGGCTGGCTTCCTGAGCACAATTCCCCTTTCGTTCAACTCCCCTCATACATCTATGTTGCAATTGGCCTTCTGGAAATCTCTTTAGAAATTCTTGATCTGTTTTTTAATTCCCTTTCCTATAATTTGCAAGGGAGTTTATTGGATTCTTAAAACTATCTATTTTTGGCAATGTTTTCCAGCATTGTGACAATAAAGTAAAACAAATACAAAGCTAATACACCGATACAATATCAAATAAACTTTCAGAAATGTGAGTTTTTGTAGCATCTAAACTGAAGCTAAAATATTCCTGAATTGTTAAAGCTAACAATAAAAATAGATAATCAGCATTGGTATGGTCTTATTTAATTTTATTTTTTTTTGCTGTATTGCAATTCAAGGAGCACTCTTCAGACTCTGAAATGCCTTGTGCAGTGTGCTGGAAGGTATTTTTTACAAAATTAGTAGGCGTTGGTGATTACTAATTCTGTGAATCCACATTATTTTGCTTGCGTCTGCTTTTGGCCTGTTTCGCTAGTTGTGTGGACATATCCTTTTTTTTTTTTTAATGTGGAAAAAACAGTGTTGCTAGCTGGCACTTCTTTCTATACTTCTCTGCAATATATTGTAGTTTCTGACTGTGCCATTGCCATTATATTGGCACCTCTCTTTCAAAATAGGCTTTGATTTATTAGGGAAAGATATGTCTGATATATTAATGCCTTGGTGGTCTTATTGGAGGTAGACTAGCAATAGAAACTCAAGATAAACTAGGCCAATACCACTTTCACTAATGTATGGTCTTCCAGTATAGGAACTTTAGTGCTACTGCTAACAATGTATAGTAACTCCTCACTTAACATTCTAGTTATGTTCCTGAAAAATGCGACTTTAAGTGAATCCAATTTCCCCATAAGAATTAATGTAAATGAGAGGGTTAGGTTCCAGGGATTTTTTTTTCACCAGACAAAAGTCTCTCTCTCTCTCATATATATATATATATATATAAAAAAAAATTCCCCTTTCACCCCTATGGGTGGTATGTGTCTTCCTCAATCTCGGGTCCTCTACCAGAGGCCTGGGAGTTTGAGGTCTGCTCAGTATCTTAAGCTGTCCCTAAGCACTGCACTCTCTGACAAGAAGACATCTGCATGTTGTTCCTGGGATCTGTTGGAGCAACTCACCCAGCTTAGGAGTCACAGCCCCGAGTGCTCCTACCCACACTGGGACAGACTTGGCCTTCACTTCCACATCCCTCTCAGTTCCTCTTTCAGGCCCTGGTAACTTCTCCAGCTTCTCATATTCTTCTCCTGATGTTGCGTCACTTGGCACTGCTATAGCTATCACCACCGCAGTCTTCTGGTCCTTGTCTATACCGATGATTTGTGATTGGCCAGTACCTGCCGTCCGTCTGGATCTGGAAGTCCCAGAGAATCTTAGCCCTGCTATTCTCCACACACCTCTCTGTGGACTCCCATCTGGTCTTGGAGGTCAGCCCATACGCTGTGCAGATGTTCCTGTAACACATTGCGCCAGCGTCTACTGGTGTCACTGCCATGTCTTACTGATATCCTGTGACCAATATGGATGTGACTGTCTCTGGACACTCTGCACAGTCTGCGCACCTTGGTCCCTCAAGTGTGGAGTGAACCCCCAGCTCAAATCTGGATGTCTAGTGCTCAGTGCTGCTTCTGGTGCTGCTTGATCGAGTGCTCAGTCTGCTTTAGTCAGCTCTTCAGCACGGTAGGATTTCCACTGTCAGCCACCTCAGCTATCTGTCGATGGACACTCCATGCAGGGTCTTGTCTTGCCATGGCACTTCTCTGCTTGGTCTTCCTCCCATATCTGCTGCTGCTCAGGCATTCTCTCAGCAGCTCATCTTTGGGGCCATTTACCGATGTACTCCTGGATGTTCCGGGTTTCGTCCAGGACAGTGGCTCTGATGCTCACCAAGCCCGCCGTTTCCAGCTGGTATACAGACTTGGGGTGGAAACCTCTGTGCATTGTGAGGACCTCTCGGGTCTTCACATCGGCAGCCTCCATGTCCTCCTTTGGCCAGCTCACTATACGCAGGGTATCTGATGACCGGCAGGCGATCTGTTGATGGCGTGGATCTTGTTCTTCCCACGAGCTGCTCTTCAGGACCTGTCTTATCCTGTGTGATACTTGATGTTCTGTCTCCTGCTCCTCATTTTGGTTTCATGTGACTGTGGGACGCTAAGGTACTTGTAGCTGGTCTGTATGTCCTTATGTGGCCCGCTGGTAGTTCCACCCTATCAGTCTTGACTACTTCCTCTCTTCACTACCACCCGCCACACTTCTCCAGTCCAAATGACATCCGATATCCTCACTGTAGATCCACGTACAGGTGATAGCGAGTCGATGTCTCGTTCATTCTTAGCATCAGCTTGATGTCATCCATGTAGAGGAGGTGGCTGATGGTATTCCACTCCTGAACCTGTACCCGATCAGTCCTTGTGATTATCTGGCTGAGGGGTTTAAGCCTATGCAGAACAGCAGCGGGACAGTGCATACACCTTGGTATATGCCGCACTTGATGGCCACTTGTGCAAGCTGCTTGATTGACTTCCAGTGTTCTCCATAGTCCATTGAGTTTCTGAGGAAGGTCCTTAGTGTCCTGTTGACTTTGTATAGTGCCAGACATTCACAGATCCACGTGTGTGGCATTGAGTCCGTAGGCTTCCTGTAGTCAATCAGGCTGTCGATTGGTCTTCTAGACCTTGAGCGACTGCTCTATCTATGAGCAACTGGTGTTGTTCCCAATGCCTTCTGAGGTGCTCATGTACTGACCCATATGGTCGTAGCTTGGCAGCTATGATGCCTGATAGTACTTTCCATGTGTGGGAGGCATGTTATTGGCTGGTTCTATTCCTTGCAGGGTCTTTCATGACAGCACTGTCCTTCCTGTGTTTAGCCGTTTGGGTGGGAGCCTGCTGCTAGCAGCTGGTTCATCTGTGCTGCTAGGCGTTCATGCATTGCTGTTAGTTTCTTTAGCCAGTAGGTGTGGATCATGTCTGGTCCAGTGCTGTCCAGCCCTTCATGTTCTTGACCCACTGCTGGATGTCTTTCACTGATGGTGACTGGTTCTGTTCGGGAGATTGCTGTGCCTGTTCTCAGGTCCTGGAGCCACTTCGACTGGTGTTATGAGTCTCCTTCTCCCATATGTTCTTCATACTGTCATTTTCCTGCGCTATTGTGTTGTTGCAGCAGTGGGAGTACGCCTTGGATGTTCTTTGGAGAACAGGCATTACTTTTTGGCCTCCTTCTCTAGTGTATCTCCTTAGCCTGGTAGCCAGTGCTGTGAGCCTTTGTTTAGCAGTCTCTAGGGTTCAGATGAGTTAGGCCCTTGTATTTTTTCAGTAGCCGAGTCTTATCCTAATCTCTACACACCTTGTACTAACTCTCTCTGAGTCACCTTGATCTTATCCCCAACCTCATTTTCAGGTGGGTACATACTGTTGTTCTTCTGATCGTGTAGCCAAGCATCTCCAGGATTACAGAGCGCTGTAGCGTAATACCAGTTCATTGGTTTTGAGTTATGGTGTACCATGAGGGCTCTATTGGCATCTTCTAACATACTATCTGTGGTACTTCTCCACTGAGCCTTGGTAATCGGTCCCGAGGATGACTGTAGCAGTTTCTCCATGATCTTATGCCTCATATCAGCTGCGTGCTCTGCAATGGAGGGGTGGCAGTTGAAGTTTCAGCTTCAGGGTGGACCACACATCCACTTGTTTCTCCAGGTCTTCTTGAGTCTGGAGTGTAATGTGGAGTTGGTCTATCTCAAGCTGTGAGAGAAGCTTCCTCTTTATACGTTGAAGAGTTGGGTAACCTGGAATGATGGAAGCTACTACAACAGTAGACCTAATGAGAGGGAAATTGAAATGTATGAGGGGACAGGATGGATAAAAGACCTACATCCACACTACTGAGAAACAGCTAGTTCTCTGTCATCATGAAATATTTGTGTCCAGTATCATCAGATTGCCTGTCCTCAACATCTGGCAGACCTTGTTAATCTGGGCGATGTCCGAGCCGCATGATTCTCCTAGTTCGTGTCACTCTCATATTTGAGGTAGGCAGGTGAAGAGTTAAGGGGTCTTTTGCCCAAGGACCCCTACTGGAAAGATGGGTACCAACCGGGATTTGAACCACAGTCTCTTGTATCAAAGGGCGGTCTCCCATATCAAAGGGCGGTGCTCTTAACCACTATCCAGTCGCTCATATATATATAACTGTGTGTGTCTCTATAAGTTTTAAACAATTTAATACTGGTCAGTGATGATGATTGTGAAGCTTGGTTGAGGTGGAGGAGTCAGAGGGAAGGATATTTCCATTACTGCTAAATGATGAACTAGCAATTGGCTGAGTCCCCAAGGGTTAACTATCTCAGTCTACAAGGCAGCAGGAATGGAGGGATGGGAGAGAGCATCGCAGACAGAGACACATACTGTGTGTATGAGAGAGATATGCACATTTCCCCTTTAAGTGCACTGCCTTGTTAATTAGATCACCTTGCTGAGACCGCAACTGCTGCCAGCAAGCTACCTCTGTCCTGAGCCCTGTTGTGTGTCCCCTCTGCTCTATGGAAGATGGGGTAAATGGGGTGCAGGAGCAGGGGTGGGGGGACACCCTGACATTAGCCCCCCTCTTCCTCCCCTCCCCGCCGCACAGCATGCAGGAGTCTTGGGGAGCAGCTCCAAGGCAGAGGGCAGAAGCAGCACATGGCAGTGGGGGGAGGGACAGCTGCAATTGCTAGCCTGCTGGGCAGCTGATGCACTTAGGGGAGTGGGGAGCTGATGGGGGAGCTAATGGGGGGCTGCTGGTCCACCCTGATTCCAAGCCCTCACCAGCTAGCTGCAATGGGCTGCTCTTCCTGCAAGCAGTGGACAAAGCAGGCAGCTGCCAAACGACGTTAGAAGGGAGCATTGCCCAACTTTAAACGAGCATGTTCCCGAACTGATCAGGAATGTAACAACAAAACAACCTTAACTGGGATGACTTTAAGTGAGGAGTTACTGTACATCATCTTCCAATATTGGGAGCTAGCAACCAAACTAACACATTATTGAAGGTGGTATCTGCCAATTCTATCTTGAACTTCCTTAATACCATTGGCCAGTTTTCCCACTTTCTTTTGTTCCAGGAATCTGTTGAGCCTTATAAGTAATGAGCTGGAATTTTCTACTCTGTGCATTGTCACAATACGTTGACCCCCCAAAGCTAATTCAATAACATTTTTGTTTGTTTTGCTGGGAATGGCAAATGTTTACATTGAGTTTTATCTGCATCTTGGTACTGCTTATTTGACTGTAGCAGTTCCTATGTGGGAAGTCAGAGGTAATCATACATAACAATTATGCAAAGCATTTTATAATACACGTGAGAGAAATTCATGATGCATACACGTTTTGGACCATTGTCTTCGATAATAAAACTCACAGGAGCTAAGTAGTATGACATAATGATGTAGCAATGCTGGGAAGCTCTGTTTCTGAAATGTGGTACTTTTGAAGAGCTCAGAGAAGGGTACTGCAGTGCAAGCAGAATAGATCACATTTACATTCGCCTTAAACAAAACACTTCAGCTTTCCATTGGCAGTCTGTATGTGAGAAACCGTTTTCTCTCACTATTTTTTGCTTTCTGTAAGAGTTTCCTCCTCCCAGTATCATATAGTAGAACTGCTAGGGTGCGTTTAAAAACAAAAACAAAACACCTCACACAGGTAGGAATGGTTATATACAGTATACCCTTACATTAGTAAAAGCAAACTTAATTTTACTGATAGGAAATTAAGAGTCTGTTGCTTGTAGCAGTGTTGGAGGTGGTCAATAGGGTTGCCAACTTTCTATTTGCAGAAAACTGAACATCCTTACCCCCACCCCTTTTCCACACCCCCTGCTCACTCCATCCCCCTCCCTCCATCGCTCGATCTCCCCCATCATCACTCATTTTCACCCAGCTAGGGCAGAGGTTTGAGGTCTGGGGGCAGTGGTGGTGAGGGCTCCGGCTGTAGGTATGGGCTCTGGGATGGGGCCGGAGATGAGGCATTTAGGGTGCAGGAGAGGGCTCTGGGCTGGGGCAGGGGTTTGAGGTATGGGCTTTGGCTAGGGGTGTGAGATCTGGGCTGGGGCTGGGGATGAGGGGTTTAGGGTGCAGGAGTTATCAAGAGTAGCAGAATGCTGTAAGTTACTGGAAGGGAACAAGAGGAGGAAGGATAAAAAAAGATTGTTGCACATGTTTTGTTTATATTTTTAATTTAAACAGACTGGGCTCTACACAGCCCAGGCATCTTGGTAACTTTAGGTAACTTCATTGAATATTTATGAAAATTGTCACAAATGTGACAGTGGTGTAAAGTTGACTGCAGAAAATGTCCCAGAGTAAAGTTCAGATGTTCCAGTTCATGACAGTGTTTCCAAAAGAATATACCAGTCTTGTGACCTTGATGAGTGGCTAGGAGGTGGTGACTAAGAGAGTGACTGAGAAATTTCCCAGAACCCTTTTATTGGTGAACTATGAACATCTTGGTCTACAGTGTGACTACTGAAATGCATGCATATGGGCCAATGAATTCTACAGAAGATTTTTTTAAATGTTCTGTCCTCCCTTCTGCACCATCAGCAGGACACTCGTCCAGTGTAGGACTGTGTTATAGCTTTGAGGGATCCTGTAATTTTGTTTTGTACAATAGATAAATGGTTGTAAAAATAATATGCAACGTGTATTATATTTTTGCGTATATGCTGGTTACATCACTTTACACAAGAAGACAGAAGAATCTCCTGCTTTCCTGTAAACTTGCTCATAAACTATCTTATTTTGTTAATTTCCTCTTACCTTTCCTCCTTCCTTTTTTTTTATGACAATGTGATCCTTAGAATATTTGGCCAAAAGACCCTAAAGCCTATTGGAAATGAAAAATGCTAAATACATCTTTAATTCATTGTGCTGCATTCATGAAGGTGACAGTAATTCAAGTACAGACACAAACATGACATCCAAACCTTTGTGAGTAGCAAGCCAAGCAGGCTAATAAAAAAACCCTATGTATTATTTCTCTACATATTAGTAGATGTAAGTGAAATTTTAGTTCATATTGGGACACTTTATATTTAACATCTACATTTAATTGTAAAATTGGCTAAGCAGTCATGACCAAGCCTTGTATTTGTTGTTGTGCTGTCAACCTGCATAAACAGACAAGGTTATCTGAAACCAACTGGAATGACCATGAACAGGGGTGGCTCAAGGCCCTAGCAAGCCAAGCGTGTGCTTGGGGCGGCAAGCCGCGTGGGGCGCTCTGCCGGTGCCACTGGGACCAGCAGACCCTCCGCATGCAAACCGCTGGAGGCAGCCTGCCTGCTGTGCTTGGGGCAGCAAAATCCCTGACTATGAAAAGATTTGGTGTGACTCTGAAATCTCTGATGGGTCATCATTTATTGTGACCTTAAATTAGGCAGAGTTTCATCAGCTGAGTTATATGTACAGGATGGCGTTAGTTGGGGGAAGTAATAATATGCCCTGAAGCCACCAGTAACTGCCATAAGAAATAATTATTTTTTGCCAGTGTAGTGTTAATAAATAACTTATTTGCCAAGTTATTCAGGAAAATATTAAAATGTTCCCTAGTATATTTGAAATATTGAACAGAATTTGGACCTTTTATATAAAAGAAACTGGTACAATCTGTATTCCACATTGATCTCACATACAGTACCATGCACTATACATTAATTAGAAGGTCTAATGACAGTGAAAGCTCAGAGCTGAATCTGAGGGCTTCAAGTTAGACATTTAGCCACCCACTCCTTCATTGTTTCAATCTTTTGTTTTTCTTCTCTTTTACTCTTTGGGCCTGTTCCTGCATTTCTTGTATGTCACAAACTCCTCTGAAGGTTGAGGCACAAAGAATGTGGGATAGAGCCCTTGAGGTAGCCTTTTCTTTTACTTTATTAAGGCAAAAGAAAACCTTTTAGCTGAATCAGTTTGGATTATTTAAACAATATGCCACACTATAGGTACAGAAAGAGCAGATCTGGCAATTCTTTGCACACATTGAGTGTCATTTCTTTGTACAGAATGAGTGCAAAACTGAACAGGAAACAAAACCTAGCTCTTTCTTCTCTGTACCCCCTCCCCTTGAAAGTTATTGCCTAAGTATTTGTCAAAACTAACGTCTCCCTCTCTCAACTTCTTTGATGCAATTGTATATCAATACACAATCTTTGGCATAAACAGTACTGTACTTGCATTTGTTATCCAGGGGTCGGGTCTTGGGAGACCTGGGGTTTATTCCTGGCTCTGCTACCGATCTACTGCGTGACATTAGGCATGCCACTTCACCTTGCTATGCCACTGTCTTCCCTTCCAGCTTTCGTCAAGCTTGGAAGCTCTCTCTGGCAGGATTGTCTCTTTATGTGTGTATGTACAATGCCTAGCACCATGTGGTCCCAATTCTGGTTGAGGCCTAAGATGTTGCTGTAATACAAATAATCGTAATGTGTCCTATTTGAAAGAGAAATTTTGCTCTTTCAATCATGCATTCCTGTGTGTGTATGTGAGCGAGGGGCTGAATCTTTTCTGCCATACAATTTTTTTTTACCAGCCAAAGATTACAATTATGTGGTGTGGCCCATGGTGATTTACAGTAGCAAGAACAGCCAGAATGTGTGTTGGTTATTCAGAACTACTGTTATCACCATAAGAATCCAAGAACAGCTCACTGCTGCAAGTTGCTCTGAAAATATGAGGGTTTTCAAAATATCTGATTCTTGTGTGAAAATTGTAGCTGCCTGTCATACCAGACTAGCCTTTCATATTCAGTGTCCTATGGAACACTGCACTGTGAACATTGTCATCTAAGTGATTCCTTACTATGACTAAGAGTTTGGTTCTTGAGGGTGTCTTTTGTATTCTAGCCTCTCAATAAAATTACCAGTCTGACACTTTGGCCTTTGTATCCAAGATTAATTTTTTCCATAATGAAGCATATTTACAGTTCTTATTTGCATATCTGTAACTGCTGTAGGGTATTACTGAGGCAAATAGCATAGGAAATTTCAGTGAAGGATTAGACATGTATAGGAACAAGAATAGCAACTGAATTAATACTAGCTAGTATAAAATTGTAAGGACATTCCATACTCATTCTTCAGGACATATGATCTCCATCTACCCTATCCCATTAAGATCAGGGAGAAAAAAAATCCATGGCATATTGCACAGTTAGATGGCTTAATGGGGACTGCATGCTGACCTCTGCGATTGATCGCCCTTCAGGGATCAGGTACTTCTGTGGGTAACAGCCTGTCAGTTTCTCAGATATGACAAGTGAGGAGTACTTCCAGAACAGACCAAATCATAGAAGAGACATAAATATACAAAGCTATACATTAGAGTGCTGCTTGGAAATCCCTGTTTAGATAACCAAATGACTCACCTGTGTCAAATTTCAGCACCACAGTAGTATAATAGAGTATGTGCAAGGCACTGCAAGACAATGTATGTACATTGTTCTAAGGCTGAGGTGAGCAAACTTTTTCACCTGAGGGCCTGGGCCACATCAGGTTTCGTAAATTGTATGGAGGGCTGGTTAGGGGAGGGGGTTGTGGCTCGGTCCTCATCTCCTATATGTCCCCCCGGGACTCCTGCCCCATCCACGCCCCCCGTTCCCTGATGGCCCCCCCCAGAACCCCTGCCCCATCCAACTCACGCTCCTGTTCGGCCCCGACCGCCATTCACCTCTTTTCCTGTGGCCCCCACCCCGGACCTGCCCATCCCAACTCCTGTCCTGTCCCTAAACTTCTGCATTGGATGCTGCGCCACCCCTCACCCCATCCTTCCTGATTGCCCCCCGGGACCCCTGTCCCCATTCAACCCCCTATTTCCTCCCCGACCACCATCCACACCCCTGCCCCTGACCACCACCCCGAACTCCCCTGCCCTCTATCCAAACCCTCCCCCTGCTGGTCCCACCTGCCCTCTGTCCAAACCCTAGAAAATATTATCTACCATTTTGGGTAGTCTAGTGCATTCCAGAGAAAAAAGTATTGCTTTTCAGTCGTGTCTGGGCTGGGGTTGTCTCTGAGGAGAGAGGGAGGAATGCTATCAGGAGCATGGAAATCCCTGCCCCTCTTACCTCATTTCAGCTCGATGATAAACATAACAAAGGAATCGTCTGGTAAAGGGGCACTATAGTAGAAATGCATGAGAGAGTTATGTATGAAACAGAAGAGGATAGAGATGTAAAAAAAAATCTCTTTGTGGCCACTTGAATGTCATACTTTGCACATGTGAGTTGTGAGAAGAATATTTATGAGATGGCAAAGTGAAGCCCAGGTTATAATGCTACTGATCTTAAATTTACAGCCAAGTAACATGAGAGAAAACTAAATTAAACAGAATGTGGAATTACAGGTGACAATGTGAGGGAGATTATTAAGGAGCCTGATGCAGCAATAGGAAAAGCTTTGGACATTTGCAGAGCAGCATAGAGAGAACATATTATCACATGCAGTCCGCACAGGGCAAATCTGTCTGAAAAAAAACAACAAAAAACTAACACAACAACAAAAAACAGTAACAAAGAGGGAAAAATAAAAATTCAGACTGGGAATAACAAGAAGCAGCCACTAAAGTGTGAACATATTGATGCAAGAGAGATGCAGAATCCACTACCAGCTAAGGTTACCCGTAATTAGCCAGAAATGCTTCCAGTGGTGGATGAGCTGAAAATAAGCCAAAAAGCTAAGAAGCCTTCAAAAATAAAGTTCAGGTGGCAAAATACAATGAACTTGTTGAAGAGGAGACAGAGAAGCAGAAACAACAAGGTCTAGAAAATGACAGGATATTATGAAACACTGCAACTCTTGTCAGAATCACTCTAGAAAATCTAGAAGATAACAGAGCTAAGTGAACATTCTACATGGGCACCCACAGCACTACACAGAGGATGTGCTGTTCACTTCGAAGCAATACTTGGAGCCACAGAGCTCTCTCTCAAGGTTACTGTTAACAGTCTACCCGATCCAGTGCTGAAATTGTTTAGCTCTAGCTAAGTGCTTTTTAACTGGAGATTGGAGTAAAAGGCACGACTCTTCTAGGACAGGGGCGGGCAAACTTTTTGGCCTGAGAGCTGCATCGGGTTTCGTAAATTGTATGGAGGGCCGGTTAGAGGAAGGGGTCATGACCCGGTCCCAGCCCCCTATCTGCCCACCCCCAGGACTCCTGTCCCATCCAACCCCCCATTCCCTGATGCCTCCCCGGGACCCCTGCCCCATCCACGCACCCCTGCTCCCTGTCCCCTGACTGGCTCCAGAACTCCTGCCCCTTACTGCCTCCTGCTGCTCCATCAACCCCCCCTCCTTCCTGACTGCCCCCCAGGACTCCTGCTCCCATTCAACCCCCTATTTCCCCCCCCCCACCATCAACACCCTCACCCACTGCCCACCACCCCAAACTCCCCTGCCCTCTATCCAAACTCCCCCCTTACAGCGCTGGCTGGAGCACCAGTGGCTGGCGGCTACAGCCGCCGCCGCCACCACCAGACAGCACAGAGCACCAGGTCAGGCCGGGCTCTGCAGCTGTGTTGCTCCAGGAGCTCAGCCCTGCCACCCAGAGCACTGCGCCGACGGCGGAGCGAGTGAGCTGAGCCTGCAGGCAAGGGAGAACAGCAGGGGAGGGTCGAGGATAAGCCTCCTGGGCCAGGAGCTCAGGGACTGGGCAAGACAGTCACGTGGGCCGGATGTGGCTAGCAGGCTGTAGTTTGCCCACCCCTGTTCAAGGGCCTCTGTGTTAGGAAGGTGCATTATGTAGTCCTGTGGTATTATGCCATTGTGTCTCTCCCTGTCGCATTCAGATGACTAGGAGGAATTCGGTGGGTACTAGCTGTATTCTAATGCATAGGATCGTTTTTAGTGTTTTGAAATAGACATGCTTACGAGAAGCAGTGCACTGTTGGCAGCAACCGTACATGGGGAAGGTGGGGAAAGATTAAATTTTGTATGGAACCAGACTATTTTATGTGTAAATTTCAGGTAGACTTTAGGTGTGATTAGCTGATTTTGTGTTGTTGGTGGTGGTTGTTTTGGTTTGTTTTAAATGGTAGCTTATTAATGTTATGAGCCAATAATGAGAGAATGCAGTGAGGATTAGCAGATACAGATAACCATTGCCATCTGAGAGGAATGGGTAGAGCCTCTGGGAAGATTGAAAATGGTACGTTTCTTTTTGGCCACAGGTGCAAACAGATAGACTAGGTGCAGTTAGGACTCTGAGCTTCATGTTATGGTGGTGCTCAAGAGTTGGATGTCCTCTGTCAAGGTGAGGTCAGTGTTCCGGCAAGCCCTCATCTTCCCTAAATTATGCCCTCCCCTTTTTCCTTGCACTTTCACTTCTGCCTTTCCCATATCTGTTCTGGGCCAGCTGCTTATCATTTGCTTACTTCCTCCTAGTTAAATTACTGGAGTGAAGTGTCAAATGCATATGGATATGAGCATAATTGTATAGGAATCTCAAATGAGAGCGAGAGAATCGCCTGTCTTGTAAGGATTTTATATGATAGTACATGATTTGAGCTTTTATCTGAGGTTGTCAAAGAGCTTTCAGGTAATTAACAATCACACATCTACTGAGAAGTAGATAAGCAATATTACACCCATTTCACAGCTGCATTAACTGAAGGTCATAGTGGTTGAGTTATTTGTCCACTGGCATATGGCAAAGCAGTGGCAGGATTGGAAATAAAACCCCAGGAGTCCTGACACCTTCAACAACTTAATACCTGTTTCTTGGGGCCAGGTTGTCTCAAACCATGCACTGCTATATTCAAAAACTGAAAATCAAAGGTGGCAACCACTGCTTCTACACTTAATTTTGTAGGTGTTTGTGAATATAAATGCAGACCCTTAAATAGAATATGGGATGCACCTTGTTGCTTAGTGATACAAATGAGTACATGCTGAGAATGACAAATTGTCACCCAAGGTAACATTTGCATCTGCAGGAGAAAGAAATCATTTAAGTGCTCAATATGTTAAAGTTGCATTAATGAAGACCATACAAAATCTTTGACGTGCAGCTTTTGGTTCCCAAAAGAAAAGATCTCCTGCAAGATAGGCACTGGCTATGTGATGTGAATTGCTTCTGCCATCTTCACTCAGTCATTCTAAACTCTCCTATTTTAATATATTTTTGTGTGCATCTTTTCTTACAGAACTATAATTTAATAGGCCATATCAAGATTACATATAAAGAATTTACATTATTCATTTCCATATGGTTTACTGTAATTTAACAAGAAGTTCCTCTAGCTAAACAAACCACAGTCCCCACAAATTCCAAACTAGGCAGAACTCAGGTAGGTTATCCTGAGTAATGGACATAGCTCCTGTTACGTGTATGATTTTAAAATGTCAGAAGTGGCCCCTGAGATGTTATAAGAATGTACATGTGTGCAATTTGTGAGGACTGTGAATGTTGGATAGAGGGTCCGCTGGTCCTGCAGGCACGTCCACCAAAGCCGCGGGACCAGCGGACACTCCGCAGGCACATCTGCGGGAGGTCCACCGGAGCCGCCTGCCGCCCTCCCGGCAACTGGCAGAGTGTCCCCAGCGGCATAGCGCCCCAAGCAAGCGTTTGGCGTGCTGGGGCCTGGAGCCGCCCCTGGAGGGAGGTGTTAAGCAGTTAGTTATGTAGTGTTTCCTAGATGTGTTCTGCTGGTACAGGGTGGGAAAGTGCTTAGTAGGCAGTAGGAAGGGGTCACATTTGTGGAGAATGGAATGTGCCCTGGCTAGCATGTAAAGCACAGCTCAGAATAAATGCGGGGAGTTCTACCCAAACCTTCCTTGTCAGACCACCACATCCCCTTGTGGGGAAAATAGTATAGGCAAGCATGAAAGCCAGACTGCTCTCCTGGTATCCTTGAGCATTAGATGGATATCTGAGTCTAACACACTTGCTGTACTCTCTTGCCTTCTGTGCACAACTCAAGATCAGGATTTGACCCTTAACCTTTGAAATACTGTGCGGTTTCAATCCATTTTTGATGCTAAATTATTTTGGCAACAAACTTTCTTTAAATTGCATATTTTTCTTTAAAATGAATCAAAGCTAAATCAATTTAGAACATTGACAGAGTTTGAAGACTATAGCTTTGAATTGCTCTGAGTCCAAGAGCTCATAGGACTTTTTGCAATTAAACATTTGTAACTTTAAAACTACCACATCGATTGTCTTCAAACTTAATACAAAACTAAGTGCTAAATCTATAAAACAAGTATAATTTTGAAGAAAACTGGCTTAGTAATTATAAAATTGTTTGCTTTTAAATTAGTTAAATGTATCATGAGCTGAGATAATATTACCAAATATTCTCTCTGATTCCAGTCTATCTAGGGTTGCCAACTCTGACTGGAGCTATTCTGGGAGATTTTTCCCCCCCAACATGACGTAAAGTCATTTTCTTAAAATATCCTATTAAAATCTCCAGGATTGCTTTCAGTAATCACTGGAAGATTGATGCTGATTCTGTGAGACTCCAGGCCAATCTTGGAGGATTGGTAACCCTAAGGACATCCTTGTCCAACTGCTTGGTGTCTCTTAACTTGTCCTTTCTTGTCTCTGAAAAGCCTCCTAACCCTCGTGGTGTCCTCCCAAATTGTGCTTTCAGAATGTTTTTCACAGTTTACCTTGTTCAGTTAGAGTAAATTTAAGGCCTATGAGTTTAAGCTGAAGACATTTCCAAAAACCCAATTTTGGGGGACAGTGCAGTTGATCATGGACAAGAACTGTTTATGCTGCTTTAAAGATTTTTTTAAAAAATTGTGTACTTTTAAGGATATATGCAGTGTGTACACAGGTTTGGAGAAACTTGATCAGGCCCTGAATGAACCTCTGGACCCTGCTGGCAACACCTGGGTCTTGGGCTGATAGTTATTTGATCAGTAAACAGTGCTACAAATGCTCAGTTTGCTAATGTTTGACCCCAGTTGCCCTTGATTTTTGTCTTTTAGTTAAAATTAATTGTAGTCATTCTTTAAAAAGCAAATGCAAATTAACTGGTTAAAGAGGAGACTACAACAGGTCATACTGAAAGGTGAACTGTCAGGCTGGAAGGAGGTTACTAGTGGAGTTCCTCAGGGATCGATTTTGGGACCAATCTTATTTAATCTTTTTATTACTGACCTTGGCACAAAAAGTGGGAATGTGCTAATAAAGTCTGCAGATGACACAAAGCTGAGAGGATATGCTAACATAGAGAAGGACCAGGATATCATACAGGAGATCTGGTGACCCTGTAAACTGGATAAATAGTAATAGGATGAAATTTAATAGTGAAAAGTGCAAGGTTATGCATTTAGGGATTAATAACAAGAATTTTGATTTATAAATTGGGAACGCGTCAGTTGGAGTAACAGAGGAGGAGAAGGACCTTTGGAGTATTGGTTGATCACAGGATGACTATGAGCGCCAGTGTGATATGGCGGTTAAAAAGCTAATGTGGTTTGTAGGATCGCATGAGCGATGGTATTTTCCAGTAAAGATAAGGAGGTGTTAGTACCATTTATACAAGGCACTAGTGGAGACCTCATCTGAATACATGTGCAGTTCTGGTTCTCATGTTTAAAAAGGAGAATTAAAACTGGAACAGGTACAGAGAAGGGCTACTAGGATGATCCGAGTATAGAAAACCTGTCTATGAAAGAGACTGAAAGAGCTTGGCTTGTTTAGCCTAACCAAAAGAAGGTCTGAGGGGGGATATGATTGCTCCTTATAAATATATCAGAGGATAAATATCAGGGAGGGAGAGATTATTTAAGCTTAGTACAATGTGGACACAAGAACAAATGGGTATAACTGGACCACTAGAAGTTTAGACTGAAATTAGACTGAAGGTTTCTAACCATTAGAGTGAAATGAAGTTCTGGTACAGCCTTCTAAGGGGTGAGTAGTGGGAGAAAAAGACATATCTGGCTTCAGACTAAGCTGAAAGTTTATGGAGGGGATGGTATGATGGTGGTAACCTAAGTTTGGCAATTAATTGATCTTTGATTATTAGCAGGTAAATAGGCCCAATGGTCTGTGATGGGATCTTAGATGGGGGTGGAATCTGAGTTACTACAGAGAATTCTTTCCTGGGTGGTGGCTGGTGAATCTTGCCCACATGCTCAGGGTTTAACTGATTGCCATATTTGGGGTCCGGAAGGAATTTTCCTCCAGGGAAGATAGGCAGAGGCCCTGGAGGTTTTAAGCCTTCCTCTGCAGCCTGGGGCACAGGTCACTTGCTGGTGGATTCTCTGCACCTTGAGGTCTTTAAACCACGATTTAAGGACTTCAATAACTCAGACATAGGTTAAAGGTTTGTTACAAGAGTGGATGGGTGAGATTCTGTGGCCTGCATTGTGGAGGAGGTCAGACTAGATGACCATAATGGTCCCTTCTGACCTTAAGTCTATGAATCTATTTAAGCACCCAGAAGTACAAGCGTAAAGGTTGTATGCATAAATAAATCTCTGCTTCCGTGTATGCATGTATTATGTTACAGTCTTTAAAAATCTGATGACATAGAACTTCTCAGTGCAATGGAATAATTTCCCATTGAACCTTAAATATATATGTATCACCTCAGACAGCACTACACTACATGCAAGACAAAACCAGTGCACAAAAATCATGTAAATAAAGAGTGGAAAGTTAAGCACATATAGATTAAATATATGTGAAATATAATAACATACAGTAAAACAGTGGGTGCTGAACTGTGTTACCTCAGCATTGTATAAACTTAGTCTCTTGCATTTTCAGTTGCATTAACATAAATACTAACAATTAGCACAGATATTGTTTGCCATTAGTCACATTATAATTTCTTTTTTTTTAAAGTTGAATATTGCTGAAAGGCAGACATTACAAGAAAAATGTTGTTGTGCAAATACCTATGACTGCAACTTAAGTGTTCAGAAAGTAAGAACTCACAACATGTTGTGGACCCAAGGCTGGAGTGGGAGATAGATTCAGTAGACATGAAAAGCAGTTAAAACAATGATTAGAGCTTGGAGAAGTAAAAAACATCCATGTACAATACTATGTTTGAGTCTACTAGGAACAGAAATTATCAGACTGGGTCACGCTGGATTATATATTGAATTTTTAAAGATAGGTTACTGAGGCAAACATATCATTGACTTCAAACCGCCATAATGCAATTGCCCAGTGAACAGTGCAATGGGAATATTTATATTTTAAACTTAGTTATATATTTTCAAAACGTGGTGAAACTATTTTTAGTTCTATTAAGTATATAAATCCCCTCCCCCTTCTCATAAACCTAAACCATGTCCATTTCAGTCAAGCAGCCAACAGCACTGAAAGCATTGTACCTCAAAAGCTTCTCTTTCGCCAGCAGAAGTTGGTCCAGTAAAGGAAATTATCTCATCACCTTGTCTCTCTAATAGCACTGAAAGACACATGTTAGATCTCACTTACTCACTGTCCTCCTCCATCAGCTTCAGGTTATAATAATAATAATAATAATAATTACTATTATATTTTTTTGGAAGGGGTTTGTCATATTTTTCTGGAAAAGCTAATGTGAGAGACCAGCAAGAATGTAGGAGAATGTTAGGGAGAAAAATCAAAGGTGCATAAAATAACTTGAAATTGCTGAATTGGGTACATTGGTCATCTTCTTCTTATCCTGAAACATGGTATTTAGAAGATAATATTGTTAAACATATGTCGAATGGGTCTGTTCTCTAGTCTGGATGGTGCTTATTTTTCCTTTATAGTCTAGTTGCTGGACTGTTCTGTGTCAGGCAATATAGCTTTTAAAGTCTAAACTTCAAGTTACATGGCAGTGCTAAAGGGTATTAGCTATTAGTGTCTGACTAATACTAGCAGGCCAATGAAGTAGGTAGAAGCTGTGATTTGCAGAGGCAAGGCTAGGGAAAAAAAGAGAAGGGGGAGTGATCAGTGGCCTCTTTACTGAGAAGATAATTGACAGCAGGCTGAGTGCTTCAATGAATATGGAACTCCAAGCCCTTCTTTGTTAGAGAAATAGTACATCAAATAAAAAAAAACCCCCACAGGTTTCCGTCAAAAGAATTCATTCCCCCAATTGCACAGCCAGTCATGTTTTTTCCTTTGCTATTTGATCACTGTTAAATTATTGTATAATATATTTCTGAATGTGTTTTATAGAGTGACTGTCTTTCTTTGAGAATTCAGTTGTATTGTGTTTCTTAGATGTGTCAGGCCTCATTCTCATTTACACTAAGGCAACATTATACCACTCTGGCAGAGGCATTAGGGTAAACGGGAATCAAACCCAAAGTGATTTATTTTAAAGAGTGATGTTTTCCACCAGGCAGGGTAGCAACTTTTTTGATTTAGTAGGCAGGTATTAGCTTCCTAACTCCCAGTAATGTTGCTGAGTCTGTAGCCCTGCACACTGAGATAAGAACATATCTCTAACTGCACTTATTATTGCATTCTGCTTTCCTCAAAAGGTGCACTTACACTCTTTAGACTGAGAGCCGAGGATCTGTCCCAGTCCCCTCTATGTGTAGAGGAGCTGGAAAGCTGCCCTAAGTGGGCAAGTAGGGAGTGGACTCCCTGGCTGGCTCGTAGCCTGTGTAGCCAGTTCTATACAATGTCTTTTCAGTCCTCATCTGTAGGGGACACTTGGGGAAATATTATGGAGCCCATCAAGGATGGGATTAGATGTTGCCTAAGTATCTTATGTTCTGATGATCAAGGGCTGGTGGAATGGGCCTGTGGGTGAAGTAGAAGCTATTGTAGGTAGGAGCAGCCTTGAGGGTGCTCTAGCCTACCATAGAGGCAAACCATCCCTGGCTGTCCTCAGGATGAGGGAACATAAGAACAGCCATACAGCCATACTGGGTCAGGCCAGTGGTCCACCTAGCCCAGTATCCTATCTTCTGACAGTAGCCAATGTCAGCTGCTTCAGGGGGAATGAACAGAACAGCAATCATCAAGTGATTTATCCCGTCTCAACTTCTGGCAGTCAAAGGCCAGGGACACACAGAACATGCGGTTGCATCCCTGAGCATCTTGGCTAATAGTGTGAAAATGGTGGTAAGGCACCTGTATCCCCTGTTGTCTTGGGTCAAATACTAAGCTCAAATCAGCAGAACTGAGGATACTGTCCTCTGACTTGAGGCTGCTGAAATCAGTTATCATGTTATAGTACATTTAATGTTGTTTGCTCTTGTTAAACCACATCTGACTTAAAACTATAAAAGAAAACACTAATATTTAACACTTATAAAGCACACGGCATTTTCAAAGTGCTCTGTAAACATATATTAATCAAAAAAGTGAGAAACATGCCAATTGACAATATTGACAATTTACATACAATTACAAATATAATACATATACTTTATTTTGACACTTTCCAGAATGTTGCATTTAATTTATCATACTTTTTTCTTTTCACCTGAATGGGAATCAGCAGGGAATCTGTGTGTTGCCATTTGTGCTAAGGAAGTCATGGAATCATGGAAATGTAGGGCTGGAAGGGACCTCAAGATGTCATCTAGTCCAGCCCCCTGCACTGAGGCAGGTCCAAGTATACATAGACAGTCTCTCACACATGTTTTGTCGAATCACTTCTTTAAAACCTCCAATGATGGGGATTCCAGAACCTCCCTTGTCAGATATTTGGAATAGGCTTCTAAGCCTAACTTCTCTATCAGCTGGCTAACTCCATCAGATTTATTATAAACGTTTATAAAACTGGTATTGGTATCAAGTTGAATCTTGACTAGTAGGTTCTAGAATGCATCAGAAACCCACTCATTGTGTAGGAGAAATATCTGGTGAAATCCTGGCTCTGTTGAAGTGAATATCAACCTGGCCATTGACTTTAATAGGGTCAGGATTTTACCCTAATGGTAATGTGTATGTAGCCCAGAACAGAGTTGAGCATGTTCTGTCCTTTCACTAACTGCAAATTAAACTGAACTAATGACTAAAGTACCTAACAATGGTGGTGATTAGCACCAGTAGTTGTTAATAATTTATGTAGTTTGAAGAGGTCTATGAGGGTTACAAAATTTGCCCACTGGAACTGGGTTATGGTGAAAAAGTTTTATCACTGGTGAAATCATCTAAATGTTTATATGGGTTTACAGAAAAGCAACCAGTTTTTTATACTGACTGGAATATTTCACTTTAAAAAAACAACTTCTACAGGCAGTGTCAAAACTGTTTGATCAGGAAAATGATTAATTGACACCTGAAACAAACTTATGTGGCAGCTACAGGAAGGGCATGGGTTCATCTCCTACTAGGGAGATTCTGGTCATTTCTTGACCCTCTCTTAGAAGACACTGGAGAATTTGAGGCAGGTGCTGTTACCTATCAGCTCTGTGTTCTTGAGGAACCAGGGTGCACTATCCAGCCTCTCTGACTCACAAAAGACCTTCCCCCTGCAGCCTCTGCTTGAACCGAAGACGATCAGAAGAAATACTTACGAAAAGCAATGAAAAGGTGGTGGAAGACACACCTAAACCCCTCTGGACAAGGGTGACAGGTTAAAGGAAACTCCCCTAGCCTCATTTGCATCAAAGATGGGACAGGGAGGTCTCTCTATTAGCATACAGAATGGGGAATAGAGATTCCCAGGCAAGAACCGCACTGAACTCTGGGACCAGAAAAGCAGGGAAGCACTGCATGGTGGGGGATCTCTGCTCCAGATGTTAATGAACCCACACCTGCTCACAGCCAGCTCAGTAGTTAGCAGACCAATTCTAGTAATAAATCCTTTATTGGTATCCAAAATACTGAAGCTCTCTAATTACATTGTGAGCTCCCTCGAAGGAACACTGCCCATAGCCGGGAATGATCAGTTCCTATTGTCTAGCCTGAACAAAACAACGTTGGTACACTCCCATGAGCCATCAGTTTACCCATGAACAAATCTAGTGTTCTCCCTGGAACCATTGTTCTTTCCCTACAAAAACCCCTACCCATGCTCAAGAAAGTGTTCTGATGCCTGTATCCAAACTCTGCATCAGTTCCACTGGGACTTCATCTTCTCCTGACTGACTATACTGGGGGCTCTGCCTGACTCCAGCACTCCGGACCCTCAGCTACCACCACCACCTAGGAACCCCAATTGATTCAAGCTTCATGGAGTGGTGTGAACCTCTTGCGCTCACTCTCTCTCTCAGTATAGCCTTCTGACCCTGACCTGTGTGGTCAGTTATTGTTTTCTAAACCTGACTTTTATAATCAAATTCAAATTAGATTTAATATTATAATGGTTTTGTTTGTTTGGCTCCCCTGTATGGTATTACCTGGCAATAAATAACTTTCATAGTTAAGCTGGTTGGCATTTTCTCTCTCTCTCTCTTGCAACGCTCATCAAACCTAAGCTAACCCTGTAGCGCCAAAAAATGGGGTTTGCTCATTAAGTGGGTTACTACCAGAACAATTGTAATGTGAAAGTGGGGATAGGGACATGTTGAACCTGTGGCATAGGAGGATGGCAGCTTGAAAGCGATGCTTGACCCAGCCTACTGAGTCCAGGGAAATATAAGGGGTCAGCTTGGGAGTGCTGATTAACCCAGTCCTCTCAGGCACACTCTGTTAGAGTGTGTGTGTGTTTATCTGATTATTGGGCTGGAAGAACCCAGCCCTGGGGAACCTAGGTCCTGCAGGATATCACCATTGGAGGAGAATTTGCAGAAGGGAGAAGCAGAGCTCAGTATGAAAACACAAGTGACACACACAGTACAATGATAGAATTACAGAACCCCTCAGAAGTGTAACCCTAATAAATTAGTGTACCCCAAAGTAATGGGCAAATCTGGTAACAGGGCTGGGACACTGCCTGTGATTAGCAGACCCCACAGTGAAAGGAAGACAGGCCAGCTGTTTGGCCTCAAACATCAGTAGTGGGATTGAAGATGGGTTTTACCCCAAAAGGAGATACTGTTGAACACTGTAGTCCAGATCAAGTCCGGATTGTGTTGCTTTCTGTAGGAAGAAGTTCTGTGCATTCTCCTTTAGGTTAATCAGAGCTTTGCTCTTCATTCTACATTGCATGTTAATGTGAGCCTAATAATACATTGAAGTTCCAGCAGATTTCAATATGGAATAAGAAATTTGCCAACATGATCTGTAAGACAGCACTGTTAATTATCTGTATTCTTGAGATGAGTTTGTGCATCCTCATGTTGCGTAGTGTATCAGTCAATGTTTTTACATAGTCAAAAAATTTAATAAGAAAATGTTTTTTGAAAACATGTATTTCTTGTGGTGTTTCATATCATTTCAATAGTTTAAAGAAAAGTATTTGGCCCATAATATTTCAACTTGCAAGCTTGTCTTTGCTGTGTTAAATTTAGCTTCTTAGCTTAAAGCAATTTGTAACAATCTGTGCGCCATTATTTTTCAAGATATGTTTTTAAATTGCAGCTAATTAGATATTGGAGATGTCATGGCATAACAATAGATTTTTTTTTTCTCCTCGCAAAACTGAAGAAAAATGCAAGGGATGCAAAAAAGAGACACGGCTATAATGACACTGATACTCACTAGCTCTTTTGTTTTGTCTTCTTTAGAAAATAAATCTTCAAAAAGATGGAAGGTACCAAGCACATTGTGGGTGTACTAGAAATAAATCAATAAATTAATAATGCTGTCAGGAAGCTTATTTTAATCACAGGTATGAGCCAACCCCCTTATCCCTCCTACCACCTTGTATTCTTAAATAGTGGACTGATTAAAGATAAAAGATCATTTTTACACAGAAGAGCGAAGGTAGATTCAGAGATTAGACATCTATCTTTTTAGTTACAACTGCCTAAGTACAGAGTCATGCAAATTAGGAGGAGGTGAAACAATAAAGAGTTGTTTCAAAGTCTGACAGTGCCTGTCATCTTAGAAATTGCCAAAACCAGATGGGGGAATTAATTGAGCTATTTAAGATCAGGGCCCCTTTCAAGTCTCCTAAACAGGATTCCTTAATTACTTATAGCCTTTATAATATTCATGGGTTGGTATTATCAATGGTATCTTAAGCCCCAGTGACCTTTGCCAATGGTTGCCACTCTCTAATGGCTACAGTATCAGCAGAGGCGGCTCTAGGGATTTTGCCGCCCCAAGCACAGCAGGCACACCTGCAGGAGGTCCACCGAAGCCGCGGGACCAGCAGACCCTCTGCAGAGAAACCATCAGAAGCAGCCTGCTTGCCACCCTCGCGTTGCTGGCAAAGCGCCCCCCCGTGGCTTGCCGTCCCAAGCACGCGCTTGGCGTGCTGGGGTCTGGAGCCGCCCCTGAGTATCAGAATTAGCAGTATGAGCACCACTGTTAAAATATCATTAGGTTTGGAGACTCTAGGAGCACATGAGGAGTGATAGAAATGACCACAACAACATTCAAAAGTTATCAGTCAGTCTTTATTAACGATTTCATTAAGCAGATGAACAAAGCCACAACTACTGAGACACATGGAGAGACAAACTATAGGACAGCTAGCATAAGTGATCTCATACTCACGTCCCCAAGTGTACCATAGAGAGTGGGTATATCTTTCAACAGCTGATCATTTGTGGAGGGTCTCCTGATCATAGAATCATAGAAGATCAGGATTGGAAGGGACCTCAGGAGGACGTCTAGTTCAACCCCCTGTTCAAAGCAGGACCAATCCCCAGACAGATTTTTGCCCCAATTCCTAAATGGTCCCCTCAAGGATTGAACTCACAACCCTGTTGGATTCTTCCTTCCTTATTCATACTGGGAGAATTCCTTTTATTCTATGATACACTCATGCTCATAACCCTTATGCTTATGCATTAAGGTTCAACCTCTTTTTCCTTATTGGAATTTCCACACCTCAGAAATGTTGGAGTGCCCTGCTTTTCATAGGCTATCCTCTTAGCTCCTCTTATCTTCAGTAACATTTACATCAACAAGTCCCCATGTTAACTTGTGGTCACTGCAGAATTTCCCATGATGTTACAACTGGGCACCTTCTGGTGGTGACCGGCACATTGTGGCATATTTTCGTGAACATAACTCATTAACGCATCTTTTATAATAATCTGGCAATTTTAGTAGCTGACCTAGGGTTAACCCTGGACTAGTCATGTCAACTTCTTTCAGACTTAAGGCTTGATATGGCTAAGCTAAAACTGGACAGGCTTCAGGCCTGTGGGTCTTGATTTACAGCCTTGTCTTAGGTCTACACTACAGCATTAGGTCCACATAAGGCAACTCATGTCGACCTAATTATGTCTGTGTATATGCTACAGCCTGCTCCCAGCGATTGTAAGTGCCCCAATATACCGACATCATAACTTCATGAGAGGCATAGGGCTTATGTCAGTATAGTTAGAGTGACGCAGTGTCCCTGTAGACACTGCATGATTTACATATATTGGCTGTCATTCTTGTCAATTTCACGGCTCTGCTGGAGCCGTGAAATTGACAAAGCTGGCTCCCAGCTTCTCAGCTGGGCTGCTGCCTGGTCTCTGCCCCAACCTAGACTGCCACCCACATGCCCACTCAAGCTTCCCCCAGGGTCTCCATTCCCAGCCATGCTGCCACCTGCACTCTCACCTGTCTGCCGAGATCATGGCTTTCTCCCGCAGGCTCTTAGCTCCCCACTGGGAGCAAGGCTGTGCCTGGTGGGGAGTTCTGCGCCAGGAGTCCAGTTGGCTACTGTGCTCCCGGTGGGGAGTGAGGAGCCAAGAGCCTGAGTGGGCAGCCAGACTCCCGGCAGGGAGATCCGCACTTGGAGGCCAGTTGGTTTCCCCCTTCCAAGCCGGGAGCCAAGTAGCCCGGTGTGGCTGTCCCCTTCCCAGTGGGGAGCCAGGCTACTGCTAGGGAGCTGTGCTTAGAGCTGAGATCCCTGGCTATCAGCCCCCCGCACTCCCCTCTTAAGTTGGTAGAAGCACTCCTGGTGAGGAAGTGCACTACCGACAGAAGGGCAGTGTGGACATGAACCACCACAGTAATTACTGTGGTGGCTGTAAATTGACCTAACATAGGTTAACTTAATTTTATGGTGTAGACGTGCTCTCACTTGTATACCTAATGCACTCTTAACAATAATATATGCTTATCAATTCTATACCCCTATAATACTATCCTAGGTAGTCCCACACTTTTACCTACAACTTAAATCTATTCCTCACCCATTGATTACGTGTAGAATAACCACAACAGTACATAACTGAATCCAGTGATTATATAACACGATTAGCTACGTCCTGAATTTTCTCTAGGATGTATGAGACCTCCCTAACTGATGCTAAATAAATAAACTGATACATCACTGTTGGATGTAGTGTTGTGGATAGATTAGAGAAAATGCGGCCAATATGATCATATTGGCAGCTAAACTGAGTGGATTAGTTTTTGGACTGAGGTATTGAAGTGCATTTACAATTACAGTCCAGCAAATAGTGGAATTTCTGTTTAGAAACTTTATTTGAACTGGAAGCAAATTTAATTTGAATGTCTAACTTTTTTTCTGTTAACTTCTACAAACATTCTGGTATTTTGAGTTTTTTTCTAGGGCAGATACTTGCAACAAGGACCATTTTTACCTTCAATGTTTAAATATTTGCTGAATGCTCATTTTGATTGATTATATTAAGTTGCAAAATTTGGATTTGCATTTCATGCTAACTTCAATTTAAGAATATTATAAAACTGATTAGATAATTCCCTTTGTATGACATAAGTCATCCAGTCAGGGAACATTATACCATATGACTTACATAACTAAGAGAGGTGGTCTGAAAACTGTCTTAATAAATACTGCCAGTGAAAAATAAGACATTTTTTCGGTGCAAAATATTGGTGGAAAATGTTCTATT
This sequence comes from Chelonoidis abingdonii, assembly GCF_003597395.2. NCBI lineage: Eukaryota > Metazoa > Chordata > Testudines > Testudinidae > Chelonoidis > Chelonoidis abingdonii. The sequence goes on from NC_133777.1 coordinate 61,296,015, forward strand.
TTCTTCTGCCTTTAGTAACTAAAGGTATACAATACAAATTGAGTATCCAATGGTAGAATTCACAATTCACAGTTGGAACAGTTTGCAGGTTAATTGTTTTCTGGGGAAAATCATGAGCTATTCTGAGGGGGAAAAATAGGAAAGTTTTTTGCTGAATATATTATTTCCCCTGTTCTGATTATGGTTCACTCTATTTATGTGGTGCAGGATATTCAGTTCCTCTAGGTCTCTTGTGCCAGATTTGAGAAATGAGTTTACATTTAAAGCATCTCCAAATAACTGAAGATTTGCGGTGTGATAGAGACACTGTCCAGTTTACCATTGCAGATGGCTGTTTCTGTGCTGGGTCGCTGAGAGCTGTTGCCTCAAACTATGCCCCTTTCTAAAAGACTTTTGAGGAATAAATAACACAATCTGAGTAAGATTAGAAGCAGTAGGGACAGAAATATTGTTCCTCTGAAAACAGCAATGCAGTAGCTCAAAGAAAGGGAATTTGAAGGTTGCTATGAGGAGTGTGCTGCATCTGAAAAACTAGAACATAAGGAATCCCACCTGCCCTGTGCGAGTATGCCATTGAAACAATGATAGTAGATAAGGGAAGCAGTCCACATGCATTTAACGATTCAGAAGATATATTACCATCACTTTAAAAGGGTGGCAGACCCTGAGAACCCTGCATCACAAGAGCTGCAAAATTCTACTACCTCACTTGCGGCCACCATTTTCAGATTAACTCCTCAGCTGAAGCAAGTCCGTGTGGCAATTTCAAGTCTCTGTTCAGTGGCAAAGATGTATTTCATCATCACTATGATGAAATGTGTGTCTGCCATTTGAAAATGGTAAAGCCTCCTACAGATTTTGAATGATGAATCTGTCCCTTGTGAGATAGCTGGGATTTCTTAGTGTGCTCGCAGAATCCTGTGCTCCTCCCCTTACGTCCCAAAATGTTAAATATGACAGCCTTGTGTGGATTGCAAGGTGTGCGATGTGACTTCAGTTCAAGTTATTGGTATAGCCGTGTCCCTTATCTTAGTGATCGTTTTTCAAGAATTGGAACATGTTTGTGTTTCAAGTGAGCAAACGAAATGCTGTAGTGGAGTTATTAGACAGTAACAGGACAGAGCTGGTAGCTTCTTTTCAACCTGTTCAATGTGCATCTGCACCTGGTACGTCTTTCAGTTATAGCCATTGAACTTTACTAAGCAAAACAAGCTGTTGTTAGTATTACTATTGCCCAGGCGCTGCACTGGCGGGTATGGACAAGCGACCTGGATTCTACTCTGCCTCACGCCCCACTAACAAAATGATCAATTCAGCCATCTCTGATTGGAGAATCTCTGTATGTCCCTTAGGAACTGTTCCAAGCTCTAATACAAACTTGCTGATTTTGGGGCAAATCATTGAGGCTCACATTTTCAACAGTGGCCTCTAATTCTTGTTGTCAAACCTTGATTACCCTACAGCCCCTCCCCACCCTTTTTTAATTTTCTGATTTCGGGGGTGGTGAAAACGCTTACTACAATCACAATCAGCACCTGCAACCCCCATTGCTTCTACCTAAAAAGTAGGTTTTTAAAAAAGGATGTCCAAAAATTGAGGAAAGCTAAATAAGACTGTCTTTGAAAATATATCCTTTAGCCTCCCAGTGTGTGTCTCCATCTGAAAATGCGGATACTAGTACTTACCAGTCTTGCCTGATAGTTGAGGCTGATTTGATTAGCTTAGACGTACTTGGATAGAAGATGTTTCAGGAATGCAAAGTATTCTTCAGCTGCTCCCAGATTGCCCCCACCCACTGCAAAACCCATGGGAGGGCGAGGAAAACTCCATGAAGATTTCCTCATGGAACTTCTTCTGTGTTGTTCAGTTCGGCGTGGGTGGTGGAGGCTGGGTTCCCTCCTCTTTCGCAGACTACAACACAGGACCTGTCCCTAAATCCAAGAGATGTTTGGGGCTCCATGCAGAGGCTCTGAGCCTCTCTAACAATTCTGTGCCCTGACTCCTCTGTCCCTGGCTGTCCTAGTGACACCTCAAGGGGGGTTCAGCAGAAATGATGTGTGTCCCTCTCTTCCTTGCACTGGAAGTCCTTGTCTCTTTCCCAGAGCCCATCCCTAGACCGCAGAGTCCAGTAGAGATGAATGAGCCTCCTCATGATGGAGATTTTGGGGGAAGGAGGTGAGTACTGCAGGATGGTTATGATGCTGGAGGCAGAAAGAGCACTGGTAATTTTGGAGACCCACATGCAGTTTGTAATACTGGCAATTAGAAAAGTTCATCTTTGATTTGTTTCGGTGCTATGCAAAATGTATGCTCACCTCAGGTGTTAAGAGATTCCCACTCCTCCATTGACCATTCCAGACTGCATCATGTAGCTCTGCTTAAGGGCTTAAATATTACAAAGAGTAAAGTAATGTTAGTAAAGTAACATTTTGGTAATATGAAAAGATTTCTTTTAGAAATTTTAGGATGCCCTGCAAGCAAGATCCAAGTAACTCCCATTGAAGTTGGTGCAGAATCAGGATGCTGAAGTTCCCAGAAGTACTGCTTGGAGCCAGCACTGCTTTCTCTGATAAATGCAGTGACTCTAGGTTTTAAGTTTTACCTTTTAATGTAACAAAATTCAAATAATTTGTAGAGCTTCAGACAGAGATTTAATTTCAAATGATTTTCTCTGTTTGCTGTAATGCTGTATTGATCCTGCAGGAAAGTACAGCTGTTGTTTAGCTGCCTCTGCTTGGCCAGCACAGATTTACAGTCTCTCCTACTTCTTCTCCCTCTTGTTCTCCCTAGTAGGTACACTTGGAAATCTTGGGTGATGGTGGAATAATGCTCCCTTTTAGGTCACCAATTCAAATCCAGCCCCAGAATTCTGGGCTGTTCTGGTAATCTGTATACAGAGGATCTTGTGTTCACATCACAAAAATGACCATCCTTTTTTGGCAATGTCAGATATGCAGGTCAAGATGGAGGCAGCCTGTAGTGCATTGTTGGGAAATTTGCAATGCCATTTCCTTTCCTAGACCTATTCTGTAGATAGTTGGTCACCCAAATTCTTTGATTTATATGGAATTACACCATGGACAACTTGGCCTTCAGCCCCCCATGTGTCAGTCTGACACCTCTCACCAGCAGTAAATTCAAATGATATTTTAAAAAGTAATGGAATAGCCTTTTTTGTTGCTAGTTAAGTCACTAATCATTTCTGAATGCAAGGGATTGAGTTTAGGTGGCTAGAATAGTCTGAACAGCTTTGGCTTTCTGTGTGATGCCATGGAACGCATCTGTTAAAAGCAACAGCAACAACACCACCCCCACCACACAGCAGCAAACAACCTGAAGGACTTTCCATTTCTAAAAGAAGGTCCACATGCAAAAGACTAAAAGAAACCTAAAACCAGCCTGGCCGTTATTCTGGTGCCGCGGCTGTTGTATCTGATCACCCTCTTACCCAGTTTGTTTGAAAGAAAAATGTGCTACTTTGCTTTTCCCTTTAAATTCAGCTCTTTTGTTGACCAATCTTTTATTTTTATAGCAGCTCTCCATGGCTTTATTGCCTGGAAAAACAGAGATTGTGGAATATTTCAAGAGTAGCTTAATACCAGCTGACCCTCTTACATACAGTAGGAAGTTTACTTATATATAGTGTATCTTTCTATCTCATGAGATTACACAAGATACAATAACCACATTTTAAAGGGGACTGTAAGAGCAGTTGTCTAAAATCCAATGCTTAGTTATGAGCAATGATCATTATTCATGTCCTGTAGAACTCTGTACATGAGCTCACTGGAGTTTCACCATTGCTAAGAGATCAGAACCAGGTCCTTCACAATCTGAAGTACCTCAAGGATATCTTACCTTTTAAGATGCATGTACTGTAACAGGGTCATGTGGGCTATCAGAGCAAAGGACTGGGGAAAACAGGATCCTGTTACTGTGACTGGGACAAGTCACTTGTCTTCCTTGTGTGCTTAATGTAGCCCATTAAAGCTTGTGTTGCCCATAGAAACTGGAGCTGGGCAAACCGCACAGGATTAGAGCAATGAGTTTGTGAAGTCAGTGAGATTACTCTTGCATAGGGCTGCACATTTGTCACAGCATTTTTTTGGGCGGGGAGAGGGGGGATTGCTCAAAAGTCACAAAGTTGTCACAGTAAATGTAATAAGTCACCAGTTTAGGGGCCAATGGTGTGTAAAGGCATGGGAACACTATTTATAATGGGGGGGGGGTTCTGGGGGAGTTGGGTCCTGCCCTTGAAGGCCTGGGAGCAGGGGAGGGTAGCTGGAGAGCCTGCCCTGAACTCACCTCGCAGGCGTGGCAGCAGCTCCTGTCCCATGGGGCTGGGACTGGCACTAGGTTGCAATGCTATTCACTCAAAGCATCCCCTTCCCTCCCTGTTATGACGCAGCAGCAGCCAAGCCAAATCTGAGCAGCACTGTGACCCCATGCGCCAGGTTGCAAATGCCTGGAGTATGTAGCTGGGCCCAGAGCTGCAGGGAGAGTAGCTGCAGGAACGGTCACTGTTGGGTGAGTTTATTAAAATCATGAACTCAAAAGGAAAGTCATGGACACACAGACAAAATCACAAATCCATATCAATTTTACCATTATGCAGCTCTATGCATATGAGCAGGGGCATCTGCCAGGGTTTCACATAGTGAGGGGCTCCTTTAGGGATGGAGGGAAGCTAACTGTTTTGAGCATGCTCACAGTCAGCTAATCATTCCACACTAAGAGGAGAAAGGAGCGTTGAGCCTCATGCTGCAGGCTCTATTGAGCATGTAAGGAAGGGTGTCCAGGTCCCCTTGTAGTTGGTGTTTTCAAGGAGTCTTCCTGGGGGCCTATGCTGAAGGAGGTGGCCATATTACAGGGTTTTTCTCCAGGCCTGTCCTACCAATGAAGCTGATGGTGCACCACTGGAGAGTGGGCTTCACTGGGGATCCCTTCCTTCATAAGTGATGGTACCCTAGTTTGAGGGAGGTTTGCCATCTTACGTACATGGAAAGCCCTAATTGTGTGGGTCTGTGGGGAGCTGCTAATGTGCTGGCACCAGTTCTGCTGATGGAGTAAATTGATACTATGCTAGGTCTTAGGGAAAAAAAAGATGAAATGCTGGACCTCTCTGGAAAACATCTCCTATATGAGCTAAGTTTTGCTGGGAAAAGCACCAAAGCATACATATCACCCTTGCTGGCACAGTAACTGCTTTCCAAGTCAGTTTTGCAAAGCAGACTCTAGTATCCTTACAGCTACAAATGAGCAGAACATTAAACATGATGTAATCCCTCATGTCATCTTATCGTATCTTAATTGTCAATAAGATTATATTGAACAGAAAACAGTTTGCATGTCTGATTGTCTGAGTGGGTATTAGTTATTTTGGTTTTTCTGGCACATATTCAGGGCCCTAGATACCTAAAAACACTAAATAATGTATAGGAAAAATATTTTAAAAAATCAGCTCATTACTTTGATTTTCCAAATATTCTCTTGCAAACTTCCTGGTAATAGATTCTTCCACAAATATAAAGAAATAGGTTGTCTGTACCCCTCCATACCATAACCCTGCCTCTTAGATACTCCTTCATTCTCCAGCACCTCTAGCTATAAACCCACAATTTTCAGATGCAGAGAAGTTAACAGATCTTGGCTTTGTTGGCCCTAGAGTTGATGCAAGTTTCCAGAGTTGAATACCTCTTACAAGAAAGCATCCTGCCAGCAACTACCTTTCATTTAAATCAAGTGTGCTCCAGTTCAAACAACTCCACTGATTCCAACTTTGATATCTCACAAAGAGGCAGCTCCTTAGGTAACAAGCTCTCAAACCTCTTAGTGCTTTGTAGGTATTTTTATGTATGTAGATAATGTGTATAAAGTCTACCACTGCTCATCCCCTTAAGATTTATTTTTCTGTGCCTGTTTTTGAGAGTGTAACATTCCAGGGCAGGGACTATCTTGATATATGTCTTGTATTGTGCTGAATGAAAAACTGGAGATGGACATGAAGGCAAAAAATTTTTCTGAACTTCACCAGAGTTCTGATAACTGTCTATTTATGGATGATAGTTGTGCGTGTTTTTCTTGTATAAATGTCATTATGTATTTCCTACTGTTACACTGGGCATCTGTTACAGGAAATATTGTTTGTGTGTGTGTTCATGTCTACGAGAAAAATATTCGGGTGTGGTTTAGAAATGATATCATGTGCAGTCCCAGTTGTGAATAAGTGTCCCAAGGTCATTGTGGAGATACTTAGAAAAACAGAGCATTTGGCTGCATTTTATAAGAAGAGGAGTTGTTCTTCCCTTAAATAGTTTCGCTCATAAATATGATTCCCTTTTTTAATAACCCATGGGCCTCTGTGGAGAGGAATGACAGCAGCGTGATTGCTTTGCAAGAATGTTACTAGGGTGAAGGATATGGCTTAGTATAATGACGCAGTCAAATATCCTTCATGCAACCCAGCAAGAGCAGATCCAATCTTCTGATTTTTCTCATTGTAGAATCTTCACACTCTGTGTTTAACAAATGAGAGGAGGGAAAGATAACCTCATTTTTTTCTCACAGCCTGACTTGGGTTTGGTTTGCATAAGTATTAGTCTCCAATGTCAGAAGTTTTAATCAAAGGTAGGGACCAATTTAAGAGATTAGCTTCAGGTGTGTGCAAAACTCCAGTTACTATTGGTCAAGCTATAGAAAACACACTAAAAGCTGGGAAGAAGGTGTGAAATCCTGGCTTTATTGAAGTCAAGAGCTAAACTTTCATTGATTTAAATGGAGCCAGGATTTCATCCACTGTGTATGTTTGTCCAAATATGGTTTTGGGAATTGTGGAGTGAGGGAAAGGGGCAAATTAGCCCCAATTGTGTATTGTTCAAATAGCTACTATGACCATCTTGAAATGAGGTTTAATTTTTTATAGCTGTTGTAGATTTCTGTACCTTCTATTCTATTTAGCTTTTTTTGAGTTGTTGAAGTTTCTGCATAAATAGCAGTCATTGAATATCCTACAAGCCAGTGAGAAATGAGTGCATTTTCGCATTGTAATTGGATTTTATTAGTTTATGTTACAGTCCTGGTGCTATTGGGGCTGTAATAAAATATGCAGCAATGAAGGGTTAGTCAGTGAAATTTCTGAAACATGCCCCAGTGCTTTAGGAATATGCACACTGAGTAGTAATCACCTGGCATTTGTGGTGCTGCTAAAGTGAATTAGCAATACATTGTGAATGTCAGACTATTGCACTGTGTTTTAATTTTATTTTCTTCAAATTGTCAATTGAACAAGTAATGCAAATCTGTTGAAGAAATTTGGGGCAGTACCTCTATTAAAAAGGCTATGCTCTAACTTTTTTTAAATTTGGTATTTTCCAGGTGACTATAACATTAAGAAAAAATGAGAGATATTTAGAAACATGAACATGTAATCAAGACAAAATAATTTCCCCAACTCCAGGTTGTATCTATACACTAACTCATCCTTTTTCTTAACTGATTGTCAATTCTTATTTCCTTAGTTTTAGGGATTAATTTGTATAATCCCTTGTAATTTCACAACCCTAAAAACATCTTTTATGATCATTTCATGCATAGTCATGATAAGGAAGGTCTATGTATTATAAAAATCTCACGATGATTCTTAATTAAATGTACATATGTGATACACCTCAGTAAATATACTTACCATACATTTGAAATATATTTTTCTCCACTGAGTCCCATTTTTGTGCTAATAACTGTATAACAGTGCTAAAAAAGAGAAAAGACTTGAGTTAAACTGCTTCTTTTGCTGGCAGTTTATAGTAGACTCTTATCTTATGTGGACCAGTCACTAGAGGGGGGACCACCCTAGTGTGGATTATTCCTTCCACTTGCCTGTCATCTTTTCCCTGCTGCCATTGTTGTACAGGTATTACTAACTCCTTCCCTCCCTCCCAGTCCCAAATCTTATTCATGAAAACCTCAGGGCAATGAGAATCTTTTGTAAGGCATCTTTACCCAGCTTTTGTCTGGAATAAACCTCTTGAATAATCAGGTCAGAGGACAAATTCGCATAGGCATTTAGAACGTAGAGAAAAGAAAATCCATGGGTTTTAGTAATAGTTAATGTATCATCCCTTTCATCAGAGGGTCTGAAAGCCCCTTACTAAGGCTAATTAGGTATTATCTCCATTTTGCAGAGGAGGAAACCTGAGAGGTTTAGTGACTTGCTGTGAGTTAGACAGCAAGTTGGTAGCAACCCTGGGAGTCCTGACTGTCAATCTGTTGCTCTAAGCATTATAAGCATGGTATCCTTCAAAAGTTGGAGGGCTTTTTTTGCTTTGCTTTGGTTTTCTGCATAATGTGTGCAGATTTTTCACGTCAAAGAGAGTCTAAAAATGGCATTTGAGGCCCATATCTATGGTCTTAATGACTTCCAGGCAAATTTGCTCATTTCACAAATAAAGACATTTGTTTTCCAAATTGGCAGTCCAGCAAAATCAACCCAAGACCTGAAAATTCAGCTGTGTTTGTTTTCCTGGCTCATGCCTCATCACCATTACTAAAGATTCTGCAGGCCTAATTGTGCTGCCACACTTCTTCAACCTCATTGTCTTCATACAACGGCCTCATCTTCAGCTGTGTAACCTCATTGCCTCCTATTTGCCTTTAAAGCTTTAAACAATGTTGGAAATAGAACTTAGTGAATATTTCTGTTGCTACACAAACTGGGATAGAATCCAGCTCACGCTCTACATGGTGGGACAATGTGCTTTACATAGGTGTGATTTTTAAAATGCACTAGCTTGGTGTACATTAACTTAGTCTGTGTAGCACCAAGCTGGTGTGCACTAAAGATTCCCTATTGTGCTTTAATGTAGTACTGTTTCAAACAGCGCTTTGTTAAAGCACACTAGCAGGGTCTACGTGAACCAATTAGTGCACAGCATGTTAGTGCACTTTAGCAATCTCATCCCTGTAGAATGAGGTAGACAAACCCTTAGCTCTGGTCTACGCTACAGGGTTAGGTCGAATTTAGCTGTGTTAGTCAATTTTATAACGAATGTGTCTACACAAGCAACCCCGTTCCGTTGACCTAAAGGGCTCTTAAAATTTATTTCTGTACTCCTCCCTAGTGAGGGGAATAGCGCTAAAAATGACCTTGCTGGGTCAATTTTGGGGTAGTGCGGACGCAAATAGATGTTATTGGCCTCTGGGAGCTATCCCAGAGTGCTCCAATGTGACTGCTCTGGACAGCACTTTCAAATCCGATGCACTAGCCAGGTACACAGGAAAAGCCCTGGGAACTTTTGAATTTCATTTCCTGTTTGGTCAGCGTGGCGAGCTCAGCAGCACAGGTGACCATGCAGTCCCCCCAGAATCGCAAACCAGCTCCAGCATGGAGCAAACGGGAGACACTGGGTCTGATTGCTGTATGGGGAGAAGAATCTATGCAGGCAGAACTCCAATCAAAAAGAAGAAATGCTAATATATATGCCAAAATTGCACAGGGCATGATGGACAGAGGCTACAACAGGGACACACAGCGGTGCTGCATGAAAGTCAAGGAGCTCAGGCAAGTCTACCAAAAGACAAAGGAGGCAAACAGTCATTCTGGGTCAGAGCCGCATACATGCCGCTTCTATGGTCAGCTTCATGGCATTCTAGGAGAGGGACCCTACCTCTACCCCCACCACTGTCCCTGGACACCTGCAAGGGGGGAGTCTTATGCAACACGGAGGAGGATTTTATGCACGAGGAGGAAGAGGAGAATTCGTTCTCCTCAGCAGCCAGGAGCTTTCTGTCATCCTGGAGCCAATACCCTCCCAAGGCAGGATCCCCCACCCTGAATGCGGAGAAGCCCCCTCTAGTGAGTGCACATTTGTGACTACAGTACAGGGTTTAAAAGCACTAGTGTTTAATGTTTGATTTTCCCTGAAGACTTGGGATGCATTCGTGGCCAGTACAGCTAGTGGAAAAGTCTGTTATCGTGTCTGGGAATGGAGAGGGAATCCTCCAGGGACATCTCCGTGAAGCTCTCCTGGAGGTACTCTGAAAGCCTTTGCAGAAGGTTTCTGGGGAGGGCTGCCTTATTTCATCATCCTCGGTAGGACACTTTACCATGCCAAGCCAGTAGCAAGTTGTCTGGAATCATTGCAGCACAAAGCATGGCAGCGAATGGTCCTGGGATTTAGTCGCATTCAAGCAATATTCAGTCTATATCTTTCTGTGTTAGCCTCAGGAAAGTGATATCATTCATGGTAACCTGGATGAAATAAGGGAATTTTTGTAAGGGAACAGTAAAAGGACCCCGTTCATGCTGGCCTGTTTGCGCTTGGCTGAAAGGGATCATCTCTGAGAATAGCCATGTGGTGGAGGGGGAGGGGTGAAGGGATTATCCCAAATAGCCACGTGGAGGGGTAGGGAGAAGTGTGTGCTGCACATCCACCTGAAAACCACAGCTCTACTTTTAAATGGCAAACCCAACCAGCATTGCTTGCTATGGAAAAGGAGGGCACTGCAGTTTGAAAACATTCCCACATGTTATCAAGGCATTAGAAGCCAAATCCGCGTACCCTTTGGCTTACCATGGCTGCCTGGAAACCGAATTCTGTTGCCCAGATGCGTGTGATGTCACCATACCGGCAGGCGCTCAATATGAAAGGCAAAATGCGACCTTGTACCTAAAGCACATGTGAATTGCTTGATTCACTGTGAAAGAGTCTCCCTTTTGTTCTCAGAAATGTATCATGTTAAATTTTACTCTCCCTTTTTATCCTCCTGCATGTGCAAATGTTTCTGTGCTCCCCCTATCATCTCCGTCCCTGAGGTTATCACAGATTAGAAGGTAAAAAAAATGCAATCGCGATGACATGTTTTCCGAACTCATGCAATCCTCCTGCACTGATAGGGCACAGCTGAATGCACGGAGGCATTCAGTGGCAGAGGCCAGGAAAGCATTAAGTGAGTGTGATAAGAAGAGTCAGGATGCAATACTGAGGCTAATGGGGGAGCAAATGGACATGCTCAGGCATCTGGTGGAGCTGCAGAAAAGCCAACAAGAGCACAGACTGCCACTGCATCTACTGTACAACTGCCTGCCCTCCTCCCCAAGTTCCATATCCTCCTCACTCAGATGCCCAAGAACGCGGGGGGAGAGACTCCAGGCACCCAGCCACTCCACTCCAGAGGATGACCCAAGCAACAGAAGGCTGTCATTCAAACAGTTTTGATTTGTAGTGTGGCTACAATAACCAATGTGGCCCTGTCCTTCCCTCCTCTCCCACCCCACCTGGGATAACTTATCAGTTATCTCCCTTTATTTTAATTAATAAAGAAAGAATGCATGGTTTCAAAACAATAGTGACATTATTTCCTTTTCCAGCTGTGATCAAAGGTGGGAGGGTGGTTGGCTTACAGGGAGTTAAAATCAACAAAGGGGGCAGGTTTGCATCAAGGGGAAACATACACAACTGTCACAGTGTAGCCTGGCCAGTCATGAAACTGGTTTTCAAACTCTCTGATGTGCAGCATACCTACCTATGCTCTTCTAATCATCCTGGTGTCTGGCTGTTCAAAGTTGGCAGCCAGGAGATTTACCTCAACCTCCCACCCCACTATAAACGTCTCCTCCTTACTCTCACAGATATTATGGAGCACACAGCAAGCGGTAGTAACAATGGAAATATTGGTTGCGCTGAGGTCTAACTTAGTTAGCAAAAAGTGCCAGCGAGCTTTTAAACGTCCAGAGGCACATTCTGCTACCATTCTGCACTTGCTCAGCCTATAGTTGAACTGTTCCTTACTACTATCCAGGCTGCCTGTGTATGGCTTCATGAGCCATGGGAGCAAGGGGTAGGCTGGGTCTCTAAGGATAACTATTGGCACTGCGTTTCATTTATTGCCGCACGACAATTAGGGAAACCCATTACAGCAAAGCCATCCACTATGACCTGCATATTTCCCAGAGTCACTACCCTTGATAGCAGAATGTCAGTAATTGCACTGGCTACTTGAATCACAGCAGTCCCCACAGTAGATTTGCCCGGTCCAAATTGATTCCTGACTGACCGGTAGCAGTCAGATGTTGCAAGCTACCACAGTGCTATTGCCACTTGCTTCTCAACAGTCAGGGAAGTTCTCATCATGGTACTCCTGCGCTTCAGGGCGCTCACAGAATTCCAGGGAAAGTTTTGCACCCACTGTGAATCATCCCATACCTGCAACATTATGCAGTCCCACCAGTCTGTGCTTGTTTGCCAGGCCCAGAATCAGCGTTCCACTGTATCAACCAGCCCCACTGCCGCCATGATGTCTCAATTGCCACAGCCCATGCTTTCAGGAATATCTGTGTCTATGTCCTCATCACAATCGTCCTCATGCTGCCGTCTCTTAGCCAGGTTCTGCACATACTGCAGTATAATGCGTGAGGTGTTTACAATGCTTGCAACAGCAGCGGTGAGCTGAGTGCGCTCCATGCTTGCCATGCTATGGCATCCGCATGGGTAACCCAGGCAAAAGGGTGCGAAATGATTGTCTGCAGTTGTTTTCATGGAGGGGAGGGAGCAAAGGAGGGACAACATGTACCCAGAACCACCTGCAACATTGTTTTTGCCCCATCAGACATTGGGAGCTTTACTCAGAATTCCAATGGGCAGCGGAGACTGCAGGAACTGTGGGATAGCTTCCCATAGTGCACTGCTCTGTGAGTCAATGCTAGCCATGGTAGTGAGGATGCACTCCGCTGACTTAATGCAGACATACACAATCCACTGTATAAAGATTTCTAAAAATCAACTTCTATAAAATTGACCCTATTTCGTAGCGTAGACATACCCGTAGTTGTGTTAGGTCTGCAGGGTAACAAGACTAAAAAGCACTTAACACTCATTGAAGTCAGCAGGTAGTCAGCATCAGTGCTCCTTGCCTACATATGACACGTCCTCTTGAGATGTATATAGACCTAAGGAATCCATGGGCTGTGTGCTGAGTCTCTTGTTGTCCTTTTGGGGGCAAATCCTTTTCCCTCAGCAGAAGAATTCCATGGAAACACCACAACTGGAAGGTTAAATTATTTCAGTCGTCTACATGGTAATAATTTGTAATGGAAGATTCTTGGGACACAGACCTTTTCTTCTTTCTTGTCTGAAAAGCACAGTGCTCATCAATGGCATTGTATTAGTAGTAGAGAAGACAGCTGGAGTGAAATTATTTGGCCCAGAAGCAGAGTGGTACCTACATATAGTAGTGGCTTTAAATCTGTTGGCATTGCTATTGTTAGCTCCCTTCATGCTGTTGTTTTCATACTCTAGGCTCCATCTCTGCATACAAACTCAAAGGTGGTTATAAGGCAGGAAAATTTGGTCACTGACCACTTGATGTGCATTTTTACTTTCAGCCTGATATCCGTTCATCACCAATGTCAGAAATGCCAAACCCTAAACATGGTGTAGTGTGTCCCAGGACTGTTCTGATTGATATGCCATTATTCCTGTAAATTCAGTCTTTTCAAGTAACTGCTGTTCCCCAGAATATCAAAATTACTAAATAAATATAATTTTAATGGCATTACCTAGTGGTATGAAGGATTGTTGGGGGATTCACATGGGATACCCAGTCAGACTTAGTTCTCATTCATACAGTGAGAGGGCAACATCCTGCAGTATCTTTGTGAGATCATATTGTCTTACGTGTATGAATGGTTTGTATATAATTGTGGGTCAAAGATTATATGCACTCCATGGCGGGGAGGGCTACCACAGCTTCTCCAGGAAGTGAAAGCAGTAAGAGATGATCAAGCCAAATCACTCAGGTTATAACACCTCCAGGGAGGCACCACCTCCTGGGGAGGCTCTCGTATTCTGGTTCTGACTGGAGTTTCCAGAGATCAACAGACCAAGAAAGGACTTTTTGGATAAATAGCCTGTGCTTAAACTGAGTAGGGGCTTTTGTTTTGATTCCTGATCTAAAGACTGATGTGAATGTGTAACCACAGGGAAAACCCAGTAGTGTGGGTTGAAGGACTGATATTTACTAGAGCCCAGTGTTGGAGCTGGAGGTGACCTCTGGTAAGTTTAGCATGTGTATGGGTTCCTTTATTGTTTTGATATGTTTTCTCAGTAATGCTTTTACTTTAAGAATAAATGTGCTTGCTTAAAAGGAGCTTTGTGATAACTTGTAATTGTGGGCAATTAACTGATGATAGCCCTTGGAGAGAAAGCAAAGCACAGACACTGATCTCTTAGGCAAACTGGCTTGCTGGAGATATCACAATGTAGGTCAGGGAGCTTTGCAGCCTTAAAGCCCAAGTCAGAAGGGAGTGAGATGTGGGTCCCTGCCCAGCTGGAAGACAGAAACTTTTAAGTGGGTGCCAGCCAACGACCACAAGTGGGAAAATAGGTGCAGTTATTCAGAAACTGTGAAATATACAGCTTTAATTGTTGTTATATACAAGTTATAACTCTATAAAATGGCTTCATTTAGTGGAATCAATACTTGATTTTTTTCAGCTGTGAGACTTGCACTGAACATGAGAAATCAATTTCTAGCATCTATCTCAAAGCAAAGGCCATAAATCATCTTCTATAAACCCCTGGGATTCCAGTGGCAGGTTTTAAAATTCAGTTGGGATAATTTTACACCAGGACAGTATTTGTTTATTCTGCTTTAAAATGTTAGTTACCTCTTTTGACCAAAATGGCTAGACAAAAATTTGGGGTCTAGTAAATTATCAGTTTGGAGGAGAAATTGATAGTCAGGTATTTATTTTATGCAGTTCTGTGTATTTACAAAGAATGTACTAAGTCTTGAGTTTCTCAGCGCAGAAGGAATGAAATAGCAGGAAACTGCTTCTTCTGCTCACAACACCAAGAACATTCTTTTTAGCTTGCATCCCTGACCCAAAAACCTCCTCCCCCGGTTTCTTCTGGGGTAGTCAACAGGCTTTCAGTTTTTCCTTCAGGCTGTCTGGCTCTTTCCCAGTATTTATCTGTTTAACCTTTTCTCCCTCATTCCCATACTCAGAACCTATCTGTAACTATGCTTAGCAACACTGCCTGAGTGAGGTCACATATTTCTATTGTCTTAAGTGGAGGTTTCTGCTCACTCTTGAAAGCAAATGCCTCAGATAAATACCAAGTCTTAAACTGAATTTCTAACTGATGCCAAGATCCATCAGAGTTCACTAACCCCAATTTCTAAAATTATCTAGAAAAGATGATGGAAGTACCTGGGACATGTGTTAAGAGTAAAGATGCCATGACAGGCATGTTATTGGGCAGCTGGAAGAACACGCAGAAGGGGCCAACCAAAAGAATACTTCTGAGACAGATAATGTATGGGATTTAACAACAAAAAGGCCATGCAAAGAGCAGCTCAGGATAGACAGGAATAGTACAGCCTTGTTCATGTCCTAAGCAATTATTTAATTGGACAGGAAGGATTTAGATAGCAATAGTCCAGACCTTTATAATTGATTTGACATGAGCTGGAAATATGGACATATTCTCTGTAAGTTGCCATATAATTTGACCTTCTCCTGCTACCTACGTGTTAATCACTCCATAAAGACAAAGTCAGTCACAGATTTTTGTAGCCCGTCTATAAATCTAGATGTTTCTTGGTCTTTCAGTTTCTCAGAATTATGCATTTGGCTGCAATATGAGCCAGTATCAGCTGTTACCTACCAGGCCATCATATACAGTGGGCTACTTAGATTTTTTGTTTTGCCCCTAAATGCTGTTTTCCAATTTTGATCTTGCAAACCAGTATTACATATGACATGAGTTTCTGAGTGTGCACCTGAAACCACAGAACAAAATATAAAATGACAATTTGTTTAAAATTGCATTGGCAGAATCTGATTGAGGATAATTACCCCACAGGAATAATTCTAAATCAGTTAATCATAGCATAACTCAGCTTTAATTTTATGCTACTCCAAAATTCAGAGAAGTCACTATTTGCATTTTCTCATTTAGTACATTTTGCCCATTTTTGTTTACTGTTGTTCATATCTTACATCTTTCAAGACAAATAATATCCTGGCAATTAAAACAGTCTTGAAATGTAAGACACAGCTAAGTCTGTTTGCTTGAACAACCTGCACCATGCTGCAGCATTGCTCAGCAATGCTTATTCAGTCACTCTGTGTTATGGGATCAAATTCTGATTCCGTTCAAGTCAATGAGAATTAGGATTTCACCCTGTGTATTTGGAGGACATGCATGAGCCAAATGTTCAGTTTCATCTGTCTCTCCCATAGGCAGAAAAGTGCATAAAGAGTTGAAAATAATCCATTAAAAAGTATATTTGTTTAAGTTCAAAGTGCTTTGAACTTTCCAGCATGTGCCTAGTGAAGGGTTGTAAATGGGTCAGCCTCTCATCAGTATACATTATAGAACAGAGATGGCCAAACTACGGCCCGCGGGCCCGTCTTGCCCAGCCCTTGAGCCCCTGGCCCCTCCCCTGCTGTCCCTGCTCCTCCACAGCCTCAGCTCGCTGTGCCGCCAGCACTCTGGGCAGTGGGGCTGCGACCTCCTGCCGGGCAGCGCAGCAGTGTGGCTGGCTCCGGCCAGGTGGTGTGGCTGCCAGACATGCTGCTCTGAGCAGCATGGTAAGGGAGCGGGGATGGGTGGGGGAGGGTGTTGGATAAGGGGCATGAGGTCCAGGGGGCCAGTCAGGGGACAGGGAGCAGGGGGGGGTTGGATGGGGGGAAGTTTGGGGGTGCTGGTCAGGGGATAGGGGATGGGGGATGGAAAGGCAGGGAGTACCTGGGGCCTGTAAGGGGGTGGGGGTGTGGATAGGGGTTGGGGCAGTCAGGGGACAGGGAGGGTGGGGTCCTGTGGGGTGGTTAGGGATGGGGAGTCCTGGGAAGGGGCGGTCAGGGGACAAGGAGCAGGGGAGTTGGATGTGTTGGAGCTCCTGAGAAGGGCAGTCAGAGGGTGGGAAGTGGGAGGTGGTGGATGGGGGCAGGGGCCAGGCTGTTTGGAGGGGAACAGCCTTCCCTACCCGGCCCTCCATACAGTTTTGGAACCCTGATGTGGCCCTCAGGCTAAAATGTTTGCCCACCCCTGGTCTATAAAATGACAGGGTATTATGAAACATTGCAACTCTTGTCAGAATCACTCTAGGAAATTTAGAAGATAACAGAGCTAAGTGGGGGAGGGATACTCAGTGGTTTGAGCATTGGCCTGCTAAACTCAGGGTTATGAGTTCAGTCCTTGAGGGGGCCACTTAGGGATCTGTGGCAAAAATCAGTAGTTGGTTCTGCTAGTGAAGGTAGAAGATTGGACTCAATGACCTTTCAAGGTCCCTTCCAGTTCTAGGAGATACATATATCTCCAATTATTTTTTTTTTATTGGGCACCCACAGCACTACACAGAGGATGTGCTGTTCACTTCGAAGCCAATACTTGAAGCCAGAGAGTTCTCTCAAGGTTACTGTTAACAGTCTACCCTGATGCTGTGCTGAAATTGTTTAGCTCTAGCTAAGTGCTTTAAACTGGTGATTGGAGTAAAAGGCACGATTCTTCTAGGCCCTAGAATATAATATAGAACAACAGTTATTTGTTTAGATCCACACACTAATATTGTGTGTGTGTATATAGTGTACACTATAATATATATGAGTGTACACATTATATATAAAATACATATAAAATAATGTGTTCGTGTATAGGTAATTAGAGCTGGGTGAATAATGCAAACAAATCCACAAATATCAATGGTAATTTTTGTATGAATTCATGCTCCTTTTGTATTTACTTTCTGCAAACATGATTTAGCTTTTACAAAATTTTCAGAGTGATATTCCACATTACATATGTGAGTAATCAGAGAAGCCATATTTTAAAATTGCATATGTAAGCATTTTCAATGAACAAACTTGTATGCTCATGCAATCCAGGGATAACTCATATGGTATTTGTATCTATGTACCCAAAAACTAATCAGCAGAACTCATGTTCATTATATTTGAGCAATTCATTTGAAAGGCTATTTATTGAATAAATTAAACTGAAGTGTATATTTGGGGAATTTGCTATCTGCTTGCAGAGAGGGGCTCAATTAGTTGAGTAAGTAATTAATTATGAATTCATTCAGCTCTAGTGCAGATTCAGCTATAATGATAAGGATCTGATCTTTATTGATTTTAATGAGTGTTGTGATGAGGAACTTAAATTTTTCAAGACAAATACGTTGACAATTTTAACGGTTTAGAATTTAAGACACAACTAAGTCTGAATGATTCCCTCAGAATCAGGTCCTAAGTTACTGCAATGGCCAGGTATTATATCTTAAAAATTCAGTTCTCTGGAGTTCTCTCCCCTTTTACATCTAAAAACGACATTAATCCCACTAGTCTGTTGTAAAAACACATATTTATTTAGCAAAGTCTTTTATCTGTCATTTTGGTTTGAAAAATTAATTGAAAACAAGTGTGTTCTTGAGTCATATTTTTTTTTCATATCCTCGGAATTCTTGCCAGGAGAGACCTCTAGTTTCAGAGTGGTGCATTTATTTTCTCCTATACATAAAATCTCTCTCTTCATCCGAAATAGGATCAATACAGTGTAGAGCACAAAATGTTACACTTAAAACAAAAGGCTACAATCAGCCCTGGTTCAAGTTTGACCTGTGCTGCAAACAAGCAGTAGTTCATTAGAACTGTTTTTCTTTCTATCTATCTCAGCAGTTCTCAAACTGTGGCTTTGGACTCCAAAGTAGGTCACGACCCTGTTTTAATGGGGTCGCCAGGGCTGGCATTAGATTTTCTGGGGCCCGGCAGATTTTGGAAGGCACTTCAGATTCTTAAACCTCGGGTTGAGTGCTGTAGCTATTTTTTTGGAATCTCACACTGGTACCTTTTTTGCATTTTGTCAAATCTGCTGTGAAACTGTTCTTAAAATGAACATGTACTGGGTCATCTGAGACTCCTATGACATGAAATATATGGCAGAAGGTGGGTAAAACAGAACAGGAGATATTCAATTCTCCCCCGAGTTCAGTCACACATTTAATTAAAGCACTTTTTTTTAATGAGCATCATCAGCATGAAATCAGGTCCTCTGGAATGGTGAGTGAAGCATGAAGGGGCATACAAATGTTTATCATATGTGGCACGTAAATACCTTGCAATGCTGGCTACTAAAGTGCCATGTGAATGCCTGTTCTTACTTTCAGATAATATAGTAAATAAGAAGCAGGCAACATTATCTCCCATATATGAAAATAAATTTGTTTGTCTTAGTGGCTGAACAAGAAGTAGGACTGAGTGAACTTGTGGGCTCTAAAGTTTTAAATTGCTTTGTTTTTGAGTGCAGTTATGTAACAAAAAAATCTACATTTGTAAGTTACACTTTTATAGTAAAGAGATTACACTACGGTACTTGTATGAGGTGAATTGAAAAATACTATTTCTTTTTATCATTTTTTCAATGCAAATATTTGTAATAAAAAATATAAAGTAAGCAATATACACTTTGTATTCTGTGTTGTAATAGAAATAAATATATTTGAAAATGTAGAAAAATATCCAAAAATATGTAATACGTTTCAATTGGTATTCTATTGTTTAATAGTGCGATTAATCACAATTAATTTTTTTAATCACAATTAATTTTTTTGAGTTAATCGCATGAGTTAACTGTGACTAATCACCAGCCCTAGTGTCAAGCAAATTATTCAATTCCTTGTTGGCCAAATGGGCCCCATAAAATGCCCTGAATTAGAATATTTAGCTGTACAGACAACATCCAGGTAGACAAAATTTAATATAGGACACCTGTAAACTCAGGTGCCTAAAGGTTAGTCACTTCATTCTGTATTTAGGTGCCTAAATAAAAGTTCTTTAGTTTTCTGAATGTTGAAGATCCAAGATGATCACGAGGGTCCCTTCTGGCCTTAAAGTCTGAGTCTAAGTAACTGGGTACTCCAGGTACTTAGCACATCTGAAAATCAAACCACTTTTGCTTAGGTACCTTCAATATAGAGAAAAGTGTCGAACTTTGGGCACCTATGCTTGATCCAAGTCCTAAATTTTGTCAAAATTTTCAACGAAACAGACCTGTGGCTATTGAAATAAATCTTAGGCTTGGTGGAATTCAGTTGGAAGGGTTGCAGAAGAGAAAGTTCAGCCATATTGAGGAGGGGAAGAGAGAAATGGGGGAGAAAGGAGAAAACGAAGTAAAACTTTGAAAAAGGTTCGCCTGATTAATATTTCAGCCAGGTATTTTCTGAAGCAATTCACCCATCCCAGAAGCTATAATTTTAGTATTGTATGACAACTGCCATTGGACTGTGATATCCAAATAGATTTGAGCCATGAGATATAGGCACATTGATTTCAGCTACATTTATTTGGTCCTACAAGAGCAGTGTAGTGTGGTCTGTTTCTGCTAAGACCAGAATTTATCTTTAGATAACATACATGTCACTTAAAATCAAGTATCTGCCCAAGGAATTCCACATTTTAAACTTGAATTTTCATTGTAAAATGGGGAAAAGAAGAATAATTTGCAGTGATGAAATTCCATGTAAAGTTATTTGAATGCGTCGTTCACCTTGAACTATACCATGTTTTGGGATTGGAAAAAAGATGTCCAGTGTCTGAGTTCAGAAAAGCGTTGGCTTTTAATTTCCTGATGTCAAACCAGAACACAACACAATTTCCAATTTTCAGCTTCTTATGTTCTTCTCAGTTCCCCTTACATATCTCAGTCTGCCTAGCTTGACTTTTCCCTCTGCCCCAGCCAAGGGCTATTTCATAGTTTCCGAATGCAACTAAAAGCATTTCTGCTGCTGAGTCTGACTAGTTTCTGAACAGTCTGTTCTTATTCCCTTGACTG
Source organism: Chelonoidis abingdonii (assembly GCF_003597395.2). Lineage (NCBI taxonomy): Eukaryota > Metazoa > Chordata > Testudines > Testudinidae > Chelonoidis > Chelonoidis abingdonii. The sequence continues at coordinate 61,316,843 of NC_133777.1, forward strand.
GTTTCCTGCTGTGACTCTTCTGCCTTCAAATTACCCAGGAAGTGGTGTAGTTCAGGAGCTGCTGCTTCAGAGTCAGTGCAGGAGCCAGCTTGGTCTGCACCTCCCTTCCACCCTCAGGACCTCACAGCCCCTTGGGGCAGGGCCTAACATCCCAAATCAAGACCTTCCACCCCCCCTGGGGTCAGGACCTGACCTTGACCCCAGGACCTTCCACCTCTGCCTCCCACCCCCGGCACAGGATCTGAACCCCCCACCTCCCATTCCATGATAAAATGAAATTAAATTAAATTTCACTAGGCTTTAGCCGTTGAACATGGTATCATTTTGCTCTGATCACAAGGTAACCCTGTACCTAAGAAGGCATCATTGGTTTGTTTTCTATAAACAAAAAATCAGTGAGTGGTGTATATTGAATATTTTCTTGACGTTTGAACCTATTTTTTCTTGATCCAAACCTGAATGAGTTGGCCTTCCCCCTCCCCAGAAAAACCCACCACCCAGAAGCTATAATAGCCTTTGAGCACTTAAAAAAAGTTAGCTATGTCAGTGACTGGAACCCCTACACTAGATCATTTCCCCTTGGAGTTATAAAAATAATTCACTTAAAGATATTCCAGAATCTGTCCAATCATTTTACAAGGTATTTCATAATGTATAGGGCACCATGAGATGTACTATAATCCAATGTATTGAATGTTTCACCCAATTGAAAACTGTTTTTAAACTCATCTGGGAATAATCTAATGATAGAAGAAACATTAAATGGTTTCTCAATTCTAGATTATTTTAACTATGCAAAAAAAAAAGGAAATGGGAAAGTAAGGCAACATTTTTGTGGGAGAAAAAGGCAATCTTTGCTCTTATTCAAAATCAAGTAAAAAGTAAATTGTATTTATAGTTAGCTAGATAGATAGCATGGGGTGTTAGTGCTGGTTTATGCTGAGTTCATATATCAGAAGATACCGTATAGTTTTACTGTGTGCTGTGAAACTGATGGACAAGAAGCCCTTCTTGCTATTGTGGTTATGACAAGTTTTATGGCCCTACCTCATCAACCAAACTGAGAGAAAGTATTGTTCCTAATTGTAATACACTATGGTATCTTTTAATAAAATGCTCAAATATTAAAAAAAAGTACTAAGGAATGAAGGAAGAAATAACACTTGACATCTGAAAACTGCCCTCACTAGCTTCTAAAGCTATTGGCTATGTCATTCTTGACAAAGGGCTTCATTATAGATGGTCCAGCCAACTTGAAAGAAAAGGTGGCGCACACAGAACTGCTGACGTTCAATGGCATTGTTGGAGCCTTCTGTAGAGTAGCCTTTAACTGTATTACATTATTCTGATAGAATCATTTGTTTTTTATGATGAGTCATATGTTACACAGGCATGGATAAAGAAGTTTATTGTAATAGGATTGATTCTTTCACTTACTACAGCAAGTCAGATAAAGTACTCTTTCTAGGCGTAGATGAATCTGAACATGTAATTGCATCCTCCCTCGCAGGATAAGTACGCAGCTCTGTATTTCATGAAGCACTGAAGTCCTTTATTAAGCACTTAAATACTTTGGACTATATGATAGGAATTCAGTCTAATGCATATTCGGTGAGAACATCTCCATTCTTCATGTAGAAATTGAAGCTGGAAAACACCTAATAGATCTCCTACTCCCCACCTCTGCCAGTGCAAAATTGTTCCCTGCCATGTTTTCCAGTGCTTAGTCCACCATGAAATGAATTAAGTGATGCTATCTCCACCACTTCCCTTTGGAGACTATACCATTTCTAAGGGTCTTCATGGTCAAAAAGCCGTAACCATTCAGCCTATATTTTCCTTCTGTAAGCCCTAACTACATTAGTGTGTACTATCATCCCTTCACCTGCTAACTTGCCGTGTGCACACATCATATACTTATAGATGGCTGTTAACTTCCACTCCCTTAGTTATTTTAGTCAAACTATATAGCACATTTGTTAAATTTATCATCACAAATTAATTTTTTCAGGATCTTCATGAACCTATTCATATATATTAAATTAAATTAAGGGGTCCATATGTTACACAGAACAGGTAGAATAAAACTGTGCAGCTGTTTAGGGTGGTAATAAATATACAGCTGCTTGAATTTAGTCCAAAATACTACATTAAAAACTTTTGTCTTCCTGTTTTCAACCAGCAGCTTGCTTGGCTGTCATCAAGAGAGAAATCAATTTGCAGCAGCAGTGAATAACTGCTTGCATCCAAGTCCAAAGTTAGGGAATTGGGAAAGTGCTGTTAAAAAAAAATCAAAGGGGACTGGAGTCACCTTTGGTACTTGAAGTTTTGTTTAGGAGAAAAACCCAAATTGCTGTCACCCAAGACTATTTTGGACTTCATGTGTGAATTAAATATTTTTCATCTTCTCCAGTTGCAAGCAAGTTACAAAGTTACTTTATTCAATACTAGGACTTTGTTGTGTACAACAAAAATGACTGTGTTAATAGAACATTCAACAGGAATGAGGGGCAGATGGAAATTCAGAAGATTCCCACTGTACAAAACATAAAACAGGCTGGTGTCAGCTACCTAAGCTGTTGGTATGGTCCTAAAAGCCAGAAATGGATTAGTTCCTGCACGTGTAATGAGTATTGGGTTGAACTTCATGGCCTGATCATTCTTGAAATTCTTTCACTAAGAGTTTGACTTCTGGAAGAAGTCAGTGAATCAGCAAAGGGCAAGCTGAGAAGAATATGTTTGAAGATAATGGCAATTCCAATATATCTGATGGTCTCATGGTTATTTGAAAGGCTGGGATATTTTTAGTCCAGCCTAATACAGTGTATGTCCTGAGGATTAATAATGAGGGCAGTAAACAGCAATTCATTTTGTACACCTTTTCTGGTTTTTGGAAAACCTCCCTGAACAGCAAAGCTATTTCCTAGATCTGGTGGGTTACTATATTCTAGTTACTCCTGCTGAATCCCATTTACTTCTCTGGGTATGTAAAGGTATATCTTGAGAGCAGAAGTTGACTCAGTGGCTGTGATTCTGCTGCTGTAGGAAATGGAGTAATGTAAATCCTATTCTGCTTAGAAACTAAAAACAAGATCTTCTTAGCCAGTCTTAACTGCCAGATGGTATAAGGTGAGGGGTGAATACCTGTTAACTGGGGCATGTTTCATTGCAGGTGCTATTGTGTGGCAAACATTGACTTTCTAATGGTGACCACAGTGTGTGTGGTCAAAGCTGTTCACTTTGCTCAAGAGACATGTAGCTTCATTCAGAGTGGATCGAGTGTTTTCATGTAGACTTTCAGTTGAGTTCATTTTATTGATTTTTTTTTGTGCCATTCACTATGGCACATGTACATATATTGAGCCTGAGCCATAAGGATCTGTCCATGTTAGACATCATAACAGTCTCCTTTAGCTATGGGTGGAGGAATAGCTCAGTGGTTTGAGCATTGGCTTGCTAAATCCAGGGTTGTAAGTTCAATCCTTGAGGGGGCCATTTGGGGATCTGGGACAAAAATTGGTCTGGGGATTCGTCCTGCTTCAAGCAAGGGGGTTGGACTAGATAACCTTCTGAGGTCCCTTCCAACCCTAATATTCTATGATCCCACATATATACAATCTGACTGTACCACAAAAAATATCTTCTTGCTACTGATCAATAGTCATTCAAATATCTGACCAAAATATGTTTATTGCACTGTGCTGTGAAGGTCAGTAAGATTGGGCTCTGACTGACTGCCAGATACAGCAGCAATGGATGCTACAGAAAAATCTAAGACAGCAAGTTATGAGGAGTTTCACAGTTGGGGTCTCAGATGACCCATTTGCATTTACAAAGAGTTGAGGTATGTGAGTGAAAAACGAGGGCATGTACACTCAGTTTCATGTGCAAGGAAAGACATCCAAAAATGGAGATGGGGACTGGAAAAAGGGCCTTAAACAATAAGAACTAAGAGACCACCTGCTGCAAAAATGACCTAATTGTCATAGTGCCAGTAATCCACCATTCATAACCTAACTCATAAATCAAGAGCGATCATGAAAACAATCATTCTTGTAAGCAACTTAATTTCCAATTTCTTTCAAATGATAGGAATAGGAAAAATTGCAATAGTTGTTCTGCCTCAAGATGTAAATAACCACCATTTTCTTAGTTTTCACCCTGGAATTCAGAATTCTGTGTATTGTTATATTTAAGCAACCCCTTTCATTTGGACTCCCATATTTAAGTGATGCATCACAAAAGTTAACTGCAGCAGAAGCACTTCCTTGTGCTTTTTCTACTGTGGTTGCTGCCATATTGGCCACTGTCTTTACGGTCATTGTCTGAATTTTTGAAAGTTGACGAATGGAAGATGCTCTGAATCTTAAATTGAGATGACAGTTTGAAAAGAGCTCTCCGTTCATTTCCTCTCTGAATTACTTGAGCTGCTCTAGAATGCTTCATAACCCTGAGAATTACAGCCCTGAGGCAATTCCAATCTTTTATCAATTCTTTGCCCCTGTAGACTAGAATAGAAACATTTAAAAGGCAACATTTGCCTTGCAGACTTAAGATTTTCTATAATTTTTTTGAGACCTCCAAGGCTTACAATTAAATGAGGAGCTTTTATTGCTAGGGTATCTGTGATTGTCTGTCTTTTGTAGATTTATGTGCACAAGTGTAAACTGATCCCCGATGAAATGCGAAGTTAAGGAGAAAAGGCTTTTATTCTGACCGCTTTAATATAATAGCCGTGGAGAGCAACAGTTTAGTGGACTCAATAATTCTTCCACATTTGACATTTACATGCTCTGTTTTGTTCTCAGACCACAGGAAACATAGTAAGGCCAGGTAAAAGATATTGGTGCACTACCAATACAGAGCTAATTACATAAAAAAATGTTTGGAAACTGCCCTTACAAGTTCCTGATTAAGTTTAACCCCATTCCCACAGATTAGGGGTAAATGAAATCTCAAAGTTGTAATTTAATTTCCATGGTCTCTTACTCACTTACTCAAATGAACTGAGTTTTTCTATCTATATCACCTAAAACATTTTAAATGGGGAAACCTATTCTCCCTATGTGTATGAGTTCTGCATGCAGAGAGGATGGACCCTTAGCTGATGTGGCACGCCAAACAATGGAGACTGACACTCTGGTTTAGATAAGTCACAATTTCATTTAAACTGCAAACATAATAAAAGTTTGGGCAGCAATGGGAATTCTTTACTAGTTTTCATGCCTGGTGGTTTGCAGGGCTCTGACAAATAGCCTCAGGTCATGGCAGTGCCCATGTTTTGCTAGGGCAGATCTCCTGGCTAACGGTCATCTATGTCAGAACCTTGGTTTGTTTGAGTATCCAGATGGGGCCAGCGAGTGGTTCATGCCCTGTCACAATTTGGACAATCCTTACAGTAAAGTTCTTTCTTTGCCAGTAGCACTGAATACAATACAGGTTTGGTGGTGGTTAGTTGAATTACCTATTTTTGGGAAAGGTTACTGTCACAAGGGCTGCTTACCCCAAATGTGTCTCCTCCTGATTGCTCTGGGGATTAGCGATTCCAGGTCTGACCCCTCCTTTCTGCCTCTCACCGCACGCTCTGCCTTCCCTTCCTGGCTCTCAGTAAGGCAGGATGCTGTGTTAGTGGCTTAGCCCTCCAGCCAAGTCACACGCCCTCCCCTTTCAGGATATCAAAGTATTTCAGGATGAACTGTCTCAGGCAGGCTCTTTTTTTTTTTTTTTTGCTTGGGGGGTCAAAAAAGTTAGAGCTGGCCCTGCAGTCTGCTCTCCACTGCTGGATCTGTGCCACTTCCCTGGTGGCTGGTAGGAGAACCCAAGCCCATCCTCTAGTCCAGGTTCCAGCTCAGGGGCCCTCTAATCAGCGGCCAAGACGGCCAAGATCTGTTCTATTCTGGACCTTCTGCTTTTTCCCTGAGCCTTTTCCAACCTTCTGGCTAATTTTCTCTGGGTTTGTCAGCCCCAAAACTCCCTTCTGCCAGGGAGTGACTGCAGATCACTTCCCTGCATCCCCCTTTCTGCTCTTGGCTCCTGGGCTTTATACAGACCCATCCTGTTCAGCTGAGCTCATCTCTAATTAATCCATGCCCCCTGGCTCCTCCTCTAGGTGCAACCTGGGCAGTTAATTGGCACACTAGTCACTTTAATCCTTTCAGGCCTTTTGTGGGGTGGACTCCCCAGCACAGTTATTCAGCACCGCACAGATTCAGCTTCTAGGTTGTTGCAGTCCCAGTTGCTAATCAAAAGACATTGAAAGCATTCACTAATGTAGTAGAAGTGTCCAAGTTAAATTGATCCAAGCCTCCATGTGACAGATTGCCCCTGTAATAAAGGTGAGACCACGCAAAAGTGATGGTAAGAGACTTTGATCTTTATTTCCTGACCCCTGTCACCTCGCATGGGCCATAGTTACAAAAGGCTATAGATCAGTGGTGGGCAACCTGCGGCCTCAGGGATGTGCTGACCGCTGCTTCCCGGAGCTCCCATTGGCCAGGAATAGTGAACTGCGGCCACTGGGAGCTGTGCGGGGGCCATGTCTGCAGCCTGTCAATGTCAGCAAAATGTCTTGCGGCCTGCAATCAGATTACCCAGATGGGTCTCAGGTTGCCCACCACTGCTATACATATTCCTTCAGTTGGCAGAAGTCAGTATCTAGTGACTCCAGTGGCTGCTGTTTCACTTCAGATGGTATCTTCCTTGGAAAAACTGCAGAAGGGAATAATTGAGAATATACACGAACAACTCTGGTAGCATCCATATGCACAGTTCCGTCCAGCGCCTGGATACCATGACCACAGTTCAAGAAACTAAAGAGATTAATAGATTTATCAGGACTTCATGTACCTCTTTCGATAGTAGGTCTCTTCATTCTAATATTATGGTGATATGGTGTCCTATTCATTTATTGTGGTGATAATTTCCTGTAGCTTTCTTACTGTATGGCCTGTACACAGAGTGTTATAATGAGGGATATGTTGAGTATTTATTGTATGTATCCTTGATCTAATTGTTAATATAGCACACAGGAAAAATGTCCTCATCTTATTCATTTGTAATGAGATGATCTGTAAATATAAGGTAAACTGCCATAAGTAGTTCTCATGATTAGTAAACAAACAAAACAGTTGTTGTGTCATGTTGGTTTTTAGTCTGAAACCAAATTAAGTAGAAGATGATGTAATGGGAGCGAAGTAATATCTATCACAGACTGCAACTGGAAAGTACTTTTTAAATACTATCACAAAAGGTTATTTCTTTGGTGCTCTTCAAATTTGTGTCTTTCACGTGGCTTTTAGACTTTGCCAGTGCTTCAGGATGGCTATAACTAGAGCACTGGAAGTCTAACAAATGTAATCAAAATCCATATTCAGAAAATGTTGGACAGCTGTACTAGCAATGATTGAGTTGTCTTTGTCAGTTCTGAATATGGCTGATTTGGACTCGGAATATCAGACTGAACAGTTCATCAGCCTCAGCTTCGGAACAGAAATGTCTGTTATCCAGGAAAGTTCTGCTGTAGGAAGACAGCTCTGATGATTGCCCCTGAAATGTTATGGGGGACGGTTTCTAAGTGACAAAACAAATACAGTAACTCCTTGCTTAAAGTCGTCCTGGTTAACGTTTCATTGTTACATTGCTGATCAATTAGGGAACATGCTCCTTTAAAGCTGTGCAGCGCTCCCTTCTAATGTTGTTTGGCAGCTGTCTGCTTTGTCCACTGCTTACAGGAAGAGCAGCCCATTGCAGCTAGCTGGTGAGGGCTTGGAACCAGGGTGGACCGGCAGTCCCCCTATCAGCTCCCTTATCAGCTCCCTGCTCCCCTAAGTTCCCTGTGCTGTAGCTGCCCAGCAGGAGATCAATTGCCGGCAGTTCAGCTGTCCCTCCCCCCACTGCCATGTGCTGCTCCTGCCCTCTGCCTTGGAGCTGCTCCCGGGAGCCTCCTGCTTGCTGTGCAGGGGAGGGGGGAAGAGGGGGAGCTAATGTCAGGGTGTCCCGCTCCCCCCTACTCCTGCTCCACCGCTTACCCCTTCTCGATAAAGAGCAGGGTGGGGACAGGACAGCACTCAGTTGACTGCAGCTGCTGTCTCAACTTCCTGATCTTTTTAAAGGCAATGTACTTAGAATGGTGTCAGTGTACTTAAAGGGACAATGCGCATCTATCTTTCTCTCTTCCACACACAGGGTGTGTGTCTCTGTCTGCCGTGATAGCTCTCCTCTCTCCATTCGTGCTGCTTTGCAGAGTGAGGCTACATTAACAACAATATGTTAACCCTTGAGGGCTCAGCCGAGTCCTAGCTCATCATTTAGCAGCAAGGCATTCCCTGGGAAATAGCCCACCCTCGCCCACCTTCTAACTTCATCACCTCAACCAAACTTCACAATCATCATTGCTGTGTACAGTATGACATTGTTTGTTTAAAACTTATATTGTGTGTGCATATATATAAAATATAGTTTTTTTGTCTGGTGAAAATAATTTCCCTGGAACCTACGCCCTCCTATTTCTATTAATTCTTGTGAGCAAATTGGATTAACTTAACATTGTTTTGCTTAAAGTTGCATTTTTCAGGAACATAACTACAATGTTAAGCGAGGAATTACTGTAACACAGGGAAAACCAAACACAAAGGAGAGAACTTCCCAAAGAACATTTTATGATTTTGACACCAGACATCATATGCTGTTGTCTAATTCTTAAGTATTTACTGATTATTACTGCTTTGCAATTAATTCAGACATAAAGAGCTGGGAGATTGTAAGTAAGGCTCTAGTCCCAGAATCAGGCACAACAGAATCCGGGTTATTAAGTTCAATATCTGGTTGGGAACCCCAATGTGCACAACAGAGACACTCACACTGAGGGCAAAGCAAAACTTTAATCACTTTTATTAGCATAATTAGGAAAGACAAAGTGCTGAGCCACATAAAATGATAGCAAAAATAGAGAGTTAAGGTGATGTCTTGTGCCATTCCTCACATATTTGTTTATATACTCATACCTATGCGTCAGGATCTGGTGGCAAGAGACAAAGGTCTAGCTCTGTCCCTGGCATATCCAGTGATTCAGATCTCCCTCTTACATGGTGGTGTGGCTTATTATAGGGCATAGGGGCTGTCATGAATATTCATTCAAATGACCAGCCTTCCTTGTCCATATCTAACTTCCTCACCCTAATAATATTGGGGTATCTTTATCCTATAGGTTAGTATATTAATGATTTCAACTAATCATCATATACGTCAATTCGTTGTCCAGGCAAATTTGTAGTTAAGCGTTTGCCAACATTTTATCATAAAATATCCAAGCCTTGTATCAGTTCACTGTCCATGCAGATACCTGATATAAACTTCCCCCCTAAACACACCTTTCCCAGTTTCCCAGAACACAGGGTGACTGTCAGGCCATTTATCTGTGCCAAAATTCACAAGTATCAAAGCCTTATGCTAACTGCTTATCTTATGTCTTACAGGATATATGCCTTTGGGTTCCTTTGCATTACTGCTGAGTAAAATAAAATGCTAATGCTAGGTCTATAGGCTACAATGCCAAACTGCTACAAAGTAGCCATGCCTGAGAATGTCATAGTGATAACTTACCTCTGAACAGACTTCACTCGTGTTGCTTTATTGTATTCATTACAGTAAGGCTCAGCAGCAGTGATGTGAGACTGTGATCTAGAGAATGGGGGTAGTACAGTAGACAGCACAGGACAGTGTCGTAAATTTAGGGAGTTGCCTTGTATTTTTCATTTGGAATTTCACGTTGATGGATTTGATCCTGTGAATATTTAGCACTTTGCAAGAAAAGCTCATCTCTTTTGTGAAACTGAACCAACCTCCATAAAAAGTCCTTTGAGCCAAATGCTGTGTGAACCATGTCTTTTACTGCATATTCACACACAGGGATAATCCCCAAACAATTGGATTTTTTCCCTTTATGACACAGTAAAAGGAATTTTAATTTTATCTTAGCATTTCCTTCTGGAAGAACAAAAGACTTTAAAGAGACATTTTCAGAATCACAAGATTTGAAGTATCTTTCCTTTAGAAACAAAACACTTGATTATTCTTTTGTGGAACTATTCCACAATGAAAAAAGAGATACCTCTTGCCTTCCATCTGCATAAACTTTTATTCAGTAAAAGAAAATAAACTAGCAGCCAGTTAAGAAAAATTAAGAATACCTTCATCCAAGGAGGGTGGGATTAAAAGGAGAGCAGAAAAGAAAATTCACCTGTTCAAAGCCATAGCCCAGAAAACCAAGTTTATAAATCGGAAGGGAACTTTAATCATTGATTTTCATGGGTGCCAGAAGCAGCTTGACAAATGCATTTTTTACTGAAGTTACTATACTGTTTGTGTGTGTGTTTTTTAAAAAGCATGCATTAATCAGGAGTATGGATGGGGCACATTTTACACAGAGTGTTACATTTTCTTTGATTTTGCTTTGACATTTGCTGCTTTTTTTTGTTGTTGTAGTGGCTGTTTCCTACAAGTTGTGAAATAAATACGGTAAGCATTGAATCCATCATAAGAAGCCAAGAATCTAATATTAAGAGAATAGGGGTTATTCTGTTATTGTTTCAGACCAGCCATATGGTTATATAGTATAGTCATCACTTAAGGCATTGATTCTTTTTTGAGACTCAGTTAATAAAATCTATGCAGATGGACTCTGTCGTGTTCAGAATAGGGTTTACATGTTGGACATTTATTCAACCTAAAGGTCACATGCTAGTTGTGTTGTAGCTGAAGCTACTCTCTGTTTTTATAGTTTATCTGGGGAAGATTAAAAACCTGTAGTTCCTATCCCAACAACTTTTGTTGTATTTTTTTCCTGTATGATTAAAAAAAGTTGGCCCCAGAGTTAGATTTTGTCAGCAATAATATTAGGGCAACCCCACTAAGTTTTAGGGATAACATGGTTGTAGCTCTGAGCAGAATTTGTATTAAGTAACTGAAGCCAAGTGGTCTGCAGAAAAATGGTGGCGTGTGTGCATTCTTTGCAAATAAGATGGACTCCAGCAGGTATACGCCATGGGGAACGTTGTGGAGTAAATCTTTTATTCCTCTAAGAGTCTCTAAGAGATTATTCGCCACCTCTGTTCCTTGTTCTTCCCAGCTGCTACTTGGTAACTGCTTTGGCACTTGATAATTGCATAGAAGCAGGTATTAATTCCTTTTAATGGTTGCCAGCCTCTGTTCCTGTGGACAGGCATGTATTTCTGTTGGTTGCTATAGCACTTGCATGCTAAAAAGCTGCTTGGAATAAATGCTTGCGGTGGGTAGCCTGAGTGTTGTGCAGCTGTGTGAAACAAGGTCAGAAATCCCTCTTGAACTCCCAAGGCAGTAAAGCGTCTGTACTGGCAGACACAGCAATATCCATGAACCATCTGTGTCAGCCCACCATCAGCAGAGTCCTCCAGCAGCTCGGGCATTACTGATGAGCCCTATGCTCTGAAGGCTGTCCCACGGGGAACTCTTTTATTGTCATGCTTCTGTGCGTCTCTCTGAGCAGCATGATTCCGCCTTGTGCTTCAATAAAGGCCCAGCGGAAGGCGCTCAGCCACCGTCAGTTGCTCTTTGTGTTTATGTGTTTCTCTTCCTCAAGGAGGAGGAAAGAAGCCATGGTGTTTTAAATCTGAGCACCATGTCCTTGGCCATGGTGACATTGCTTGCCAGAGTGTGCAGTGGTTTTTTCCCTCTGCCAGTGCGCCATGCTCTTGTTGTTGTTGTTTCTCTTGCAGCACCACTCGAACCAGTGAAGGTTTCGCTTTCCAGGAGCAAAATCAAGGGAATGATTTGGCAGATGACAGGAATCCTCACTGAAGAGGATCAGGGCATTGCTAATGGATCTCTGGATGCTGCACAGACCCTTTGTGGCCACAGCAAGTACAGGCAGCTCTCTCTTTGGGCCTGAGTGTAACCGTATGAAATTCTGAATTGTTGTTTGCTGTTCCTACAGCATTTCTAATATGTGGGGTGTTACCAGCACCTTCTTCAGCTGGTGACAGGGAGTTGTCTTGCTTATTCAGCAAGAACACCAGCAAATTTTATGTCTTTCACAGCCCTTCTTTACACTCCCTTTTTTGGTGATACCCACAAAAAACTTGACAAAGGTTAAGAGGCTGGTGCGCCATGAGTACTGCTTATCATGTTGATCAACATTGCCTCATTGTTCTCTTATATCCCTCTGTCTGTCTGGAATCCACTTGTAGTCTCTTATTTTATACACAATAAAGTCTTTGGGATTGGGACTGTCCTTTGTGTGTGTTTGTACAATGCATACAATGGGGGCCTGGTCTACAAATACAGTAATACAAATCATAAAAATAATACTTTTGAATCCAGTGTCCATGTAATGCTCTTTCTTGTGCAAAAGATGGAGATTATTTTAAATGCTGTAAAATTATCTGCAAGTTCTGTCTTTCTAAAGTGCTTCCTTCCCAAGTTTGTTTTCTCCTGGAGAGAATCCAGGCCCCAGTGAGTTTTTCAAGTACTTCACCTCATAAAGATGAAGCTAAATTATTGGAATAGAAATAATACAGCGTGACATAGGTGACTGGTCAAATAACAAATCACAAAACGTAGTGGTGACAAGTTCTCAAACAACCCATAGGCTGTAATTTGTTTGCAAAAATGATTCACAGCACATTTATGAATAGTGAGCAAATGTCATGAAATTCATGGCCTGTTTGCAGAAAATTCACAAATGTAAAAAAAGGGGCTAAACTGGCCAGATAAACTATGCATTGTGAGTTGTGTGCCTAGGTCTCTGTGTATGAACAGGAGTTTTGAGGGCAGATAAACTACTGGGTAGCAATGTGCTCAGGAGATAACTTTTAATATGCGGGAATGAACACTCACAAGAAGCAAACGTGTCTGATAACATTAAAGCTAAATGGATACATTTCGCTCTATGTGAAAAAACTCTGGATTTCAGAACTTTGATTACAGAAAATGTTTAGTGTTACAAGAGCAATATTCTTCAGGACACTAATCTTCCACCACCAGCAGAGCAGGACAGATGTCAAATGATGGAAAAATAGTTGTAAGTTCCAAAACAACATTAATATTCCAGTTTATTGTTGATTCTGGCATTGCCAAAGCTTCCACTGCTTTGATAACTTACATGTTGTTCATATTAAACTGACAGTGTAATCAATCTAAAAAATTATCACTGCTGACAGAAATGGGTGGATTATTCTGAGTGCTATTTTCACTCTTACCATGGTGGTGATGCAAAATTCAGTGTATGTGAGTAAGCATGTACAATGGACACACTTAAAACATTGTTCTGTTTCCAGAGCGAACATGGTGGCTTCTTGCTGTAGCAACTGATTCTCTGAATGAGGCTTTGTCTACACTGACAAGTGAAAGACAAAACTTTTCGCATTCAGAGATGTTAAAAACACCTTTCCCGGTGCGAACAGCTCTTTGTTGGCATGAGCGCTCTCCTGCCGACAACGCTAATGCCGATCAATGGGAGTGGAAGTTTTTGTCAGCGGAAATGCTTTCTCTTGTCGTTAAAGTTGCGTAGTGTAGACATAGCCTTAGGGCTTGGCTATACTGGAGAGTTGCAGCGCTGGTGGTGGCTTTGCAGCGCTGCAACTCACTCACCGTCCATACTTGCAAGAAGGCACATACAGTGCTGTATCTCTTTGGCTACAGCACTGGCTGTATTCCACCTCTGCCTGGGGAATAATGATGGCAGCACTGATGATGCACACTGTTATTGGCCTCCAGAGGTATTCTGAGGTATCCAAGATTGCCCGTTCAGCCACTCTGCTCATCAGTTCGAACTTTACTGCCCTGGCCTCAGGTGACCGGCCCTTTAAATGCCCCGGGAATTTTAAAAATCCTCTTCCTGTTTGGTCAGCCAGGTGGGGAGTGCAATCAGTGAATCTTTCCAGGTGACCATGCCTCCACTTGCCAAATGAGCCCGAGCATGGAGCAATGGCGAGTTGCTGGACCTCATCAGTGTTTGGGGGGAGGAAGCTGTGCAGTCTCAGCTGTACTCCAGCCATAGGAATTACGATACCTTTGGGCAGATATCCAGGGCCATGCTGGAAAAGGGCCATGACCGGGACGCGCTGCAGTGCAGGGTTAAAGTGAAGGAGCTGCGGAGTGCCTATTGCAAAGCCCGTGAGGGAAACCGCCGCTCCGGCGCTGCTCCCACAACCTGGTGTTTTTACAAAGAGCTGGACGCGATACTTGGGTGTGACCCCACCGCCAATCTGAGGACCATGATGGACACTTCAGAGCTGGGGGGGGAGGAGGAGGAGAAGGGGGGGAGGATGAAACTGAGAGTGAGGGTACTGGGGTGGGGGGAGACACCCTGGAGTCCCAGGAGACATGCAGCCAGGAGCTCCTCTGAAGCCAGGAGGAAAGTAGCCAGTCGCAGCAGCCGGTACTTGGTGGAGGACAAACAGAGGAGTGGTTTCCCAGTAAGTGGCTTTTATTTTCAGGATGGAAATTTTTTGGGAGAGGAGAGAGGGTTCTGCATGCATGCATGCATGCCTAGATGTGGAATAGGGAGGGGTGGGGGGACCATTGCTGCGCACAGGCAAGCTGCATTGGGGCCAGGGCAGAATCCGCATTGCTGTAGAAGACTCTCCCGCTCTTCCCAGGTGACCCGCAGCAGCGACATATCTTCCAGGATCAACTCCTGTGGAAAACGTTGGGAGAGTGTTCAGTGTAGGTGCCCCCTGCAGCTCTTTGCTTTCCCCAACGCATAGAAACCCCGAGGACAGTACAGCCCTGAAGCAATCAGTCCCCCTTACTCACCATTTCAGGGCTCCTGTGGGCTACGTGTGCTCTCTTTGGTATGGGAAAATTATGCTATTGTGAAGAATGTTACTCCTTCACTGCATGGGAATAACTGTCTGAGATATAAACAATGCTGCCTCTGTTAAATGTTGCCTTTTTTTGCCTTTCCACAAGCAACCTTGAGTTCTTGGTTGCCCGTGTTTATCAACAGCTCAAAGACTCCAAAACCTCCAGAAGAAGCTGCGAGAAAGCAAAGAAGACCTGCTGCAAGCAGTTATGGATCACTCTGCCAGAAAGAATCAAAAAGTGCAGGACTGGAGGGAAAGGGAAAGCAGGATCCATCAGAAAAATGCAGCGGCCAGGAAGAAAAGCACAAAGCAGCTGATAAGCATCCTAGTGTGCCAAGCGGACTCTATCCAGGCGCTCGTAGCTATGCAGGCAGAGCACTACCGTGCTGCCCGCCCCCTTCCCGAAGCCCTTTCCCTTGTGCCCCAATGTCAGCTCAAAACCCTCTTCCCCACCATCCAGGTTCTTACCAACACCAGCTGCCTCCAACACCTGTACGTTCACCAACCAGCCCTGAGAACTGTGACCCTTACCCGCTGCACTCAACCCCCATCACCTTGCAGTATAGGCATCCTGAAGTGCAGCAGTCATTGCACAGCACTCCAGACAGGACATATTCAAACCTGTGACTGTACAGTTCCCCACCACCCCCTGCCCTTTTAGGTTCCCAATGTTGTGTGTCTGTCAATAAAGTTATTTTCTTTTCAATAAATGAATTCTTGGCTTTGAAAACAGTCTTTATTATTGCAGAAAGTCAAAGATACCTTTAGCCCAGGAAAGAAACAGGCACTGCAAATCAGCTTAGCAAGACACAGATTCCTACTAACATTGTAACCACTGCACTTCACTCCCGCTGCAAGGCACCCTCACAACATTACTGTTGGTTTTCAGCCTCAAATTCCTCCCTCCAAGGCATCCCTAATCCTTGAAGCCCTGTGCTGGGCCTCTCTTTAGTAGCCCTGCCTCTGGCTGTGCAAATTCAGCTCCAGGCGTTGAACCTCGGAGGTCCATGCCTGACTGAATCTTTCACCCTTCCCTTCACAATATTTATGGAGGGTACAGCACGCATGGATATAACCGCGGGGATGCTGCTTTCCCTCCAAGTCTAGCTTCCCATACAGAGATCGCCAGCACCCTTTAAAACGGCCAAAAGCACACTCCACAGTCATTCGGCACCGGCTCAGTCCTGTAGTTGAACGTGGTCGTCCTTGCTCCTGTCAAGCTTCCCTGTATACGGGTTTCATGAGCCAAGGCATTAACGGGTAAGCGGGTCTCCAAGGATCACAATGGGCATTTCAACGTCCCTACTGTGATCTTCCGGTCTGGAAAAAAGTCCCTGCCTGCAGCTTCCTGAACAGGCCAGTGTTCACGAAAAGATGCGCACATCAAGTGCACCTTTCCAGGCCAGCCTGTGTTAATGTCAATGAAACGCCCACGGTGATCCACAAGTGCGCCTGGAGACCATTAGAGAAATACCCTTCCAATTAACGTACTCATATGCTAGGTGGGGTGGTGCCAGAATAGGAATATGCATCCCATCTATCGCCCTCCACAGTTAGGGAAAACCCATTTGTGCAAAGCCATCCACAATGTCCTGCACGTTCCCCAGAGTCACGGTTCTTCTTAGCAGGATGCGATTAATGGCCCTGCAAACTTGCATCAAACACGATTCCAACGGTCGACTTTCCCACTCCAAACTGGTTCCTGACGATCGGTAGCTGTCTGGAGTTGCCAGCTTCCAGATTGCAATAGCCACCCGCTTCTCCACCGGCAGGGCAGCTCTCAATCTCGTGTCCTTGCGCCGCAGGGTGGGGGCGAGCTCAGCACACAGTCCCATGAAAGTGGCTTTTTCTCATCCGAAAGTTCTGCAGCCACTGCTCGTCATCCCAGACTTCCATGACGATGTGATCCCACCACTCAGTGCTTGTTTTCCTGAGCCCAAAAGCTTGCATTCCACGGTGCTGAGCATTTCTGTGAATGCCAGAAGCAATTTCAGTGCGTTTGTAAAACGTGGAGTCCTCACCTTATAGATACTAACAGATGTTTTGGAGTATGAGCTTTTGTGGGTGAATACCCACTTCGTCAGATGCATGCTCCAAAACGTCTGTTAGTCTATAAGGTGCCACAGGATTCTCTGCTGCTTTTACAGAAGCAATTTAGTGTCATACGCGTCAGGTGACTCACTATCATCATCAGACTCCTCATCACTTTTAATCTCAAGGAATAGCTCAACTGCCAAACGTGATGTGCTGGCGAGACTCGTCAGAATACTCCTCAGCAGTTTGGGCTCCATTTCCCATAGAAATCGCGCTGCACAGAACAGTTGAGAGAGTCAAGATGATGCCAAACGTGGATGGAAAAACAGGGATTGCTGGAATGTGAAGCGATGCATCACAGGGCGCTGGGACAGGAAGCAGAATGACCCGCCCCCTCTGCCCCCTTCCCACAAGCTATGGCGCCAAGATGGGACGAGGTGCTCTGTGGGATAGCTGCTCATAAAGCACCACTCCCACACTGCTGCAAATGTGGCCACACCGCAGCACTGGTAGCTGTCAGTGTGGCCACACTCCAGTGCTTACCCTACACAGCTGTACGAAGACAGCTTTAACTCCCGGCGCTGCACACCTGCAAGTGTAGCCATGGCCTTGGTAACCAAGTCATAGTTCAGATGTGCTGCTGCACAGTGCAGCTGATATCTTTCAGGAGATGCTTGTAGGAAGTAGAGGAAGCATGATCACCAACTGCACTTCATAGAAAGATTAGAAGAATAAAGGGATATATTGAATAGACTTGGATCATGAAGTGGTCCTTTTGGCTTCTGTTAGAAATATCTCCACTGCAGTCTCTCTCATGGTATATCATCTGTAACATTCAGATATGAGAAAATTGTAGGTTGTTGCAAGTGTAAGTTAATGCAGTAATGATTGTAAACCACCTTGAATGCCTTGGTTGGAAGGTACTATATAAATGTATTTATTTATTTCACCATTTCTGCTTGTGGCCCAAACCTGCAAATGAGAAAAACACACAATGAATATGGCAGTGCATAGTTGTCTTATATTATGATAATCATTAAAAATAATGAAGAGAAATATTAAACCAAACTTTTTTAAAGAAAATCTTAGTTTGTTGTGAAGGGAGAATTCTTATTTTAGGCAGACTAGTTTTCCCATTCCCAGAAAGAGTGATTTTATTCTGAACCTTGATAAATCTCTTTAATTAAACATATACTTAGGCTACTTCTCCATGGAATTATTTAATTTATGGGTCTTGCTGGAAATGACCCAATGTTCTGATATGCTGAATGTTCCTTATATGAATCCTGTAATGAACCATAGGAATATTACAGTAGTACAAATGTTAAAGATTAAAAATATCTCTTCACAGTTAGAAAAAAATGCACTACTCTGTTTGGACCTCCTGTAGGCAAAATGCGAAGCATCTCACAGGATCTGGTCTTTAGATATTTTTTTTGATTTTAAGAACCACTTGAATGAAAGCACTTTACAATTTAAATTGTCGATGTGCAGGTATTACCTTTATTAGCAGCTATCCCAATTTTATTAAAGTGACATAAATACTGTAGTAAAGTTTAAAGTAATCTGAGATGTGAGTCTCCATTGCATTTAATACAGCATGGTCAGGCTTAATTTGATGTTTTCTGAAGTATGTATTAGTTATGGAAGTGGCCCCCAATGGATGATTTTGGAGGAGTTAATTGATAGCTCAGTTATCAGAAACGGTTGTCTTGAGCACAGCTCTGCCTTGTGTATGCCATTGGAAATATTTGTGAAAGGTCTGTGTGTCACAAAGACCCCTTGTGTGACCATGGACGAGTCACTTAGTTCTCTGTGCCTCAGTTCTCCATCTGTTAAATGGGGACAGTAGCACTTCCCTACCTTATAGTCACAGGGATGTTGAGGATAAATACTTTGAAGATCATGAGATGCTCATATAACATAGTGATGGGCCATGTAAGTAGCTAAGATAGAAAGATGAAAACACGAAAGGGAAACCCTTTAATGTATTTTGCTTGGGGCATATCTCTTAGAGGTTCATTATTGAGTCCTACAGATATACAGAAGATGTTTTTTGGATGTCTACTCACGTTATAAAAATAAATGTCCAGAAATTACAATTCTGGAGGAGATATATCTGCAACAAATCTATAAGGATCTTGAATTTATTACAGGAAACCAACCAAGACGTCCCTGAAACTAAGGAAAATAAGAAAGCTCTGATTTTGTTGTCGCCATCTGTTTCAGAAAGATATTTCTTAAAGGGCCAATAAAAATCTTGGAATCAGTTTCTAGTATGGATGAATCTCAGCTGATGAGTTGACCTACTTTCTGACAACTGCAGGTAATCATTATGCCAAACATAATGTATGGATAATTAACATAGAAATCATAGTACCTGTGTCTGCAAACTACCATGTTGTGTCTGGCATATCTACTAGCTATCAGTCCCCAAACTGAATTTATGTGCAAGTATTGTTGAATGAACAGACTTTGTTAGAAGTTCTTTTGTATGGTCTCCTTGACAGTGCTCTAAAAGAGAGAGCTTTTATTTATATTATTTATTCCAGCTACAGACTTCATGTGGGCCAAGCCTGCTAGTTAAATCTCTGGAGAAATGGTACACAAAGAAATAATTGATGTTGAGGTTATTTCTAGACTGACTGGATATATTTTGAACTCCAGAACAGTGTTAACCTTTTCTTGCTGCTATTTTGAGACAAAACTAGAGAAACGAAAAAAATGAAGAGAATAGCACAGACTTTCTTATTTGTTCCTTTTTATCTCCCAGTGCAGCAGACAGTGGGCAGGAAGAAACAGGATTACACATCAAAATGAAGAATTACTGAACAAAGTGGTCTGTTTGAAAAACAGTAGCATAATGCAAATACACTTCATGGCTACTTAAAAAATATTACTTACCTTTCAACGTTTGTTTTTGAGCCAGATCCTCAGCTGGTGAAAACCTTAATGTCAATGCAACTGATTTGTGTGACTAGATTACAGATTAGAGCAAATACTTCTCCCATCCCAGCCCCGAAGTGCTTTGAATTCATTGATGTTTGGATCCCAGATTTTGATTTAGCTCACAGAGATGGGAGGCGAGATGCAAAATTCCAGTCCAGATTTGAACCGCCCAGAGTTTGAGGATGTTAGCACCTAACCAAAACCTTGGATCCAATTTCCACTTTTAAAAGTCAGCTGATTGACTTGCGCTAAGGAGTGGATTGTAAGCAAACCAAATTTCTGTGCCCACCTGAAATGATGGTTCTCGTGTCACCCTTTTAGGAAAAGCAGTGGAAATCCCTGTGGCAAGAAAGAGATAGTAAAGCCAGCTGCTTCCTCTTAATATAAATACAGGATTGAGGGAAATTATCTGGTTGGCACAATGACAATGATAGCTGTATATTTTTTTCTCCTCTTAGATAAATATTGTCAATTCTGTAAGAATATCTCTTGGCTTGGCACAACAGAAAAATGATAAAACACAAATGGACTATTCACAAGCCACTAAGTGGCTAATAACCTCTGCTACTACTTCCCATCACTCCACTATTGTAACAGGATACTTTACAATTGAGTAAGAGTGTCTCCCTAATGTAATATAAAAAACTTCCAAAAAGCACAACTATTTTCTGCTTTGTGTTAAGTGGTAGAAATCAAAATGTTGGGAAGGATCCTGTCAATGCAGCTTTTAAAAAGCTTTCATCAATTCTCTGGGGAAAACCAAAAATAAGCTATCAACACGTGTTTGAGAGCACATAATTTCTTATGAAGAGCTATTAACTCCTTTCAGCATGTTCCTTGTACAGTACCACACCTTCTGCTGTAATAGGCACAAGAAAATCTGTAGATGCCCCCAGGTCTGTTGTTAAATAATGCCTAGGTGGAGCAAATTAATCTTTAAAGCAATTTAAAACATACATAAATACAAGCTCTACATTTGAGCTTATCTGCTCCTTTTTTCTGGTACTGAATTTTAATGCTGTTATTGCAAAGTAGGTGATCAGAAGTATTTTTATTTAGCTAACTTCATTTCTATTTTGTTTTGGGGTATCTGTGAAATCTGCATTCTTTATTATTATTATTTATATTGTGGTAGCACACAGAAGTGCTAATCAGGACACCATTCTACTAGGCACTATATTGTGTTTGTCCCATTTCCTTTAGAATTAAAGTAAAAAAAAATAGGAATATTGCAGTATTGGAATATATCATTATAATAATAGTATCAGTGAATCTAGAGATAACAATTAAAGGTGGTGTAACTATTGCTATGTCTCTGGAAATGCCTTGTCTGTATTTGGGTTTAGGCTATTTGGATATCTTGTGATAATTGTAGCACGCTAGTAGATTGTCACAATACACTTGACACTGAATACTCTGTCCTGTGGGAGAGCTGTACAGATGCTCCAATGTAAAGAGACATGCAAACGTCTCACTGTGTGGACATTTGTTGTACTAGGAAGCACTGAGTGTTCAATTTTACTGTGTAGCACAAAGTAACAATGCAAATGTTCAGTAGCTCTCTCAAAACTACATTTTAAATATTTTAGATCAAAATTTTGCTCAGTTGAGCTCCATAGATTGTTCCTCATCTGTGAAAACAAAGACAGTGCACACTGGTATCTCCACTATGTGCTGAGGAAGTGGATGTGATGTGTAAAGCTCCTGAAAATGTGCACAGAAAATTTACAGGATTTCTTGGATTTTGCTGGAATTTAACCCTATGCTTTTTCAAGTGTTTAATTTTAAAATGGCCAATATTTTCCTAGTTAAGAGTAGTATATGCTAGGTATTAAGGTAGAACTAAATCCTTCAGCAGCTAGCATAAGTGGGAACCCTGAAAACTATATAGGATGAATGCTTCCCCTTACCCCCTAATCAGACAATTTTTCTCCTTTTTCGGCTTCTTGTTTCATAAACTAGTTTGTTTTTTCTCTCAGGCCTGTAGATTTACTTAGTGAGTTCGCCCTTCTGTATCTGGCTTTGGCTGACCAACTGCCTGAGTTACGCATGCATATTAGCATTATATATACAAAATATTTATATGCATTTGCAAATGTTCTGACCTAAAATTGGTCTGAGGCCAGCCAAAAAATGTGGCGGTAGAGGGAGGTAAGATGGTTAGTAATGCTGTGCTAATGTCATCCATAAGAATAATAGTGACTCTTGTTTATGAAGGTCACATAGTGGTTTTCACACACTCTTTGCAAATTCGAGGTTAAAATATCACTGTAATTACTTAATGAGGTATGTTGCCCACACAGGCTAGAGCTTTGTTCCTTTTTAAAAATCACCCTCCCATGAAATGTAAGTGTTCCTCAGCTGTTGACACTGAGCCTCAGGGCCTCCTCCTGGCAGCGCACATGTAAGGCTAAAACATCTACAATTTAAAAGGGGGAAAAAAACTTTTGTTTTTAAGTCAGGCCATGTCTATGTGTACAGCGCTACAGTGCGCAGTTGTACTGATACAGCTGTGCAGGTGCAGTGTGTCTGGTGAAGTTGCTCTTTTGGTAGGAGAAGCTCTCCCGCTGACATAGCGCTATGCACACAAGCGCTTATGTCAGTGTAACTTATGTCGCTCAGGGGGTTGGTTTATTCATATCCATGAGCGACATAAAAGTTATGCCAACATAGGCTGCAGTGTAGACATAGCCTTATTTTAACTCAGACCTAAGTTGTCCTTGCTTACAGGAAAGCTCTCCTCAAGGAGATCCCTCCAAATTCTTCTCTTAGGAGACTTTGCCCTACTCACAGCTATTTAGGAGCCAGAACTTCCTGCTGCTGAACTCCATAATTCCTGGAGCATCTGCAGTTTCTTCTCTTGCACAATTCACACTGAAAAACAGAATAAGTGGGAAAATTGTAAGCAGTAGTGGATGAACCACAGAAGGTAGTTTGGAGGTAGTTTCAGATAACCTGGACTCTTTCATTCAAAGTGTTAGCTCCACTTGCACCATGGTTAATTCAAGCTATTGCCTATTTAGTGCATTAGCTGCAGGTTTAGCAGCAGTCGATTCAAGCTTCATCATGAGTTGTCTACAACAAATTTTTCCTCGTTAGTGGATTAAATTAATTTCCAGAAGTTTTCTAGGAATTTTGCCTTCCAGTGAGGTCAGAAATATTATGAGAAATGTCTGTCTTCTGGCATTTTGGTACTTTTGCCCAAAGGTCCACAAAATGGAGAGGGAGACTGGGGGGGCAGAACCACTAATGCTTTAAAAAGTTGAGTTTGATTCATGTTATATTTTGGGTGGAAGTTCAGCTTGTCTAGTCCCTGAGCATAAGAGGTAGAAAAGGCAGATAATTGGGGTGGAGAATGAGAAGGGTCTGTCTGATTATGTTAGCCTGTTCCCTCTCACCCCAAAAATAATATCAAGTGAGCACTGTACAGTTTGTATTCTGTGTTGTAATTGAAATCAATATATTTGAAAATGTAGAAAAATATCCAAAAATATTTAATAAATTACAATTAGTATTTTATTGTTTTACAACGCGATTAATTGATTAATTTTGTTAATCACAATTAATTTTTTTAGTTAATTGCATGAGTTAACTGTGATTAATCGACAGTCCTAGTTTTAACATAATTACAGAATAATTCACTTGATGCATGTCGGTTTCATACATTGGGGCAGATCCCCACAAAGTCCAATGCAGTTCTTGGAACGCCTTGGGAGATTGAGAGTCATAGGTGGCTTTCTCCCCTGATCCATGATGTTACTAGGTACCAAACTGGCTTTCAGCGCAAGTTAGAGCAGCTTTAGGGCTGCTCTGATTTTTGCCAGTGGAGATCAGCTCCAGTGGAGCTTCTCTACTAGAGTATATTGTGTTCCCCATGCTTCTAACTTGTCCAGAAACATCCCCTATACTCAGGGGGACATAGCAGGTGGTGTAGCACTTCCCAGCAGGTGAATCTTCAGTTGCTGTCTTATAATACACCAGCAGCAGTGAAAAGGGGCCTTACCAGAGCCTGAGAATCTGGCCTATTTTATTTAATGCATTGTATCTGCATACACAGAAAATCACCAGAACAAAGCATGTAGGTTGGTAGCAGGATATCTGTTTGGTCACTGATTCAGATTTAGTAAGTCCCTATTATGACGCTTTCTAGGCAGCCAAATCTAAACTTTTGGAGGGAGGGATAGCTCAGTGGTTTGTGCATAGGCTTGAGTTCAATCCTTGAGGGGGCCATTTGGGGATTGGACCTGCTTTGAGTAGGGGGTTGGACTAGATGATCTCCTGAGGTCCCTTCCAACCCTAACAATCTATGATTCTATTTTTCAGTGTGACTGAAAATATTCTTTGTACTGTGGTTTTAATAACAATGTACTTGCAAGTGCCTTATAAGAGAAGTCAAAATTTGCTAGGTTCTTGAAATCGGCTTTCAGTGTAATTTTAAGTAAAGATGAAATGTATAGACATTCACAGTAACTCCCAGAATGCATTTTACTTAAAAATCACCATGAGAGGCATTGTGCTCTGACCCAGGCTCTGACTAGCTTTAAAGATAGCAAAAAATTGACTATATTATTTCACTAAACCTATTCTCTTGACAATAACGAGAGTGATATGAACTGGTGTTTTATTATCAATACATGAGTTGCTTGACACATGTTTTTTGAATCAGCTGAAATTCTGGCTTTGCAGAGGTTTGAAAACAGGCAATTCCTTTAACTGAACAAGCGATGACAAGGAGTATTGTAGACAGGGTTAGAAAATTTACTGTGACTAAATTTTTCAGATAGAATCCATGAACATGTTAGTTTCAACTGAAAACTATAGATACCACTCTTGGACTTTTACATGTTTTGTTGCCTGTAACAAAGTGTAACCTCAATAATTAACTATATGTCTGGGAGATGTATCACCACTTTACGTCCCTTATTTCTCTCCCTCTCCCCCCCCCATCCCCAGGAAGAAATAAGATGAAACTCTTTTTTTCCCATTGGAAGTCTCCAGGAACTCTGCTTTGATTCGACTATGGCTCTTTCCTTTAAGTTTGTTCCAGGTTTGTGTCTTATACAGAATGGCCATATATTCCTTAAGCAGAAAAATGGGATACTGACCATTGCAGCTTGTAGCGATGCTCTTCTGCTCAGTCCTTCATAAACAGATATATCAAGGACTGAGCTCAACTTCAACATTTGCCTGATTCTGACAGCATCCCCCTCTCCTCCCAGAAAAAAAAAATTACAGGGCTGGCTTCTGGGATCTATAAAATCTGGTTAGAACTCCCTCGGATTTTAAGAGAATACTAGACTGATACATGGCTATACCCTCCCAGGCTGCTGCGTAATGCGTCAGATCAGTAACAAGTTTAATATAAAATAATATTGTAATCAGAGTTCTGAGTGTTATCCAAAATTTACATTCAAGGAGAACGTTCAGACATATAATTCTGAAACTTTTAAAAGTCCATAGATTTTTGTACTGTAGAATGTTTTAAAGGTTTACTTTTCATATGGAGATGAAAAAAAATATTAATGTCCCATTAAATAAATATTTTGCAAAAGCCAGAGCTTTGCCACTTTTCCTGTAAAAAAGCAAGCCAGGGTTTTGACTAAGCTGCAGAATAAAGCATCCTTCCAAACAAGCTGTGTAGCTTTAAATAATGTGATGCTTGATAGCTACTATAAAGATCAATAGCAAAGAGAATGAAGAGACATCATGGGATCTAACTGAGGGATATCAGCTCTTTAGAAGATACTGTATGCTATGATAGATTTCACTGAGAGTAGGGTAAAAGATTTGTTGTGTGGATAAAACTGAAGAGATGGAAAATGTAGTGGAACCAAATGGCCACATTCAGAGGTGAAGTTCAAGGTGATATAACTGGATTACTTTAGATTTGTTTAGACTCACATAGGCTGATTCAGACTTGCATTTGTTCATACATCAGTAAGTGGACGCAAGGGAGTATTTGCTGGCATAGCTTGCACTCTGAGGCGCTGAAATGAAGGTGTAAATTAATGGAAGGGTTTGGTCTACTTAATTTGTTTATTAATATACCTTACTGTTGTGTTTCTTGTCGCCATGTTTTCCTCTGGTCCCTCAATGTGTGATGTAGACCAGTGCTAGACTCTTTTACATTCAGACTCAAGGCTTATCTACCCTTGGAAATACACTGAAATATCTATTCTGAACAGTTATTCTAGAATAAGAATGTCTACGTGGGGGCTTATACCAAAATAACTATTCTGGAATAGCTATTCTGGTAAATTTCCAAGTGTAGATGAGCCCTCTGTTTGCTGCAATGAGACAAATTCAGAGGTGATCTGAAAAAAAAAAAGGAGTGGGAGGATATAAATTGTACATTAGTACATGAATGTGAGTCTTCATTAATCAGTTCTAGGTAAGCATGGGAGTCTAAGCTGGCATCGGGAGGTGGGGGACTGAAGAAGATGGTGTATATTAGGTTTAATTTAGACTCACATGGAATCACTTCTGAATTGGACCCCAAATCTCTAAGTGACACCAACTCATTGATGTCACTAAAAAAAACCTGCATAACTTGAGGGAAGAGTGACTATCATTATTCCAACATATGCCTCCATCATTCAGTTAAGGCCCCAAAGCTAGCAATAGTAAACAATGCTGAGGTACACAAGAGGGTGAGGATGAAAGAACAGCTCAAACCAGAATTTGATTTTAAAAAAAAAAATGACACCCCCACCCCAGTGATAGGATGTCTGGCTTTTTTTTTTTCCCCCCCCCAAATTTGTTCTGCTTGATTTTGCTCTTTTTCTTTCCTGTGACAGGCAATTCCAAAACACCAGCCCTATCTGCCTGCCTGACAGACATGGTGTTATTTGTTAAAATTCTTTTTATTGGTTTTTGCCAGGCAGACAGCATGATAGAGATACAGAGTATGTTTACAAATGGGTCAGGACCATCAGGTTCAAAAGAGCAGGGAGACCATCAAGTCTCGACCAGGATAAAGATACACTGTCATGCAGGCACTGATATCATTTGTATATTCCCTTGACATTATACAGTGCACTCTGTTCTTAGAGGGAAAAGAAGGGATGATCCCACAGCAGTTCCACTGTGATGGGGGATGAAGAATACAACATATTATGATGGAACTGTAAATAGAAATGTAACTTTCCCTATTTTGAACAAACAAACACATACACTCACTTCATTCATATATATATGAACCCATCTATATACGTAGAGTTTTTTGTTGGAGTAGAAGATTTGGGAAGAGTTTAAAGTTAATTGGATATGAAACTTTGTAGATACAAGTTTTTTTTAAATTGTTTTTCACCTTAGGAGCCAAATTTTTTAAAAGGGATGTGCTGGGGAGAGAGGAGGGAAGGAGAAGGAAGCTTTACTGTGGGTGCAAGTTGCACCTGCAAAATTTCTATTATACCTACAGTAAAATTGTGAATACAAATCTTAGTACTTGGGTTATTATAGCCACAATGTGGCCACAATCAAGTGGTTGGAGGCATAAATATTCAGATTTGCGCACACAGTTCATTTGTGCATGTACATATTGTGCTCCTAAAAGGGGAGGCTGGACCTTCTGCCTTTTGAAAATAGTCTTTTTTGCTTCTGCCATTTACAACAGACTCTGAAAGGGAGCAGAAATGGATGGAATGCTGCAACTGGAAATTTGAATCTAGTTCAATTTGTTATTTAATATAAAAGAAATTACAAGCATAGTTAATTACTCAAACATTTGATTTCTGTCTTTAAGTAAAAAAGACAAGAGAAAGCACATACTATATTTTAGAATTGCAAAGTGTATTTCTTTATATTACTATACTTTGCTTCTTCTACTTATATAATGCATCTATCTAACAAGGACTAGTTTTAATTACCCCATCATCAGGAATATAAACTGAGAGAGGAATTAATGGCTGTCTTTCAATCAAACCTTTCAATTCTTTTTCTGTGGCTGTTCTTCTGAACTTTTTTTTCCTTTTTTGTCACCTTTTTGGGCTTGGTAATTTAAAGCCCTGAAGAGGCAGAGTAACTTTGTAACATCCAATTTTAAAATAGCGCTATATCTTTATTGCTCTGGGCTAGCAGGAAAACATGATATTCCCCCGGAGACAATATCAAACAATTCAGTGAGAAAAGACACACACAATGTCTCAGAAAACTGATTATCCCTGACAAATACAAACAGCTGTCTAGCAGTGCAGCCTCCTCAGTCATCCCTGTCTATGTTATGGGATTTTTATGGTCTGTTTAATCTTCTTACTTTTACAGACCCAGTTTTGTATTTCATTAGTATGGATATGTACATTTGAATAGACTATAAAACTACTACATGACCTACTTATCGAGAACCCAGTTTTATATCCTATTAGTTTGCATGTATTTTCCTGATAATACTCTAAAAATACCATGTGACCCATTTATCCAATGTCACAAGTAAACTCTCTGTTTTGGGTGTTTCTGTTCATTTTATTCATATGCATAGTTTTGGGTGGTTTTCTTATAGCTTCCCAAATGGTACAAAACAACATAGGTTTTTGGACTTTCAGACATTATTTCTGATATTTAATCTGTGCAAAATTATCTGTAATATTTGATGGCCTTTTCAATGCAAGAAAACAGAATGAAGATAAATCATCCTGTTCCATGATAAGGATTAATATTTATTACAATGTAGTCTGATCCATTACTTTTTTTAAAGGAATACTTTTACACACTTATACCTGATTTTTCCACTGCTATACAATTAACATGTACAGTAAATCTCATAAATGAGCATTGGTGGAATATATCATAATTAAAGCTTTTCTAAGGTAACGTTTTGAAAACTGGCAATTGTCACACACAATCCTGCACCTGCTGAACATTGTTTCATGACTGTACACTTATAAACAGTCATGCCTTACCCCTTTAAGACTGATAGTTAGACCTTTAACTCCTATTAATTTCAACGGCAGTTGAGGGGACTCAGCACTTATCAAGTTAGGACCCTTAGTTCTCAGTGGAGCTCCAGGTGATGGTGTTTTTCTTGTTGCACAATCCTCCCTGAAGCACCCCAGCTGCAGTATGGCTGTGGACCATGTGCAAGACAGGCATGTACCTTTCAGGTATAAGTTGGTCCTTTGTTTTTCATCCTTAACTAAAAACATATGAGATAATTTAGAATAGCAATGTTTGTCACATCAATGAATTGGAATCAGACTGTGCTGCGCTTGCTGGAGGAATGTGCTTTGAGCGCCATAGTATCTCTGAGATTCTGGGCTCACTGGGGCATGGTACAGCTGTATGGGCAGCTCCAAAACTGGCTCAGGATTGTCCTGCCTTTTCCCCCACATGCTGGCACATCCCCTATGTCAGAGGATGTGAAGGGGGCAAGCCTAGGGCAGTTTATATCTGTGCCATGGGAGAATTCTCCTCTGGCCTACTATGGAGCTTCAGCCCCTGAAGTCAGTGTAGAGAGGTGGTAGTGGTAGGGAGAATCTCTCTCTTTTGATTGATTTGATGTGTTGATTGGTGCCTTTTATTTTCCAGAACAATTTTAATCAATCATCTTAGAACAACTGTTTCACTGTTGGATAATTCTGATTCGTAGATTTTTTTTTTAATAACCTGGAACATCAGAATGAACAAAGATTTTTTTTTCATGATTTTAGCCTCCATAAATTTATTTAGAATTTTATATTTTGTCTTAGTTATATTTTGAAAATGGATAGTTGGTATGTGCTGTATGTGCAGATGCAAAGGAAGGTTAATAGATGATTTCTGAGCATGTCTATAAAAGTAATTTATAGTATTGTAGCTATTAACACTTTTTAATGAATGTACATGTATGATTCTCCCAGCACCTCTCTCTGTTCTTGTTATGAACATGTCAAAAATGGTTTTTGTGTGGAAGAATTGGGAATGGCTGTTCATGTGAACGCTTATAATTTGAATTCAAATATAAGCAGAGTCAGAATGGGCTCTACTCTGACATCTGGTGGCCAGCTGTGAAAAGTGCTTCAGGAGCTGATGTCGTTTGCATGGGCACACCCACACTGCCTAGCATGATGGACTGCTGGCCCAAATGGTCACGTTGGCTGCTGTGGAATCCCCAGTCTCTTTGTTATTGGGTCAGGAGTAATAAATGGTTGTTATCCTGGTTATCTGAATCAAGAACAGTAGAACTATACTTGGCATTTTATGATAGAGGGACTTGCCCTCAACTAAGTAGCACTCACTGTGAAATCATGGAGGGAGCTAATTTTGACTCCATTAGCAGTCTTGTTACATGCTGCAGAGCTGAAATCACTGATACCTAGGTCGAAGCATTTGATCTACTTTGGGCTGGTGGTGCATGAGAACTGAGGCTCCCCTACTACCAGTTGAAATCACTGAGAGCTGAAGTTACTAAGAGCTGTGTTAAGGGGGACGGGTTTGAAGACAAGTTGGTGAGTGGCTAGTGGAGAGGAACGGCTGATGGAACGGAGCGGATAGCAGGGCAGCTGGTGGAGCGGAGCAGCTGGTGGTGAAGACTGCAGCAGAATCCCATGGAGAGGTGTGGCAATTGGCCATCAACTTGAGCAGTGGAGCATGTAAGATTGTCCCCCTCCACGTCTCTCCCATTTCCACTCAGGCAGGGGGAAGTGAACTCTGCAGATGAACTTCTGAACTCTGAGGGACTGCACTGACCAAGGACAGAAACTGTGGGATGGGTGACTAGCAGGTAAATATGCCCAATGGTCTGTGATGGGATGTTAGATGGGGTGAGATCTGAGTTACTACTGAAAATTCTTTCCTGGATGCTGGCTGGTGAGTCTTGCCCACATGCTCAGGGTTTAACTGATCGCCATATTTGGGGTCAGGAAGGAATTTTCCTCCAGGGAAAATTGGCAGAGGCCCTGGAGGTTTTTCACCTTCCTCTGCCGTATGGGGCATGGGTCACTTGCGGGAGGATTCTCTGCACCTTGAGGTCTTTAAACAATGATTTGAGGACTTCAATAACTCAGTCATAGGTTAGAGGTTTGTTATAGGAGTGGGTGGGTGAGATTCTGTGGCCTGTATTGTGCAGGAGGTCAGACTAGATTATCATAATGATCCCTTCTGACAAAAGTCTCTGAGTCTATTGGGTTGCTGGACTCAAGAACCAATCGGGCTGCACTGACAAAGGTCAGAAACTGTGAGTGCGGTGACTGTTGGGTTGCTGGACTTAAGACCCTGAGGGGAAAAGGACACTGCCAAACTTACTTGGGAGTGGGTCTTTTGCTCATGGTTTGTGTTATGGCTCCTGTTTGTGGTGTTTCCCCAACATAATGCTTCATTGTTTCCCTCTTTTATTAAAAGGCTTTTGCTACACTCAGACTCTGTGCTAATGAGAGGGGAAGTATTGCCTCTTAGAGGCACACAGGGGGATGATATGTAACTGTCCCAGGTCACTGGGTGGGGGCTCGAGCTGGTTTTGCGTTGTGTTATTGAAATGGAACCCCTAGATACTGAACCCGGCCCTTGATGCTGCTAACTCTGACCAGCAGAAGTGTCACACAAAGTTATTTTGTGCACAGACAAGTGTTCTTGATTAATCTTGTATAATTTGTTCCTTATTTTTCTTATTTTAACTAGAAGCCTCAGTTATCCAGTTAGGAGACTGAAATTGATATCATATGACTTAAGTGGCCAATCACACACTATCGTCAACAAACACTCAAGATGAAATAGTTAATGAATAGGGCCCTATCAAATTCATGGTCCATTTTGGTCAATTTCATGGTCACTGGATTTTAAAAATAGTAAATTTAATAGATTCAGATGTTTACACCTGAAATTTGATGAAGCTGTTACCATGGGGGTCCTGACCCAAACGGGGGTTGTAAGGGGTTGTGGGGTTGCCACCCTCATTTCTGTGCTGCCTTTAGAGCTAGTCTCTGAAGGCAATGGCCACAGAGCTTCCTGGAGCCAGGGGAGATTCCCGGAGATGGGTCTGATCTCCTTCTGCTCCCAAAAATGGCCGTGCAGGAGAAGAGGAAGTCTTGTCTCTCCCCAGCCCCACTGGGACTAGCAGCTGGGTCATGGTGCATGGTAAGAACCCCTGCCTGGGATGCCCCCATCCCTGCCCCTCCCCCACCCCACAATAGCTAGATTTCACAGGAGAAATCTGATTTCATGGTTTGTGATGCGTTTTTCATTGCCATAATTTGTTAGGACCCTATTCATGAATGACCCATATTTGTTTTTTAGTAGCAGGTGTAGTTATTTTTAGTCTAGACGTCTAATGTACTGTAGTCTAGTGGGTTCTCTGTTTTTAGATCTTCCAAAGTTCCTTTTCTCCCAAATATATCATGATAGTTCATTTGACATTTGATTGACTTTTGCTTCTAGCAGAACAGCTAATTGGTTGTCCATGATACAATATCATCAAGCGCTTCTCAGTAATTGCAGCTTGATTCAGATTTATAGATCAGAAGAGAATGGGGAGAGGAGTTAGTGGATGCTTTTGCTGAGACTTGAAGGATCGTTCTGTTGGACTTAGTACAACAGAGCAAATTGCTAGTCCAGGAAACTCTTTCAAGGCTAAAATTATTAAAACACAAAATTCCTGGAAGGCAGCTTTGAAAACAACAATAACCAAAAATGATACAAACAGTAGCACCAGGAAGAAAGAAGTAGGAGCAGCTGAGGTGTGATAGGGTGTGCTCACCAGTCTGGTGCCTCCTGCCAGTTGTCCTGGGAATTAGCACTGCGTGTTACTGCACTCTCTTTGGGTGGTGCTTTGCTGCTATCACTTCTGCTCTAGGACTCATGTCTTTCCCTGGACCGTGGTGTTCTCTTCAGTAAAACTGCCCTCCGGCTGTGCCACACTGTGTTTCCCCCTTCCGAGGGACGTGCAATCTCTGTCCAGCCACTTCCCTCAGTGGCAACTGCAGTCCATTATGCCGGGAATGCTTCCCATGTGGCTTCAGCACCCTCTTCTGCCCTTACTTCAGGGCCTTGGCCTGCAGGCCCTAGAGCCAGCTAGGAGCTCTTTCTAGCTTCCCTGGTCCCTGCTTGCAGCACTGCTCTGTCCAGTGTGCTGGCAGTTCTCTCAGCCCTCCAGAGATGACACAGTCCTTCCTCCCTGGGCTCCCAGCAGAGAACTGACCTCCTCTGCCCTTCAGCTCCTATTTTATATGTGCCTGCTTAGCCCTGATTGGCTGCTCCCTTCAGCCTTTCTCTGATTGGCTGCCTCCTGCGCAACTTCCCTAGGGCTGCTTTTAATCCCCTTTCTGCCCATGAAGGGCAGCATCATATGGGGTCGCAGGTGGGCAGGTTTTTCAGCTATAACTTATTAAATGTGAGAACAGAGGCACTGAATAGTCTCAAAGTGAATATGCTGTACAAATGCAGTAGCCAGGAAAAGGTGGTGTACATTTCATACTCCTCAAAAGATTCCTACAAAAGCAAACATTATTTTATAATTAACTGGCATGAATCCTTGTAGCCTTCATGTAACAAAACCAACCACCTCTGGGATATCATGGTGGCAATAGAGGCAGTCCTCAATTTTACGATGTTCAAGTTACAACGAATGGCACTTACGAAGCTTCTGCATTGACACCCTGATTCTTCTTATGACTATAGGTTTCAAATTTACAATGCTCGGTCCTGCAGTGGAGTAGATTGCAGTTCCGAGTTCCAACATTCCAACTTATGATGCAGTTATAAAGAACCGATTGTGTCGTTAAGTCCGAGGACTGCCTTTATTGTGTTGATGTTCTGTTTGCCCAACTAACATCTTCACTTTCTCATCTTGTGAAGTGATAACAGGATCTGAGAATTAAAACTGGTGATCAAGGCAAGATGGACGGGTGATATATGCTTCTCAAACAATGCCAGTGCCCAGAGTGCCTCTAGCCACAGCAGACTGAATGCACAGATGTTTTGTAGACTCCAGTCCTTACATCAAAAAGGAAATAAGTTCTTGACCAGAAGCATAGTATTTTCACCTCATCCTTTATTTTTGGCATCCTAAAAGTAACTCAAATGCAGATGCTTCAGAGGTAAAATAAGGAATGTGGATCCATTCTGCTCTCACTGAGTTCAATGGGAGTTTTGTCTTTAATGTCAAAGGAACCACAAGCTGGGTTGTTTTAAAGAGGCACCAATTCCTGCAGCACCTCAAGGGAAGCAGTAGTGGAGGGGGATGTGCTGTTGCAAACAGCTGAGAGAGCCCATCTGTGCAGAAGACTGGAGACAGGTAATGCCAGCAATATCATGACTTGTCAGAAAACAGCTGGTGAGTCTCTTCATAGCTCAGCCCACAGGTTGAAAACTGCTCTTTGTAGCACAGTTAAAGAGGACGTTGTTCTGGAATAGATTATGTGCAATACAAAGGATGACACAATGAATCTCAGGAGGTCCGAGCCTGGAAAATTGTACCAAACAGTTTAAATGCATAAAAGTCGGCCAACTCTAAAGGGTGTCACTCTGTATCAGTCAAAAAAAAAAAAAAAGATCGGCTCTCTCAGGTGAAAGATTGGAAAGGGAATGAAGTGACTCCCTGTGGTGCAAGTAAAGGTAAAAAGATGTGATTCAAGTATCAATCAACAGTTGCTAAAGGGTGATTTTCAGGGTTAAAACTAGACAAAAAATTAATTACTGAAAACACATATTAGCATTAAAGCAATCAGGACATAACCAGTCTCCCCATTCCTCGTTCTTTTTGCATCATATACTTTTGCTGCCATATCTTTAGTAGATTTCAAAAGTACCAGCAATAGTCATAATCTGTGCACTCTTTATGGACTCATTTGGGAAATATCAAGGCATATTAGCGATGCATAAACCAGGGTCTTTCCAATCCAGTCACACCTACAGACGATGAAAATCGGATTAAATTAGTCTCCCATTTGAGTTTTAAATCAGATGAAAGTAAAACTTTGTACAGAAAAATAAATTCACATGCAGCTCTTATTTTTACGGACTATTCATAAAGTGGTTTACTTTAAAAAAAAGGGGGGGGCAGCAAAATGAAACAAGCACTTAATCTTATTAAAAATGTTACATCAGACTTCTACAAAATAAACACAAAAATGAATGTTTCATGCAACATCTGAAAGGCTTAAAAATGTTTTGCTCCACATATGTCTGCCTCTGATACCACCTGCCATTAATGTAAATTAGGAGTAACTTCACTGATGTCAGTGGAATTACACTCTTTTGAGAGAGATGAGAATCTGGTCTAAGGAACCAACTCTCCTTTTATATATACCAGTGATTCTCAACCTTTCCAGGCTACTGTACTCCTTTCAGGAGTCTGATTGTCTTGCGTACCTCAAGTTTCATTTTACTTAAAAACTACTTGCTTACAAAAATCAGAAATAAAAATACAAAAGTCACAGCACACTATTACTGAAAAATTGCTTAACGTTCTCATTTTTACCTTATAATTATAAAATTAATCAATTGGAACATATATGTGTGTATGTATATATACTTACATTTCAGTGCATAGTATACAAAGCAGTTTGTCTATATGAAATCTAGTTTGTACTGACTTCGCTAGTGCTTTTTATGTAGCCTTATCTAGATGAGTTGACGTACCCCCTGGAAGACCTCTGCATACCCTTAGAGGTACATGTACCCCTGGTTGAGAATCACTGATTTATACTGTACTTAGCTGTGAATTTTGTGTGTTGTAATGGAATGTGCTATAGTTTCAGAATTCTATAGAGCATCTCTTTTTATAGGAGTTCTGCAAACTAATGTATGGGTCAAGGTACTTTTTGGCCGAAAAGGAGAAATGAAGAGCTTGTTAGGCACTCATGAGAGTTTGTTTCCCTTTGGTTGATATTAGAAAACATAGTGAGCCAAAGTCATCCCTGACATAATTCGATCCATTTAAGTGGCAATACACTGGAGATTCATTTGGCCTAGTGCAGTGATGCAGCCCCTAGTTAAAATTCCACTACTGCACTGAAGGGAAGATTTGTGATTTTCTGGCTTCTGACAGAGCTCTCAGGGTACAGTTAAATCACATCTACTGGAGCTGACATATACATGGGGCTCATAAAAATACTTTTGCAAAGCAGAAACATTCCTTTGTAATGTACCAGGTTGTGGTGAATGGCAAGGATATTAAATCAATATACATGTGTATTTATCTTGTCTGTCTGTCTGTCTGTCTGTCCATTCATCTGTCTATCCCAATGGAGGATTCTTCCTATAAGGTGTTCATCCTGTTTCAATCAGGTTGATTGAAAAATAGAACTGTACTTTTACTAAGCATATTTTTCATGAACAAACAGTTCCAGCAAAACGTAGCTTAATATGTTTGTTCTAAGGCTTTATTTAAACACAGAAGTTGTACCAATGTAACTAAAATCCAATTTTTAAATTGATCTAGTACAGTGGTTCTCTAACTGGAGTCTGCAGACCCCTGGGGTCTGGGAGGGTACTCCAGGGGGTTCCGTGAGTCATGTCTGACTCCAGGGGATCCACAAGTCACTTCTGGGGCCATCGGGCCTGCTGATAGACTCCTACCCCTCCCTCCCATTGCCTCCTGCATGCCACAGAATAGCTGTTTAGCAGCATACAGGAGGCACTGGACAGAGGGGTAGGAATGAGAATGGGGTGTGCTGGGGGAGGGGTGGAAAGAGGCGGGGAAGAGGAGGGGCAGGGGTAGAGTGGGGGAGGGGCCTGGGGCTGAGCTGGGGGTGAGCACCCCTGGGGAAAATTAGAAGCTGGCTTGGGGTCCACGAAAAATTTTAAATCAAAATGGGGATCCTCAGGTTGCTAAAGTTTGAGAACTGCTGAACTAGTACAAACCCCAGTGTGGACACACTTAAACCAGTTTACAGCTGCTTACGTCAATGTAGCTCTCTAAATTAAGATACAAATTTAGCAGTTGCTAATGCTTTATTTTTTTTTATATTTTCTGTGGAGTATGGACCTTGACAAAAATAATTGTCTATCCCTTGTATAGAGACTAATAGATGAACTATAGGTGACTGGACAGTCAGTTGGCAACTTTACGAGGATGAAAGCAAATGCGAAGAGGGCCTGGTAACGAAAACTCTAATGTTGTATTGTGAGAACAGGAAACGACGTGATCCTCAAACAGCTGCAGAAATAACACAGGAACAACCAGCAAAGCTGCTTATTACAAAGATAGATACTTGTGTGCTGTCAGTCATTTAAAAACCTCTGATTCTTTAACATGATGACACAGTTGCAGGAAATGTAATTGTTATGGTCAACATAAAGAAGAACATAGAAGTACATTGGAAAGCAGGAAAAACAAGCATAATACAGAATGGGAGAACAGAACAATCTAGTTCAGAGTGAAGACTGAAGATACAGAGGACTGTCTATTATTATAAGACATGGACTGAACGCTAATGACACAGGGGTACCGTATTTCCCTGGAGATTCTTATATCTAATTGGAATCAAATTCACCAATTGAGTTATTTGTGTTTTAATGCTGATATATTGTATCGTTGCTGCTGTTGAGGAGAAAGTGGTAGCATGGACAATATGCCAGCTGTTTATAGATTTAGGAACAGGTTGTTGTATCATATTCCTTATTATCACTATATGAATAGTTTCCCATTCATTACATTGTGAGATCATTGTAAGATATCTCTAATTGTGTGTTGTGCTTAGGCTGTACTAACTTCTTTACCGGGAATGATGTCAGAGGATTCTAAGTGTAGCAAGGAAAAGCTGTCACTACATCCATCACATGATCCACCATGTAGCCTTAAAAAACAAAGGAGGAGGCAGTCTTGCTGTGTAGTTAGCTAATGCTTGATCTGCCATTAATTGTTATGGGATAGTGGGAAACGATGCTAGTGTGAATTGTTTCTCTACTGTGGAAGGAAACAATTCAAGGTTGCTTTTGGCATTCACAGAGCAGCTGCACGTGGTGGACGATCAGTTCTGGGCTTGGGAAACAAGCATTGAGTGCTGGGATTGCATTGTGATGCAGGTACAGGATGATGAGCAGTGGCTGAAGAACTTTCAGATGCGCAAAGCCACATGCCTGGAACTATATGTGGAGCTCACACCCACCCTCCGGCACAGGGACACCAAATTGAGAGCTGTCCTCACAGTGGAGAATTGAGTGGTGCTCACTGTGTGGAAGCTTGCAACTACAGACTGCTACCAATCAGTCACAAATCAGTTTAGAATTGGGAAGTCCGCTGTGGGGCTTGCAATCATGCCAGTTTGCAGGGCCATTAATTGCATCCTACTATGAAGGACTGTGACTCTGGGCAATGTGCAGGAAATAGTGGATGGCTTTGCAGCAATGGATTCTCTAACTGTGGGGGAGCGCTAGATGGCCACACATACCCGTTTAGGCCCCAGATCACCTTGTGACACAGCACATTGACAGAAAGGACTACTTTCCTATGGTATTGCAAGCGCCAATGGATCACTGGGGTCATTTCACAGACTTCAATGCAGGATGGTCAGGGAAGGTGCGTGACACATGCATCTCCAGAACACTGGCCTGTACAGAAAGCTGCAAGCAGGGATTTTGTTTCCAGACCAGAAGTTTACAACTGGGGAAGTGGAAATACCAGTTGTAATCCTGGGAGACTTGGCCTACCCCTTGCTCTCATGGCTATGAAGTCTTACACCAGAAACCTTAAGAGCAGCAAGGGGCACTTCAACAACAGGCTCAGCAGGTGCAGAAGACTGTTGAATGTGCCATTGGTAGATTAAAGGGTGACTATTGCTGACTTTTTGGCAGGTTAGACCTCAACGAGGAAAATATTCCCATGGTCATAGCAGCCTGCTGTGCTTTGCATAACATTTGCATAACATTTGTGAAGTTAGGGGGAAAAGTTTCCCCAGAGGCATGGAGCATTGAAGTGGATCAGCTAGTAGCTGCTTTTGAGCAGCCAGATACCAGGACTGTTAAAGGGGCACAATGAGGAACTATTTGAATCAGGGAGGATTTGAAGGAGCATTTTGACGATGAGGTCCAGTAATGTGTGTTTCTGTAATGCTTTGAGCCAGGTATTGCTTTCTTGCACCAGAGCCTGACTTTGTAATGTGTGCTGTGTGTTCATTCACTATACTTGGCAAATACACTGATTGCCACTGTGTATGAATTTCAGCAGCAACCACCGTGATTTTTAGACAAATAAAAATTATTTTTTTCCATAAGTGCATTTTTATTCATCAACAATACAGATGTTTCTGTTTTCTGAAAGGGACATGACAGTTAAGAGCACGTTTCGAAATGAGGCTCTCACAGCTGAGTATATATCCAGCTGTCATTCTGAAATATGTCCCTTGGGGTTGAGTGCATGGCTTACTGGGACAGCATGGAAACATGCAAAGGATGTGTATGCGGGTTGGTGGGGGTTGGGGAGGACATGGAAGGCAGTTCAGTACGGGCTGCAGGGAGATGTGAGCATGGATGCGTTCTGCCTTCAGTGCAATCAGGGACCTCATCATGCCTGTTTGGCCTTCCCGAAGCGGTATCATCTGCTCCTGCCCTGTATCATCCCTTTTTTCTCTCCTGGATATCTATTCTCAATCTTTCTTTTATAGTGTCTCTCCAGGCTCTCTGTTCGCTATCAGCTGCATCAGACAAATGTAACACCTCCCTGAACATGTCTTCCTTATTCCTGCCGGTTTGTCGCCTTATAAATTGGAGCCACTCATCTGGTGTTCAGAAGCAAACCCTCAAGGGATCATATGTAGAAGCTAAAGAAACAATAGACGGAGACACTATTTTGAGTGCAGTCTCAGCCTTGATTCAAACACGTTTGATACACCACTTTCTAACTTTCCCTTGGCACGCACACAGCACTACGAGAGCCCTAACTATGGTGAGTTGGCCAGGGAGAGGAAGGGCAAGATGGGAGAAAGGATTGGGGGGGTTTCACAAGGGTTTCAGTACAAGTGCCCAGGGGCCACTATTCTGAATACTGGCACCATTTTCCACAGGCAGGGTGATAATAGCTAATATCAAGGGTAACCAAGGATGCAAGGGGGCAGCTCCTGCATGTTTGCGACTACAGACTGGGTCTGTATACTGCTCGCCTATATGCTGCTATGGTGCCTGCAGATGTAACTGCTGATTGGTGTGGCAAACTTTCCTACCGCAGAGGGAAAGGAACAAGGCAGCCCTTCCAAAGAGCCTTCAGCAGCGAATTGCAGAGTACCTCCAGGAAAGTTTCTTAGAGATCTCTATGGAGGATTCCCTGCACATCCTGGTGTGCATCAACAATGTTTTCCACAAGGTTGTCTCTGCATAGCTGCACAAGGGAATGAGAAGCTGATGCAAACAGTGGTAGTGTGGGTTATTTCTATTCCTCTCCTACCCTGGAACAAAGGAAGAAGCAGAGTTCTACCCCTTGTTTTCCTGCAGTATTAAAGCATGAATATTTACTGGAGGTCCCCTCTCATGCATCAGGCATGCCAGGGCTGGAGTGCTGGGACTGGCTAGACCCCCTCTGTAGTTAAAAAGAGGTCCTGGCTTGCCATCGGACCTCCCTGTCACCTGTCCTCCATCCTCCTCCAGCTCCATTTCCTTGTCCACCATTTCGTCCTTGGGGTTCACTCTGCTGGTTTCTTCCTCCAGGCCCCTCCCTCAAATGTCCATGGGGTTCTTGGTGGTACAGGTGGGATTGCCACCAAGGATGGCATGAAGCTCTTTGTATAAGCGGTATGTCTTTGGCGATGCACAGAGCAATGATTGGCTTCCCTTGCCTTCTGGTACACGTGCCTCAGCTCCTTGATCTTGGCACAGAACTAATGCATGTCCGTTTCGTGCCCCTTCTCCACTATGCCATGAGATATCAAAGTTCCTATGGCTGGAGCAGAGCTGCGACTGCATAGCCTCCTCTCCTGACAGACCCAGCAGATCCAACAACTCCAGGAAGGAGAGCATTTGCTGCGGGGAGCTGCCATGATCAGCTAGGAAGAAACCATGTGAGTTGAACACTCCAAGTAAACAAGAAGTAGAATTTCAAAAATTCCTGGGTCTTTAAAGGAAGAAGGGAACATGCCTGTGTATCTGACTGTAAGGCAGCGGAGTTCAAATGATGGGTATTGTGGGACACCTCTTGAAGGCCTCTTAGGGCAACATAAGGAACACAGTGTCTACACTGGCACTGTGTCACTCTAACTTTGTTGCAAAAATCTCTATGCCTCTCATCCAGGTGGTTTTATTATGTTGGCATAGCAGGAGAGTTTAATTGGAGGGAGGAGCATTGCACATCCACTTATTTTGTCAATGTTTTGTCAATGAAAGCTGACTTTTGTCGACAAAACTCTCTAGTGTTGACATGCCCTTAGATTGTTAGCTCTTTGGGGGAAGAGACTGGCTTTTTGTTCCATGTTTGTATAGTGCCTAGTACAATGGGATCCTGGTCTAGACTGAGGCTCAAAGGTGCTATGATAATACAAATAGTAATAACATTTTCAAAAGTGGTCACAGGGTTTGAGTCCATCCAGTTGGGTACCCAGAACCTGAGACCCCCACAATTATTGATCTTGTTTGAAAATTTAAGTGTAAAGGACTTGGTAAAGGCTGCACAGTGAGTCAACAGTACAGCTAGGAAATAATTCAGGACAGCTTGCTTTCCTTCCCCAGGCTCAATCCACCAGACCATGTTGCCGCTTCCCACGTGCTACTTATATTGCTGCCTCCTTCTCAGTATGCTTCTCTAGTAAAGCTGATGTGAGAGATGGAACAGAGACAGGGTCCATTGATCAGGACATGCAGGTGAATGGGGACGGACACAGAGATGGCTTTAAGCGGGAGGCCGTAACTTAACTTAGGGCAGATAACACTGCGAAGGGGTGCTATCTCCCCATACCAGGCGTTTAAGTAGGCCCATTGCAGAGTTCCCATCATACAGCCCATAACTTAGGATTGATGCTCCTCAGCTTACCCCAGGATTCAGCTCACTTTGTGGAATCCTCTTATCCTGCTTCCTGTGAAGGGAACAGAAGGTACCAAAGAGGGATCTTGGTCTGAGAAGACTTCAGATTTCCCCTGTTTCCAGAGGCTTGAGGTTCACCAATGAAATCCCAAGTCTTTTATTTCTGTAGACTGGCCGTTCTGGCCCTGTATCTGCACTAGACACCAGCCACAAGATGCAGCAAAAAAACCATTCATATAAATTACTAGTATTAAATTCTTCAGTCTATTCCTGTTTAACCTAACTCTGCCTTCATGATGCCGTGAAGAAGATGAAAATGTGTATATCCAAATATTGCTTTAAGGGAATTACTGGCATTAATGCTTGTTGGCTCTTAGCCTCCTGACAATATATCATTACAGTTGCTATTTGAATATATTCTCACTTGGGTGAAGCCTACAGCTGAAATGAATTAATAAGTAATGGCTTCATTACATAAATGTGAAATATATTTATTGTTTATTTTGGGGCTATCAACCATTTTGACAACTCTTTCTGGTATACTGAACATTCTCCAACACAAGCCCAGTTTATGCAGAGCATGTGAAGTCTGAAGACTTTAAAAAGGGAGAAGGGGAAGTTGAGAATAGCGATAGGTGTATAAAACAAGAGACATAACAGTAAAATTACTTGATTTGATAGATTCTTTCAGCATTTAAATGCCCTAATTAAAGAGGTAGCTGTCTAGAGTGATAAGAAAAAAGAAACCTGGTATCAAAGGAAGCTTACAGTTCATAATAGGATAACATGTCTCTGAGTTGACTGTATCCATCTACCTTTATATGAAAATATATTAGGGAATTCTCTGGTCAGACTTAGGTTTTATTTCCTCTGAATATGCTTCTCTTCTCCTAGTGTCACTAATTTTCTTTTGTTCAAAATAGTTTGGAGAAACTAATCCAATCACTAGAGACTCTGGGCCCACTCCCATACACAAACTAGGGATGAAGCCTCCAGTCCCATACTACTTGTTGCTGCAAAAACTCCCACCATATACCTTTAGGGGTAGATACACAGTAATGAAATAAATCAACTGAATGTATTAACTAACCTTCCTGCTTTATATACTCACTTGTTCTGCTGTTTGATGATAACACGGCAGGGCCTTTCTTATGCTCTCAGAATAAATATTTCTGTAGGGCTCAGTGTTTGGCCAGAGTAAGGACTACACGGGTGAGCCCTCCAGTAGTAATTGCCACTAAATTCTTCCGACAGTTTCCTTTCTCATAAAGCAGAATTTGGAGGGAAACCACCAGTGGACAGATTCTCCCCTCCCTCAACTCTCTTATAATTCCTGATTCCCACCTACCTGGCCTTGCTCCCTTCTGCAGCATAGGCACTGGAGATGGAGCGGTGGGGGAGGGGAGAGTGCAATTGCCCCACCCCTCTTTTTATACAGGGGAGGTCATGCCCCTCCACTTTTTAAAATCTGGCTGGGATGGAGCATGTCATGGCCTGGGCTGGCTGGCAGCTGGGCCTTTACCTGCTGGCTACTGAAAACATGGTGGTAGCTCCTCTCAGTGCTGGGGACTGGCTGGGTCTAGGAAGCAAGGTGGACCTCCTACCCAAGGGCCTCAGGCTTATCAGCAGGGAGGGTAATGTAAAGAGTATGTATGTGGGGGGCTAGAGCTCCAAGAGGGTTGGGCTGGTGAGGATGGAGGCTCTCTTGAGGTCTCATGGGATGAGGAAGTTGGGAGTTGGGCTGGTGTTGGTGGTGGGGAGGCAGGGGCTCTGGAAGGATTGGGTTGTTGTTGGGGCACTCTCCCAAGGGTTTTGGGAGGGTGGGGCTGGTGGTAGGGGCTTGTCTCCCCCCACTTTTGCAGTCCTTCTGATGCCCATCTTTAGAGCCCTGCATGGATATACAAATGTGTATCTGCAATCCAGTCCGCAATCCACAAAAATCATCTGCGGATATCAGCGGATTTGCAGGGCTTTACACTGGGGGCTGGGCTGAGGCCCTGAGACACCCCTGCTTCTGGAGCGTGGTCGGGGAGAGACGCGCTGGCAGATGTGGGGAGCCACAGCAGACCCTCCACCTGCCCTGGGCATGGGGACCAAGCAGCCCCTGGCCCCTGGCCCTACCTCCCAGACCCTCTGCCCAGGGCAGGTGGAAGATCTGCACTGTGGTTCCTCACAGCTGCCTGCTCGCTCTTACCATCAGAGCCCTGTGCGGATACAAAATTTGTATCTGCATCCCCGCTGGTATCCGCAGAAATGGTCCATGGATATAAAGTGGATACCTGCAGATTTTCAGGGCTCTACCCATCTTCTGCAGCATGAGAGAGATTTCCCCACATCCTCAGAAGTAAACACTGTTATGAATTGAACTGATTGAAACTTGCAAACTGATTGACTTAAAATCGTCTTCTATAACAATATATATGGTATGATGATCCGCATCTGTTCACTTTTCACTTTCAGCTGTCATGCATTTAAAAATGCTTGAAAGTTTTTCATTCTTTGGAGGGAATTGTTCTTTTACAGAAGGTGAATGACCTCTAATGTGGGGAACAGTCCCTTTGTCAGACATGAGGGAATATTATTGCTGAGAGTCTGAGAAAGACCCAGTTGTGTTATCGCACAGCAGAACCAATTGGGATATAATGCAGGACAGTTAGTTAATGTAGTTTGTCTCTTGTATTAACTACTGTATATCTAAACCCAAGCCTGTTAATTTTTCCCTGCACTAGACAGACTCTGAACTAGTCTGAGTCTGCATAGTTGATTTCGTACTCTAACAAAGATGTTGCTGATACACTTGCTGTTTAGTTATAATTCTCAAAGCTTCTGCTTATGGTAATAATTTCAGAAATGGCACCTTTCCTGATCAAAATTAGACCAAATGAAATGTCCTTTCTTGCCTGCCAAAATATTAGACACTGACTAATGATAGTTTATGATGCTGAAGACAAAACAGCCAAATTCCATTGCTGAAAAAATTATTACAGAAACTTTAAAAGCTGTGAAACATGCATGGGCATCAATCACAAATTACTTTATGGGAAAGATGGACCATTTAATGGTGAGAGTAGAAGGGCAGGTTTCAGCAAAAGCAATTAGTAACAAATT
Organism: Chelonoidis abingdonii; assembly: GCF_003597395.2. Classification (NCBI taxonomy): domain Eukaryota; kingdom Metazoa; phylum Chordata; order Testudines; family Testudinidae; genus Chelonoidis; species Chelonoidis abingdonii. The sequence continues at coordinate 61,361,627 of NC_133777.1, forward strand.
CACGGGACAGAGTTCCTAACTTAGATCATTAATCTTTTAAAATTTGCATTAGCCATACTGTAGTGGTTTGTTGGTCCAAAATCATCCTTGGTCTAACTCCACTGGCTGGAAGAGAAAATTACATACAACATTCTTAAAGAAAAGTAGGAAATTTCAGTGCCCTTAATTTAAAAATAGAGAGCAGTCTTTAAAGACACTTTAGTTAAATATAAAAATCTGACTCCAAAGAATCTGTCACAAGTTTGAGTCTTGCGCTTGTACTGGTAGTTAAATAAAGAAATGCAGATCTGATTAACTGTTGCCTGGAATTCTTTTGAGCTTGTATCTCTTTAGTCAGAAGTAAAAAATGAACTGTATAGTGATTTACATTTTTAATTGGAGGACGACCCATAGCTGTAAATAAAAGTCTAATTGTAGAGAGAGAGAATTAGCAGGTGGCTGAGGAAAAACTTATGTTTCACAGAAGGGGGTTGGTAGTGATTAAAAAAAATTACATGGGTTTGAACTAAATGGGAAAACAATGGCATTATTGTATGCAGTGTTGTTGTAGTTGTGTTGGTCCCAAGATATTAAAAAGACCAGGTGGGTGAGGTAATATCTTTTATTGTACCAACTTTTGTTTGTGAGATAGACAAGCTTTTGAGCTTATACAGAGCTCTTCTTCAGAGCTTCTAAAACAATAGCATATTTGCCTGACCGTTTGTGTTAATATCTCAGTTGGTGTAGGCCAGTGTTTCCCAAACTTGGGATGCCGCTTGTTTAGGGAAAGCCCCTGGTGGGCCGGGCCAGTTTGTTTACCTGCTGTGTCCGCAGGTTTGGCCGATCGCAGCTCCCACTGACCATGGTTCGCTGCTCCAGGCCAATGGAAGCTGCTGGAAGAGGCGGCCAGTATGTCCCTCGACCCGCGCCGCTTCCCACAGCCCCCATGGGCCTGGAGCAGTGAACCACGGCCAGTGGGAGCCGTGATCAGCTGGACCTGCTGACAGGGCAGGTAAACAAACCAGCCTGGCCTGCCAGGGGCTTTCCCTGCACTAGCGGCGTCCCAAGTTTGGGAAACACTAGTGTAGGCTGTCGATTTGCTGCTGCTCAGCCAGTTTGTAATAAACTGGACCCAACAGCTAAAACTGGAAAGGCAGATCATTTCCCACCATCCTGCAGCCACCCGTGTGCAGAGTACAAAAAGATGGGCAAGTGAAGTCTCGCTGGTTTTTCATTCTTAATAGGCACTTGATCTCTCTACAGAAGCATCTGCAGGAAGAGTGTGCTATATGTTCTGCTCTGCCTTTCAGTGCTGTTCTCCAAGCTACGGTGCACCCCAACATTTCACTGACAATGTGTGTCTTCCAGGCACATTAGCCAGGTGCTGTTTAAGTCTGTCAGGAGCCCACATAAATTGTCATCAGTGATGCAGCAAATACCTGGAAGATGCACAGTGTGTGGCATCATTACTGACAGTTTGCCCTGTGATGCTTGGTGGCCATCTCCATTAGTAAGGCCACCAGAGCCTTAGTTAAATAAAGCTGTGCTATTTACTGCACTTGCCAGGGTCTCCTGTGTCTGATGTAATTCACTGGCTTGGGAGAGTGAAGAGCAGAGCAGCAGCTCAGGGATTACTGACTACAGATTGCTTCACCAGCTGTGTTGTTGGGAAGTTCACCATATCATCTTATTTGTGCAAACTTCCTTAAGTCTTTCTTCTGCTCTTGCACCATGTCACACCACCTGCCTCCTGGTTGTTGAGCAGGATGATCTCATATGGATTCCTCTTTTCTGCACACATTTCTGTGTGAAGTTCAGTAGGAAGTTTCATTCAATAGGATTGCTTGCATGAGGAAAGTGAATAAGATTTGACTTTATTCTTGGGAGAGACAAAGTGTTTATTGGGGTCATAGGTATGTCTAGTCATCATCACAGCTTTGTTGGTGTCATTTTTTTTATATGAGAGAACATTGGCTAAGAGTTTTGAGATTTAACTTCCTTTAAACTGCTTCTGTAGAAAGTGCTCTTTTGTTGTTTATTATCATGACCTTTTCAAAGCTTTTAGTTCAGAACACAACCCATCTATTAAAGCCAGTAGGAGACTTGTCATTGACTTTACTGGGAACATGATTAGACCCCCAAAGGGACCATGGCAATTTACAGGAAAAAAACTGCAAGGAGGCTACGGCTGGTGCTCGTCATACGTTTTGTACAGTCACAGAAATCTTGAGCTGGAATTACTCCATGTAACTCAGTGCAGCTCAAAATTGCTAAAAAAAAAAAAAAGCTGTAATATTACATTGTTACCTGCTCAATTTAAGGCACCCCGCCTATACCCTACCGAGGGCTCAAGGCGTGACCCAGTCAATTTAGGGCACCCCTACCCTCTCCCTTACGAGGGCTCAGGGTGTAAGGCCCCTATCCTTACCCATGGGGCCCAGAAAGAAACCTGATCAATTTAAGTACCTGCCCTTTCCCTTGGGGTTCAGGGCTCTACGCATCTGCAGAACCTTTTCTCAGTGAAAGAACCTTACACAGTTGTGCTCTAAACATCTATTTATTAGCAACATGCGCATAGAATACATACCAAGCAAATCTCTTATGCTCACCACTCACAATATACAGACAAATTTCACCTGATTGCCAGTCAGGGTTAATTCATCTGGGGGTTCCCAGTGATGCCTCTGCACGTCACGATTGTGCAGAGGGATCAAAGTTCCAGCAGCTTGATGGTGAACTGCAGTCCAGAAATGGTTCCCAAAGATCATTGTTTTTCATTTACATTATATAGGTAAAACCTTGGTGGTTATAACTCTCATGAGGGATATTCCTGAGGTGGGGATGCTTTATCAGCAGCAGAACATTCCTTTTTTCAATTTTAGTGGTGAATTCCCTGAATTTCACTCAAGGCTGGTTTAATATGGGGGTGAGCGGGTTATGAGGTCTCAGGCCTACAACATGGTCACAGTGTCAGATTATTATTCGCTTTAGTTTATAACTGCATGTAAAAACACTTGTCCCAGGTTCCAGGCACCTTTAGCATATCCCTACCACATGACCCTTGCATAGAGTAGAGTTTTCTATGTCATTATTTAATTACCAGGAGATCATGATGCAAAAAACGTACAAACATGTCAGTAAGAATATTGTACTAGCATACTTTTTAGCAGATCTTGAGAACATGCCATACTACCAGGGCCGGCGCTTCCATTTAGGCGACCTAGGCGGTCACCTAGGCGCCAGGATTTGGGAGGGCGGCAGACTGCTCCGGTGGACCTCCCGCAGGCGTGCCTGCGGATGGTCTGCTGGTCCTGCGGCTCCGGTGGAGCATCTGCAGGCACGCCTGCGGGAGGTCCACCGGAGCTGTGGGACCGGTGAGCCGGCCCTGCGCCTAGGGCACAAAAACCTTGGCGCCGCTTCTGCATACTACTCAAAGGAGGAAATGTTGGAAAGACTAAAATATAATTTGATGTTGTACTAATAGGATAATATCTTCTGTAGAGATGTGCCTTAAGGGAAAGCAAAATGTCAAGTGTAGCACCTTCAAATAGGAAAAGCACATTGAGCTGTGATTCTGTCAGATCTTAGGTTCAGTCCCATCAGGTTGGATCTTGTAAAGGTGAGATGTGTCTAATGGTAGAATGGAGGCTTCAAAGACAATCTGGGTACTGCACAAAAAAGGGGTTTCTGGAGTTCTTTACTCATTGAATCAATGTCACAATGCGGCATTAATGACACTCTGCTGCTGGAGACACTGTCTTAGATGAGATTCTAACTAATACCTTGACTGGCCACTTGTTATTAGGGCTCCTTGGCACTTTTTGCAAGAATAGGAAGTTAATGGGTGGTGTTTGGGCAAATTCCAATGCGGGTAGTTAGGGCCAGATTCTGGACAGCACAGGCTGGAAGGGAGCAGGAGGAATAAGGGTGGCTTTAGGCCACCTATGTGTCCTCCAAATTATGGATCTGCTATGTGGTCTACTTAGCTGCCACTACAGTTTAAAACATCCTTAGGGATTGCTCTAAGTTATGGCATCCTTGCGTGGGAATCAATGGGGAGTTTGATCATATATGCAGAATTAGGGTCAGTCCTGCAGTCGATGTAATGAAGAGTTCATGGGATCCAGCAGCTTTTGGTGTTTTTGGTAGGAGCTGGATCCTTGATAAAGACCCATATAAATATATAAAAGCTGACATTCATTGATGGATAAAGAACAATGTAATCAAGGCACAGGAGGATAACATTTAGAGTAAAAGTAGTCAGTGAATTGCAGAGAACTCCAGAAGAAGAGAGGTACTATTGGTAGTAGGGAATAAATTAACCCCAGTCCTCTGCTCTGAGATGCACCAACAAACTAGCCTGTGCTGTGGGGGAAATTAGACAATCCCAAGGCTATTACCATTTTGTGTTGAAGTGTTTTTATTAAAAAGAAAAAAAGCTACCACAAATCAAACAAATAGGACACCTTTTAAAGTCCTCAGAATAATTGTATCATCAATATGCTATTTTATTAGGGGGAAAAGCCTTTAGGGAATTAATGCCTGACTAGGCAAAACTCCTACTGGAATATACTTTTGGGGAATACCTCTCTAGGCAAAATCTGCTAGCTCTGTCCTCTGAGCTTCCCTGGGGAGGCCTTTATGCTTGCAGAGATCAATCAGACCACAGGCAAGGTACTCATATTACTCTATCACAGTAATGACAGCCAGATCCCATGTAAAACTGGATGCAGCTGTCTTCTCAGTTCCTCTGGCACATAGCTGACTACTTTGCCACAAAGCTGTTTCATTTAGGAATGATATAGGTTTTCATATGAATAGTTGGTAGAGTTTTGTTCCTGTATAAGAGATGAAAAAAGATCAAGCAAGCCATCAGATTTTCACACAAGATTGATTTGTATCTTGTACATACAGCACATTTGTTATAAAGCTGAGCAATAACATTGGTTTGGGATAAATCTGTTACATATAACTAAACAACTAAATTTCATTATGTAAACAATCCTGAGATCATGTTTCCAATATTACATATTTTTAGTCGTTAGAAGCCAATGCATACCCTTCCTTACACCTAAGAGATTGAGGCTTGGAACTTTTAGATAAACTCTAATTCACAGTGATATTATATTTAGTGCTTAAAATATCAATGACAATCCATAGACAAGAATACTGTTTAATTGTGGCCAATTAAGGTATCTGCAGAATTTTGAGCGGTCACAGAATGTGTTACTGCAGCTAAGTGAGAAACATAGTGAATGTAAAAAAACTAGCATGCTGAATTTTATTAACAAGTGAATTGTATTCTTAGAAATTAAGGGCAGAAAGGATCATTATGGTTATCTAATCTGACCTCCTGCATAACATAGGATTTAACCCACTAACTTTTGCTGCAAGCCTAATACCATGACCAACATGTATTTTGAAGGTTACTGTATAATTATGAAAGCAGCAAAGAGTCCTGTGGACTAACAGACATATTGGAGCATGAGCTTTCATGGGTGAATACCCACTTCGTCTATAAGGTGCCACAGGACTCTTTGCTGCTTTTACAGATCCAGACTAACACAGCCACCCCTCTGATACTTGCATAATTATAATGTAATTACATGTTTATTTTTGAAGACTATTGCTGTAACCAATTCGTTAGATTTTTTCACAACTCACAAACTAATATGAATTGTTTGTATTGTGGTAAGGTCCAGAGACCTGGGTTATAATCGGGGTCAATTATTCTAAGTATTGTACAAATCAGAAAGAGAGAAATCCCAAGAAGTTTACAATGTGATTTAAAACAAGTCACAACAAGTTGGTATAACAACAAACAGAGGGTGTGGAGAGAGGATAAGAATAACAATATTAAGAATAGGTAGATAGTCAATCTCTATGAGACGAACTGACGGCTTCAGGACGTTGCTGCTTAGATATGCTGAACAGTACCTAGCACAATGGAGCGCTAGTCCAGGACTGCGGCTCTTACATGTTACCACAATACAAATAATAAATAATAATCTGTTTTTAATAAACATAATTAAAAAAGTAAGCATCAGCATCTAGCAGTTCTGATTGAAATAGTCAGAAATACATAGTTTGGCTTCTAATTATAGGTTATAGACAGATACATAATTGGCTGCTAAAGAGATGAATGATGCAAAACTTGTTGGGTGAGTAGAAGGGAGTCTAAGGTGGAATAACATATATGCTGAGCAGTGGGAAGAGAGAAGTAACATCTTATTAGAATATGCAAGTAGGTGTAAACTCAAGTAGGCCACTGTCTGCTTAAAATTGTACCTCTTTATACCTTCTTCCTACTAATTAGCATGTCTCTAACACCAGTTCAGACTCCTGCCCACTTCGACTCATATTGTGACTGGGACGTCTTAATGTCAATTAGCTGAATCCAGGTAATGTGTATGATGGTTCAAGTTACCCTTTGGTAACTGTGTAACTTAAACCATCTTACTTATCACCTGTGACCTTGGTTCATTAATACTGAGGACCCTGTGCTCCTCTGTGTGAGTTTGTATTCGCAGTTTCCTCCTAATTCCTCCATCACAGGGATGGCTCATGGAAGTCGCAATGAGTTTCACCCCTAAAGCCTGTGGATCATTCGTTTGCTATAAAATGCCTTATTTAAATAGCTGTAGCCTACAACCTGGATACATAGCTCTTTATACTGTGATCTTATCAAGAGCTCAGACAAAGCAAGGCTAGGCCTGACTAGGAATCACATCATTCCTTTGGGATGAATGAATGAAAAAAGGAACAAAATGCTGTTGTGCCAAGGGAAAATTCAATTCTGGTGAATGCTGGAGGACACATGAACTGCCACTTCCCCTGGGGGCTCTACTTGAGGAAGACAGCTGGAACTTGTATACAAGACTCTGTAAGCAGGCCCGTTGATGGAGACACTTGTGAAGATGGGCTGAAATGTGTATCTGTGGCTGCAATGGACGTGAACATTCCCGGTCTCTTTTGGGTTCACTCTAGGTGGCTTCTGGTCCACAGAAGTGTTTGGGTTAGTCACATAAGGTATTAGTTACTGCTTTCTCTCCATGATGATTTTGTCATGCACAATATTAAGATTTGCTTTATATATATTTCTTTTCCTTTTTTTATTTGCAACATTCCCCACTAATTTCCCTTGGTAGGCTCTGACAATGTCACATAGTGTAAGAAGCAGCTTCAGACCATGGAACTGGGGCTGCATCAGTATTTTGGCCATTGATCTGCAGGTGTCTGAGCTAAACACATTCATCCTACAGGGATCAAGTGACCACCTTATCCAGGCTTGGAAAATCTTTATTTGTATGACTTTTGTGAATTTTCATCTAATAATCAGCTAAGTACTGTCAATACCCCCTATTTGATGGGAGATTAGATTAAAGAAATCACCGAAGTCATGTTGTGGTTATAGTTGTTGACTCCAATGCAATCACTAGAAATGAAACAGAAGACTTTTGAACACGGCAACACTACTCTGAACACAGACACATTACTTCTACTCTCTAATTTGAAGGGATTGAGAGAACTGTGGCATTTTGTCATTAAAATCATTTTAAGGTGAAGTGTTTTTACTGAAACAGAAGTTGTAGTGGGTGTAGTTCTGTGAACCAAAACTGGCTCTTTTAGCATGTAAGAGCAATAATCTTTGAGTGGCTCTTGTTTCTTGATGGACTGGAAAATATAGACTATTGTGAAAAATCTCAATGTATCATGTTTAAAAATCCTCCCCATCTGTGAGTGAACTGAATCATTCTTAAGTTTCCCATCTGTCCCTTGTTTTCATCTGAATCAGTTGTGAGAGAGAAAAACCTACAGTTGCTCAGTTCTTCCCTTTGGAAGACTCCCAAACAATAACAGAGTCAACACAACTAAGAAAATGTTTTAATACATGTATTGCACTTATTTTTATAACCCAGGGACTAAGTCGCTAATAGTTCTGCTTCTGATCCTTGAATATGAAGTAGGTTTTTCAAGACTTGTTTATCTCCTGTGACAAGACTGATATTAGGCCTTGTTGTATTTATATATTCAATACAAAGCAGCTGGGGGGATACTTGGGATTTCAATTAATCATTTTAACTGCTGTAAGAGGTGGTGTATTTTAAAGTCAATCAGAGCAGGGAAAAATAGTGCAGTGGAAGACAAAATAGTTCAGTTTTTTACCTCAGTGTACATTACAGACCATTTATTTAAATAATTGGTTTTAATGAGAGTGTCTAAACTGTCCTTTTGCTTCCAAATCCCTCATCTGATTTACTCCCACTAAGGGGATTCGCTTAAAGTAGAGATGCTCCTAAAAACCAAACCGCCAAAACTTGGGGTCCAGCTACCTATGGTACTTTATTTTTTTCACATGAGATCCGCTCCCTTCCCTTGCATTCTTCTTTGTCTTTATTCTTGTTTCACATTTATGCAGTTACTCTGAAACGTGGTCACTGAATTTTCAGATAAGTCCTGTGGATGAGAGAGGGAATTCTGAGTTTCCTCTGACATGGGCTGGTGTAAAACTAGTATCTAAATTCAGTGGAGTCACACTAGTCAGTGTAAATCAGGAGTGACTGGGAGGAGAATTAGTCCAGTTGCCCATTTGTTGTGTAATTTGTCTATATAAAAATCAGCCTTCTTTCTGGGACATTGCTTTGGGTTTAGCACCCTTAAATTTGTTTTTGAGTCAGCTTACTTCCCTAATGGCTGCATAATTATACTAGACATTGCTCATCACTAATCCATTTTAGCAGCTCTAGTAGCATAATTATGGGGTAATGGAAAATTCCAATTCAGCAATTAAAAAAAAAAATATTAGAATCAACTCTCCGGGAGTTCTTCATGGACGACATTTGATCTATGGAGTTAATTTTTGGGGGTACTAAATACAAATGAATAATAAGAACATACATTGCATTTAGAACCTGGAGTCTGATATGCATACATAGCAGCAGATGCCAGTGGGATGGATGTGTCTCACAGATTTTCCATGACTCCTTGGAGATGTGCTCAATTTGTAAATGTTTAATCACAGCTTTCGGAGTAATTGGCATACCTCAACAGAAAATTGTTTTTAGTGACTTTAGGAGTTTTGAAACACTTATTACATATATCATAGAAAAGAGCTGTCCTTTATTACAAACAAATAAGCAGGTTCTGGAAGCTTTGATTTTTGTCTTTTGAGCAAACTTACCTTTGGTTTGAGAGTTGCATGGTAGCACTTGCAGTTTGGTAATGGAACACTTCTACCTGCTATTTTTATGTTAGAGAGAGAAAGCAGTTTCTCAGTGTTAATGTTTATTTACCTCAAGTCACTTGATGTAACAACTCCTGGCATGACTTAGTTCTAAGTAAACTTCTTGGCACAATCCACTTGAAAATAGAACACTTAGACCAGGGGGGAAATTGAAAAGTGCTGCCTAATTTTAACCAGTTGTTTCCAGTCTGCTTTTTTTAAAGTCTAGCTGATTTTTTGAAAGTTCATGTTTGTGCAGGTCCTGTGGCTTGACGCACTTGTCCTCTTTGGTATGAGAATTCCAAGTACGCTGTTTTAGCCTATCGGGGGGAACCCTTTTGGGAGGGCTACCACAATTCATTATGCCAGTAAGTGGTAGGAAGGCTTAGCTTACTTACACTTTTCCACTGCATTATACTATTATTCACAAAATTAAAAGAATGTGAAGATTGTGACTAAACTAGTAAAAAGCAGGAAATTCATCATAGTTCAAATTCAAATGAACCACCTATCCTCTGGTACAACACAACAGGGCACTGTAAGAATATTATTTGGAAAATTTGCTGTTGGGTATCAAAATGGGAGACTCTAGCTTATAATACATTTTACTCTTAATTGTGCTTAATTAAGTTGCATTTCTTTCACAATGTTGATATTTTATTGTAAAGTCTGTGAACTTGCTTTGTTTAAACACCCCAGTGTGTGAATTTGCTTTGTTTAAATACCCCGTCATCACCAACCAAAATAGTTCATTACTGTAAATCCTTTTTCACTTTGTCATGGTTACAGGGCTAGGTGCACCTCTGGCCCTTCTTTGGCCTCTCTAAGAGCGCACTCCCCCATGGCCTTACCTTTTCTAGGGTGGAATCAATGGTGTTCCCATGCTTAGATTGGGTCCCAGGCCACAACACTCTGTAGATCAACTATGCTAACCACAAAGGCTCTGACGAGATTCAGGTTTCTTCCTTTCCCTTGGAAGTTGGGACCAGTGATAAATACAGTGACCAGACAGCTTTCTCAAACAAAAGTATTGTTTAATATAAACAGTAGCGATAGGCATAATGTAAGAGAGCAAGGATTTCTAAAACAATGCAAGATCTATATGTATGTCTGTCTTACTTAAAGTGCTATCACCCTAGGATGGAAGGAAGGCTTAAATACTTCAGACCCTTCAGTGCAAAATCTGTCTGTTTCTGAATAGCTCCTAAACAACTGCCTCACCTCCGGTCAGAGTAAGTGTTTGTTACTCTTCATTGTCCTTCTGATATTTTGGCTCAGCCTTAGCAAACAGGCCAGCTCATTTGGCTGAAGCCAAGGAAGTAGGTTCTTCATAGTTATAGCTCAGGCATTGTCTCTTAATCCTTGAAATGTTTATCTGGCCTTCCTGATTATTTCCCAGCCACTTGACATTAAAACATCATATGCATATAAAAATTCCAATAATCCAGTATAGCCATACAGTAATTAGTCCAGAAACTAGGTCTCATACAGAATTCATAAATGATTACAGGTCAGCCCCACATGATTCACATGCTTTGCAAAATACAAGGTGCTTCCAGAAGTATGTGGACAAATGGACAAACAGTATCCCATGGGGGATTATGTCTTTGACCTACATTCAGTTCAGAATAATCAATTCAACAAGTAACTCTAGGCCAAATTCAGAGGTGAGTCTACAGGGAGTCTTAGTTGCTGTAATGTAAATTTTCTGCCAAACCTGCTCCCTTCCCAAATATATTCATCACACAAACTTAGTCTATTTTAGACTTAGATATGCTTAGCTACTTACTTCATCCTACACCAATTTAGCAGTGTGTGTAACATACCATTCCGGTCCATTTCTGAATTCAATCTTCAGACTCTAATGGAGGCTAAGTTGGTGTAACTACATATTGAAGAGGAAACAGGAACTTTTAACAGGAGTGCGTACAAAGGTGTAAAGTTTAAAAAAAAAATAAAGCCAAGATCTATGTCACCCTTCGCCTTCCTCCAGCTTCTCAGTTTAGAAAGTTTACACCAGTGCAAGATTTTTCTCTAACTCACATATTGGTAATTGGATGTGAGTAGTTTAAGGGAATCACACTCATGCCATATTACACACCTCTGAATTTGACTCTGTTACATGAAAATTAACTTACATTTTACTTTTTTCCTATCTGGGTGACATTATGAGAGAGGCTAAAGGAGAATGCAGCATTTGTCCTACTGGTAGGAGAACTATCCAAATTGGAACTGATTGTTGCTAATGCTGTCATTGAATGTTAGGGATTGTGCCTAGGAGATATTTGCTTTGCTATAGTTGAGTCAAATTTATATGGAACTGAACAGCTACAGATGTACTAAGTTAAGAGAATTCTTGGTAGCAATATGCTTTTTTACCTGAGTAGCCTGATTATCATTCTTGTCAGTTTTTCTTGTATTTTATACTATGAATCTATCATAAGCAACAGCACAGGTCAGATGTTACTTCATAGAGTCACCATGCAAGTCTTGTAAAATGTGCATATGCAGGGCTGGCTCCAGCTTTTTCGCCACCCCAAGCGGTGAAGGAAAAAAAAGAAAGAAAAACCCAATTGAGTTGCCACTGAAGTGCCGCTGAAGACGAAGAGAGTGAGTGAAGGATCCACTGCCAAATTGCTGTCGAAGACTGAAACGGGGCGATTGAGTTGCCACCGTCAAATTGCCTCCACAGACCTGGACGTGCCGCTCTAACAATGGACAGACTGCCGCCCCTTTCTATGGGCTGCCCTGGGCACCTGCTTCCATCGCTGGTGCCTGGAGCCAGCCCTGTGCATATGTGGTGAGTGGGAAAAGAGACTGTACTATAGGTATTGCTTTTCAGTGTAAATTGTTGCCATACTCAGTGTTAATGCCCACTAAAAACAAAACAAAAAAAGTTTGGTTGGTCATGTTATCTTACAGTTTATTAGTAATTAAATAAGAGAGATATTCTGATACACTGATTTCCAGCTATTGGCCCTAAGTCTATTTGTCTTGTGATCAATGCTGGGAACAATCATGATCAGCAAAACTTTCATTTCCATATTTTTACGTAAGGACGTTTTCAGCTATGTGGAAAGCTCTGAACTGTGCTGATGAATAATAGAAGTGTAGAGCATGAAGGGATCTTGAGAAGTCATCAAGTCCAGTCTCCTGCACTGTGGCAGAACCAAGTAGACCAAAACCATCATGGACAGGTGTTTGTCCAGTGTGTTTTTAAACAGTTCCAGCAATGGGAACTCTATGACCTCCTTTGGAAGCCTTATAGTTAGAAAGTTTTTCCTAACTCTAATCATAATTTCCCTTGCTGCAGATTAAGACCATTACTTCTTGTCCTACCTTCAGTGGACATGGAAAACAATTGATCACCTTCCTCTTTATAACAGCCTCTAACTTATTAGAAGACTGTTAGAAGGTTACCACTCAGTCTTCTTTTCTGAAGACCAAATATGCCCAGATTTTTTTCAACCTTTCCTCATATTTCAGGTTTTCTAAACCTTTTATCATTTTTGTTGCTTTCCTCTGGACTATCTCCAGTTTGTCCCCATCCTTCCTAAACTGTGGTGCCCAGAACTGGATGTAGTACTCCAGCTGGGCCCTCATCAGTACTGAGTAGAGCAGAGGAGTCACAACCTTTTTCTTTCTGAGGTCCCCCACAACATGCTATTAAAAATTCCACAGCCCACCTGTGGCAACTGTTTTTTCTGCATATAAAAGCCAAGGCCATGGTTAGAGGTTAGCAAGCAGGGCAATTGCCCAGGGCCCTACATCACAGGGAGGTCCGCGAAACTAATTTGCTCAGACTTTGGCTTCAGTCTCAGGTGGCGAGGCCTCAGGCTTCAGCTTGACATGCTGGGGTTTTGACTTTCTGCCCTGGGCCCCATTGTGTCTAATACTGGCCCTGCTTGGTGGCCCCCTAAAACCTACTCGTGGCCCCCCAAGAGGCCCCAGACCCCTGGTTGAGAACTAATGAAGTAGAGCAGGACAATTACCTTCTGTGTCTTACACACACTTTTTATTAATAGTCCCCAGAATCATATTAGCCTTTTTTGCAGCTGCATAACATTCTTCTTGTGGTCCACTGTATCTGCCAGATCCTTTTTGGCAGTACTATCACCTAGACAATTATTGCCCATTTTGTAGTTGTACATTTGATTTTTTCCTTCCTAAGTGAAGTACTTTACACTTGTCTTTATTGAATTTCATCTTGCTGAATTCAGACCAATTCTCCAATTTGTCAAGGTCATTTTGAATTTTAAAACTGTCCTCTAAAGTGCTTGCAATCCCTCCCAGCTTGGTGTCAAATTTTATAAGCAGGAACTCTTCTTCATTATCCAAGTCATAAATGAAAATATTAAATAGTACCAAAGCAAGACTGACCCCCTACAAGTAAGGTGACCAGATGTCCCCATTTTATAGGGACAGTCCCAATTTTTGGGTCTTTTTCTTATATAGGCTCCTATTATCCCCCACCTTGTCCTGATTTTTCACATTTGCTGTCTGGTCACCCGACTTGCAAGATCCCACTAAACAGTCTCCCAGTTTGACATCAACCCATAGATAACTATTCTCTGAATACAGTCTTTCAAACCAGATTTACCAGTACCTAAATTTATCCCAGTGGCAATTGAAAGCCAACCAAAGTTTGGTGATGAGTCTGTGATGTTGCTCCCTGATTTTTACAATAGCCATTGCAAAATTGGACTTGAATTTATAGTTTCTCTTGAAATAAACCTGAGTTCATCTTTTATATATTTGGTGAATAATTGCATGAGGTTACTAAGCAAATCAACTACATTTTGAAACCAGTTAATTGACTGGACGAATTAAATATTATTGGAGTCCATCCTATTATAGCATTGAGCTTTAAAATATTATTAACGGTGCAAGTTATATCGATTATAATACTTATAACACGCTTATAAGGTGTTGCAGAATGCAACTTATGTTAGTAGTTTGGCAGCTGAAACAGAGAGAAACATAGTTGCAACACTATATAATCCAACTCCCTAAACTAATTGATTGAAACCCTCAATAAATGGAAAACTCCAAGGGGAGAGTATTAGTAATTGACATAAGGGTCATTTTTAAATTAAATGATATTTGTATTGATGTGGCTGGCTTCAGCCCAGTTTTGACATGATTGTTGCCTTAGTGACCTTGTTATTAAATACATTTGCTTACAGTTGCTGCTGCATAGGACAAAGGTGCTATTTTGACCACAGAATGTACTTAAATTAGAATAGAATGAATACACACAATGTCCTGCCAAAAGCCAGTTAAAGGACAAACAGGTCCCTAATGTTGGGAGAAGAGTAAAAGTGGCCTGGTGAAAATTCATCAGTGCATAATAAGTGGTAATAAACCAGTTACAAAAGAAAAATAACTTGAAAATAGCATGGACAGCAAACATCATGCCAGGTGAAGTTTGTGCATGTGTATTGTATGCATTGCTCAAGACACATAATAGTCATAATACTTCATGCTAATTAGATGAGAACTAAGACAATGTATGTTTTTGTAATTATGTAATTTGGATGTATATAATATGTTGGAGATTGTATGGGGTAGGTAAAGCTTCACATATAAATCCATCACAACCCAACTATTCCCAGCTATATTTTTAGAACAACAAGATCTAAAACCAGGAGAAGGAAACTGGCTGTTGACTTTTTCTTTGTCATTTCTTTCTTTAATAGTATTTGTGATTTGCAAGGCATACTTTTGGTTCAAATAAATGTTAGTATAAATAAATGGGAGTGTCTGGGACCCAAGTGTATGGCATTCTCATGCAATAGATTCAAATAATTAGAAATGGCAAAGGTAAAGTTGTATTAGATTGGAGCCATCCCTTTGCAACGGCAGGATATAATCCCTTGGCCAAACAGAGCTTGATCTTGGTCAAAACATAAGAAGCAATCCAGTTTATAAAATGCAGTGTTTTACATTAATTCCACAGAAGATATTATTCTAAAATCACTTATTAAAGATTGTTACTTTTTTTTATTATCCACCAGGATACAGATCTCCTCTCAGATCAAGCAGAATTCTCACTTACTTTTTTTCTGAAGCACTGAACTAAGCTGCACTCATACCTCATCATTTTCATTTTGATTGGCCTGTAGGTGTCACTGTTAAGCAACACAATGATTTTGGGTTTGATCCTTCAGCCCTTACTCTTGTGAGTAGTTCCATTAAGGTCAATGATATTACTCATGGAGTAAGGAATGAGTCATGGAATGGCTGGTAGACTCAGGCGCTAGGTGATTTCCACTAGTTGGGAGAAGAAACATCCAAATGACTGAAGGCCAAATCATATCCTTCCATGGAAAACCTGGGAGAGGTGTGGAGAAGAGGAAGAAAATGATTTCAGATTCCCCATCACTCTTTACTCCAATTAATCCATTGGCCATCAGGTAGCTTCCCTCTTATGGAAGCAGCCAGGATTTTAGCCATTGTACTCATGAGGGGTTTGCAGGTTTTAGGTTAAGGCTGTCTTCAGAGACCTTGCTCCAGGAATGATGTGTACAACTTTTCTCAGCTCCCTGACTGCATGGTTGCAGTAGGGCTGCCCTGGCCTCTAGGGAATGTTTCCCAGAGCCAGGGGCCTCTGAGGAAAAGTTAATATTGCCTGAGGGTCTTTCTCTGCAAGATGCCAGAGGCAATACATGACCCATGCCTGGCTCCCCATCTGGCCTGCCCATTGATGATGCCACATTAGTCGCTAACCCCTCCTCACCACAGATCTACATATATGGATCTCTATAGGTCATGGTCCGGCTTTGAGTGTTCATTAGGATTTGTTGGTCTAAAAATGTGGCTGGGAGATCTTTATACAATGCTGATGAAATTGTCATCTTAGTCTGTGCAGAGCCAGGAGATATCCACAATGGTCTTTCTGGGTATTTCCAGAACTTAATTATTTTGTTCAAAATAATCTTCTGTTTTTCTCTTTTTTGTATTCTCTTTTTAAAAACAAAGGTCTATCAAGGATTTAAAGTAGCATGAATAAAGATTAATTTAAATAATTTTGGATTAAAAAAGAGACTTTCAAAAAAAATTCCATGTTTTTTCAACTGGCTCCAGAGATTACAGTAATGGAATAGCAATTTTTTAATAGCCATGGCACTATCTTAATCATCTGAAAAGATTTTTTCCAACCACCTCTTGTTGTTGAGATATTTTATGCCCCCTTAAAGAACAGCTTTATTCCTACTCTTTAAGCTATGCTGTTATAGCATAAAACATCAGATCAAGTTTTGTCCATCATATTATATGATGTGACATCAGATCCAAAAAGACATCCCAAGCCAGAAAGTCCCATTGGTAATTAATGCCATCAATGACATGATTGATTCTGCTTGAAGTGACACACATGAAAACATGACACAATAGCTGTAAAAACACTTAAATAGATGATTCCTTCAAAATATGAAAGGCCTATTGGAACATCTTGTGAGTGCCCCCTATCCAAGTTTATGTGCCTGCACACTCTCTATCTCTCTAATTGTGGTAGGTCTTCATCAACTCATCCCTCTGGCTGAGTCCCACACAGCCTGTATGTGAAGCAAACAAATGCCTTCCAGGATAACACAGTCCAACAAATGGTTGGACCTCTCCTGGTGTCTTCTGTCCTACCTCTGGGTCTGTTTAAGCACTATGCCCCTTCTTGGGCTCCAAACAAAACTTTTCCCTTTCTTGGGCTTTGTCCACTCTGCCTATGGCTGGTGGGAGGACCCAGGCCCACACACTACTCCAGGTCCCAACCTAGGGACCTTACAATTAGCAGCCACTTGCTGCTTTCTTGACTGATAGCCCAGGGAATGTAGCAATAGCCATGTCCCATCAGCTTCTTGGGTCCTCTGTCTGCTCCCTGTTTAAGCCTCTCTCAGGCCTCTTCACCTAGAGTGCTTATAACAGTCTCTGCCCCTTTTATGAGGCTCTCTCTCCCAGGCCTCTGTGCCTGGAGAACTTCACAACCCTATCCTTGCTAAAGCAGAGTTTCTCCCCAGGCTCTTTAACTGTGGAGACTCCCAGCCAGCAACTGCTTTGTCCAGAATGCTCTGCAGCTTCTTCAGCCAGCCAGGAGCATCATTCTCACTCCTCTAGCACTAGCCAGTAACTCAGCTGTCCAGGCACTGCAACTCCTTCTTTATGAGCCTGTTGGGCTCTGATTGGCTGCCGCCCCTGCAGTCTCTCTAGGTATCTTGGAGGACCCAGCTTTACTGCTCTTTTTCCTGGGACAGGGTGTGGTTAGGACTGCAGGACCTCCAGCAAGGGCCTCAAATAGTCTGGTACACCCCGTCACACCTTTCTTATCTAAATCAAACTTGTTCATGTGTGTATGTGTGTGACAAAGAGTATATGGACCAAAGTGTTCTGTAGAGTAGTTAATTTCTTGAAACCAGATTTGGATGAATTTCATAATATACCACCAACCTCACTGCTATCTTCTACCAGTTTAAAAAAAAGTGGATTTACCTGCGGGCAAGCTGAATTTATTGCAAGCTAATGATAATATAATAAAAATAAAGCCCATTTAGCTCTATGGGTTATATTATACACATAAAACGGGTATAGTCCTGGTTGAAAAGGCAACAATAAACATTGGTGTATTGAAATAAATTATTCAAAATATTCAGGAGAAACTTGGTTTTATAAAAGGTGTTAGTTTTTGTTATTTAACGAGGAGGAAATACGATGTCTCATATATTTTTGAGTCTGGGAATGGAACATTGGAGGTGTATGATGTAATAACACTTTGAATTTTTCTTAAATTGTTTTTAGCTGGTGATAGTAGGCCCTTATCCTCACCACAGGTACTCTATTTGACAAATCTTGTTACCCATTATGGCAATGACATGTACATTGCTATGCTTTTGTATGTAAAAGTTCATCTCCTCATACTTTCCATCATCCACTATATTGTTCAAGGTTTTCTTCTGGCTGATTTCCATAATTTTCTTTTAATATGTTTGCATTAACACAGGAACTGGCATTTATTATATGTTTGTAGTATGCCTAGCATCATGAGGCTTCAGACTGGTTCACCTCTAGGCAACACCTGTATAAATGTTAAATGTTAACATTACCATGGTAGATGTTGCCAGGTGTTGCGTTTACACGTAGTTTTTTATGTTTTTTTTCTTTGCATGTGAATTTTGGAGAGGGAGCTTTATGAGCAGCAGTAGTATTTAATGTCTGTCCTGGTCTCTGGTTAGATTCGGTTGTTGAGGCAGAGTTGCTCTCTGGGGGAAAAGGCATTGGTGTTAGACTTTTTATTGAAACGAGAGATTTTCTGGATGCTGTTTGACCACCTTCATTCCAGGTGTAAACAGAACAAGCTACATTTAGAGTATACCAGATTCCATGTCACTGATTTCTCCTTTGCTAGGAAACAGACCTTCAAGGCCTTAGACCTCTGCTGCTGCTTGGCAGAGGGAGTAATTCTGCTGTTGGAGGAAGGGGTAACAATAATAATGTATTGTATTCAATTTAGAACAGGAGTATTTGTGGCACCTTAGAGACTAACCTTAGGGCTACAGCCCACTTCTTCGGATGCATAGAATGGAACATATATTGAGGGGATATATATACACATACAGAGAGCATGAAAAGGTGGGAGTTGTCCTACCAACTCTGAGAGGCCAATTAAGTAAGAGAAAAAATTTTTTGAAGTGACAATCAAGATAGCCCAGTACAGACAGTTTAATAAGAAGTGTGAGAATACTTACATGAGGAGATAGATTCAATGTTTGTAATGGCTCAGCCATTCCCAGTCTCTATTCAAGCCTAAGTTGATTGTATCTATTCAAGTTCAGCAGTTTCTCATTGGAGTCTGTTTTTGAAGCTTTTCTGTTGCAAAATTGCCACCCTCAGGTCTGTTATGATTCCTGATGTCAGATTTGTGTCCATTTATTCTTTTGCGTACATTGACCAAACCAGACAGTCTCTACACAGAAGAATAAATGGACACAAATCTGACATCAGGAATCATAACACTCAAAAACCAGTAGGAGAACACTTTAACCACTTTGGTCACTCAATAACAGACCTGAAGGTGGCAATTTTGCAACAGAAAATCTTCAAAAACAGACTCCAACGAGAAACTGCTGAACTCATCAGCAATAAGTGTGTCAGATTCTGATGAAAGAGATCTTGTTGAATCTGATAGTGATAATTGCTCTTAATGATACTTTGGACTTACTTTTTAAATTACAGCTACAGGAATTGCTGTTTGGATTGTTGGTCATGAAACACAGTGTACATTGGTTGTCCCCAAAAGTCGACAACAGTTACCATATAGCTACCAAGAGTTATTTCCTTTCTTATGCGTAAGGAAAATTTGAGCTCTCTTAGACACTATTGTATGTGGAAACTTGACAAAAGCTGATAGTTTCAGCCACAGTCTCTAATTTTGTGTCTTAAATAATATTTCACAGGAGTCACTTCTTAGTAAATGACAAGAGAGTCAGGCCATTATTTTTCTCTGTATGAAAAGTAGTAGAGCATCTTTTCTGTTATGGTATTTGAACTCACCATGTGCAAAGTGTAGCCTAAATGCCAATTAACCTCTCCCACCTTTTCTTGTACATTAAGAATCAATAAGTCAATAAGAATATTGATGACATTACCGATAGAGTTGAGCTGAAATGGGAATTTTTTGCTGTGTGACAAATTCTTAGATTTTGAAGAACAATTCTTTCTGTAGAGTAATGAAAAAAACCCTCAGTTTTCTGCAGAACAGCTGCATGGCTACCCACTTGGCAGCCAGGGAGCTGGGCAGCCTGCCCATTCTCCAGTAGGGTAGCCTGGGAAGCCAGGAGGGGAACTGGCTGCTTGGGATTCCTGGACCTATGGGTTCTGAGGAGCCGCAGCTCCCACCTGCAGGGCTGTCTGGCAGCCTGGGTTGCCAAGGAGCCTGGAGATTGGGAGTGGGGTCTGCTATGGAGCCAAGAGCCTGGAAGATCCAAGCTCCCCAGCAACCCACCAAATGGTTACCAAGGAGGTGAGTGGACGAGATACAGGCAGGTTTCGATACCTGAGTGGCAGGCACAGTTCTGTTGGAAACCTGCTAAGTCAGATGGATTTCTGCTGAAATTGACATGGTTCCCATGGAATTTTTTATTTCGATAACTAAGTAGAGCTGATCAGAAATGTTGAAAGTACCATGCTTTCCAGAGATCCTGTCACAGGCTGGCAGGTCTTTGAGTTGAGCTGATCTGATTTAACAGCTAGCCCTCAGCCTGACTGATGAGCTGGCAACACAAGTTCTAGTTAGTGACCCCAGCTCGGTATACTAGGGCTTAATTAGAAAATGACTCCAGCTGTTGTGATGAACAGGGCTGATGTTACAGGGTAGCAAGCAGAGCAATTGCCCAGGGCCTCATGCCACAAAGGGCCCCAAATGGCGGGGCTCGGATGCAGCCCTACATGGTAGGGCTCAAACACAGGTGTTGGAAATAGGGGTGTGCTGGAGGTGCTGCTGCACCCACCGGCGTGAAGTGGTTTCCGTCCTATACAGGGTTTACAGTTTGGTTCAATGGCTTTCAGCACCGCCACTGTACAAATTGTTCTAGCACCCTTGGGCTTGAGCACTGGATTTCTGCAATGTTTCTGAAGCCAACATATGAGTAGGTAAGGGAGGTGGGCTGGAAGCCCTCTCTTTAATTTCTGCCCTGGGCCCCAGCATGTCTAATGCCGGCCCTCATGTGAAACAGAGAGGGTACTACTTAAATAGAGCTGGTAACTCAGACCCAGGGGAGAGGAGCTAGGGAGAGTTCCCTCTCCCTGGGAAGGGGCTAGAGGAAGGTCTGGTCGTTTGGGACTGGCTGTGACCAGAAAACAGAGCTAGGGCTAACTCTTATGGTAGGGCCCTAGAGTGGAGAGAATCCCAAGCCTAGGGTTTGTGAGCCAGGGAATGAGATAGAAGCTCATGAGGGGTGAAACACCAGTTAAAGTGGTACTTACCCTACCCAGCAGGGAAAAGCTTTGGGGGAGGGAGGCCAGTACCCCAACAAGGGGGAAGAATTGAAGTTGAGCCCTAGGACAGGTGGGGCACCTTTGGTAGGGCTGAATCCTGAACTGTTGTATGACTTGGCCAGAGGTCGTAGCCCCAGAAGAGCCTGTAAGAGAATGTTAAGACGAGATCAGCTGGGATGGTGGAGAAAGTGACTACTAGAGGCAAAATCCCCTGCAATGATGCATCCGGGCAGGAGGGGGCACCTTAGTGGTAAAAATGTGCCCTTTCAGATACAGAAGCAGCTTGCTTAGAATAAAATAATTGGAAAAAGGGAGAACCCCTTAGCATCCATGACTGTCAGACTCTTTTACCATAGAAGTCTTGGAAATAGCTTATTGCAAAAGGTATATGACGCAGATAAAAGTCCGCTGAATGGTTTTGGGTTCAAGTTTACTTTGAAGGCCAAAAGCTTCTCAAAGAACTTTTGGAAAAGCAAACAGTGAGTGCTCAGACAAGTTCCAAGATTGATATGAAAAAGCCATTGGACATAGAACGTAAGAATTTAGTGTCTAAATACCTCTTACTGGATGGGTCTAATACCTCTTACTGGATGATTAAAAGGAGGCAAAGATTTCAGAGTTTGTTGTCTGGATCTTTCTTAGAAATGATATAGAAACTGTCATATTGGAAGCCAAAGATAGAGAACTATATCCTCCTACTTGTCAATATTAGCACTATTCTGCATTTTGACTGAGTTATACAGTATAATTTGGAGATGAATCTTATGTAAATCCAGCATGCGTTCAATATTTGTTAGGTTGTGTGCTCGTTGAAGATGGATAATAGCTTTTTCTATAGCACAAACTTTTTGTTTAAAAAAAAAGTTTGGTTTTGGTTAGGGCAGTTTCTACTACTGACAATCCAATACATGAAATTCATCTTTAAAAATATATTTAAAGGGAGTTCAATTTTGAGTTACACTTTCTAGAGTGCATGTATTATACACACTACGGGATACCAATAGAATATTAATAAAACCTTCTGGGTTTTTTTTCAGTATGGGACAGTAATGCAGATATGCCATATATTTGGTATGAGTTTAAATTTGTGGGCAGAATAAATTAGATTGTGAATGTCTATTATGTATTAATGGAAAGTTAATATTCTTTTCTGACCTTTCAGCTATGGTCTCAGTGCATCTTTACTCAATATTTCTTTTTTTTTAATTAATGAGACCTAATATAACTGTTAGCATACAGAGAATTCAAAACAGTATAATTGCATGTAGAAATTGCCCGACTAATAGAAAACTACAAAGTTATGGGTCAGATGCTCTCAGAATATCAACATTCTATGGGTTACTTGTAGTACAATTGGAGCTATTGTCCAAAAGAAGCATGAGAAAACTGGATTTTTGAAATATATTTATAGAATGTTCATTTTGGTACAAAAGAGCAAGTGAAAGCGGTATTATAAGGTGGCTTTCAGGGAAAGCAATGGGGAGGATAGAAGGAAGACTGGCAAACTATTGGAATCTTTAGTTACCCTCCCTATGAATGCCTTATTTCCAGTCTGGATTTGTGTGGCAACAACTTCCAGTCATTGGATTATGTTCTATCTTTCTCTGCTAGACTGAAGAGCCCATTATTAAGTATTTGTTCCCCATGCAGGTACTGTAATCACATCACCCCTAACCTTCTCTTTGTTATGCTAAATAGATTGAGCTCTTTGCTCAATCACTATAAGGCTTGTTTTCTAGTCCTTTTAATCATTCTCATGGCTCTTCTCTGAAACTTCTCCAGTTTGTCATCATCCTTCTTGAACTGTGCACATCAGAACATCACAGGGTATTCAAGCATCAGCAGTACTAGTGCCAAATACAGAGGTAAAATAATCAGGGCCGGCTCCAGGCCCCAGCATTCCAATGCTGCAATGTGCAAAGGGTGGCAGTCCCTGTTGTTTTGTCCCCAAGCAGTGCATCAAATTGCAGCCGTGGGTGGCGGGGGCAGTCCCTGTGCCCTTAGGGCCGCGCGCACATTTCCATGGCAGTGGCAATTCGCCAGCAGCTTCTATATGTAGCTGTCCGCGGTAGCTTCAGCTAAACATAGAAGCTGCCGCTGAATTGCCACTGCCACAGAAACGCACATGCCGGCCTAAGGGCACACGGACTGCCCCTGCCGTCTGCAGCAGCAATTTGGCATGTTGCTTGGGGTGGCGAAAACTGTAGAGCTGGCCCTGAAAATAACCTCGCTACTTCTACTTGAGATTCCCCTTTATGCATCCCAGGATCACATTAACTCTTTAGGCTACAGCATAACACCAGAAGCTCACGTTTAGCTGATTATCCACCATGAACCCCAACTCCCTTGCAGAGTCACTGCTTCCCAGGATAAAGTCCCGCATCTTGTAAGTATGGACTATGTTCTTTGTTTCTAGATGTATACATTTTACATTGTGCTGAGTTTACCAAAGTGATCCGGATCTCTCTGTATCACTGACCATTTGCTAACAAGGTGTTACATTGTCAGTCTGGAGCTTCAGCTTCAGATCTCTTGTCTTGGGAATGTAAGAGCATTAATCTTTTGGTTTACACAACCCTGGTTCTGAAATAATTGAATGACTTTGTGCAATCTGCAGTATCACTGAAGTGAAAGTATTTTGCAGTAGGAATGACAACTTTATCTAATTTTATTTCTTCAAAAGACAGGAGCAGTTATCTAACATATCGCCTCGATAAGTTTTATCAGCAGCAGTAGCATAAACATTTCTCTTTCACTAGAAAATTGGTTGAATTCATTGCCTCCTGCCAATAACCAAAAAGGACAGTAGTCAATTGAAATATCCTGCAGCTGAAGGCTCTGATCATCGTGAACTCTACTTTGCCTATTTCTGATTAAAGATAGTAATTATTCTGATTATATTGTAGATAATGAAAGATCAAATGTTATTCTGAGGTTTGGTATTTTAAGTACTTTTTAACATTATTCAGGGTACAGTACAATAAACTCAGTAGATAATCAAAATTTTTATTTAAGATGAATCACACAGCTTTTGGGGAAGGTACCTGGGTGGCTCAAATGAGTTGAACAGGTATTTTGTGTCTTTAGTTTTCCTCTGATTTGACCTATTTTACCTTCTTGATTTTTGTTATTTTGGAAGAGTATTGTTTTTGAAAGAAACTCTTTGGGGAATAGCATTTGTGTCAGAAAATGGTAATGGTGATAGAGGGGCCTACATGAGGCCCACAAAATGTTTGTGCCTCGTCTTATTTAGCATCCTCCCTGATGATTAGTGAAATTCACTGAAGGTACTAAATTGGGAGGTATTGAAAGCACTATGGACTTCAGGGAAAAAATAGTAAAATGAGCATAGGGAAGCTTAGAATAGGTCTGGGAAATACAAAATGGAATAATTCAAGCTAAAAAAATCTAGTGA
This sequence comes from Chelonoidis abingdonii, assembly GCF_003597395.2. Lineage (NCBI taxonomy): Eukaryota > Metazoa > Chordata > Testudines > Testudinidae > Chelonoidis > Chelonoidis abingdonii. Next base: position 61,386,226 of record NC_133777.1, read on the forward strand.
AAAAGCAATATAAATACAGATATACATTGGGAGAAAGACACCTGAATAGCAATAATGCCAGAAGAGACCTAAGAGTGACGGAGAACTACACTTTAAATATATATTTGCAGTGTAATATTGCAACAACAAAAAAGCCATTGTGATTTTGGATGGACTGTGCTGAGGCATCCTGTCTGGGATCTAATCTCTTCCTCTGACGTGTAAAACTACACCTGGCATATTGCATTAATCACTGGTCACCTCATTACCACAATATATAGAGGAACTGGGAGAGTTCTCAGAGAAGTGGTAAAAATGACAAGGAGTCAGAGCTGACATACGAGGAAATATTAAAGGAACTTAACACTTATAGTTTGCCTGAGTGACAATATGTGAGGACATAATGGTATACAAATTTCTGAAGGGTAATGGTACAGAAGAAGATAACTAAGGGTTTTATAATGAAATTAAGGGAAGAAGAATTTAGTCTGAGTATCAAGAACGCTTACTGAAAAGTGAGTTATAGAAGACTGAACAGTTTTCTTATGGAAGTTACATCACCTGGGACATTTTAAAACTACAGACTAGATAGCTCTAGAATATAATGTAGGAAACAACATCCATGGATTGATGGCTGAACTCGATGGCTTACTACAATAGTTCTTGTCCATCTCTGATTTCTGTGAATATACAGTTTGATTGGCTACAGTATTGATGGGATTCTGAAGACCCCTTTTCTTGATCTGCTACTTCGGTGAGTGAAACTCACTTAAAAAAAGTCTTGTTTAAAATGAGAAAAATTAAGTTTAGAAAGCAGCTAATGTCTAATCTAAAGCCTACTAAAGAGAATGGGATACTTTCCATCAGTTGTAGTGGGCTTTGGAAGACACCCCTAGTGTCACAGTAACTTGGCGGTAGTCATCATTTTTCAAAACAACGTTGTTACAGCAAATGCCGTTAATAATCTGCAGTGGTAAAACTGGAAAGATTCCATTAAACATTTATCAAGTGATTGAATGTAACTCTATGGGCATGCTAATCCAAATAGCAAACTTCAGAGGATTGAACATCAAAATGATACACCATAACACAATTCTGACTTGAAAACAAACCTTCCTTAACACTTCAAAATGGTTGTATCTGTGGAAACTACGCCAACCTAAAGAAGCTTTTTTCAAATGAGCATGCCTTTGCTCACAGTGTTCCTTAAATTCTGGGTGAGAGCCTATACAATGTATTGTGGTGGTTTTTGGCAGGTATGTTATCAACTAATTAGTGCAACATTAGTATTTATGTTTACTTGTTGACTTCTTCTCATGTTGCAAAAATAAATGAACCATGCATTTGCTATTAGTTTTTATCACATTCCTGATTGGTTTTAATAAAGTCTGCCTCACTTTAAATTTGGAAGGTAATCACACTAAAAATATTAACTACAAAACTGTGGCTTGCATTTTAAGAACATGATTCTGTTGACAGAGTAAATTGTTCCATAGCATTTATAGAGTGCCATGAATACATGCAGTGCTTTTCAGAATATAAGCATTTCAAAACAATGAAAGATCTCAATTGTTTTCTTAAGTTTATATAGTATGTATCTTGCACTGTGTTTTCTTCTCTCCAGGGTAAATCTATAATGTGTTTTTTGCAGAACAAGGGAAAATTATATCTAGTGTAATTATGGAAGGATAATTGAGCAAATATTGTTTTAGAAATTGTGTGTGTCCATAAGGGAATCTTAATGAGCTGTTATAAATCTGCCAATCCGGCAATAGAATTAAAAGCCATGGAGGGAAACAATGCATCACAATTCCAAAAATCAAATTAAAAAATTGTTTTACTGATGTCGGTGTGCTGGCATAATTAAAAGCACTTACTGTAATATAGCACATGTATGTACCAACAGCTAGGGCACAAGGACCTGATGCAAAGTCTGTTGAAGTTATTGATTGAAAAATCATGACAACGCTGAAGGCATAAGAACGGCCATACTGGGTCAGACCAGTAGTTCATGTAGCCCAGTATTCTGTCTTCTGAGAGTGGTCTGTACTAGATGCTTCAGCGTGAATGACAGAACAGGGCAATTATTGAGTGGTCCAGTCCCAGCTTATGGCAGTCAGAGGTTTAGGGATACATGGAGAATGGGGCTGTGTTCCTGACCATCTTAGCTAATAGCGCCATGGACCTATCCTTCATGAACTTATCTAATTCTTTGGCAAAATACCTATTGACGTCATTTGGGCCAGGATTTCATCCACTGACTTCATTGGGCTTTGGATCATATAAGGATTATGGATTTTATGAATTATTTTCTTATTAATCTACTGATAACATAATGAATATTCTTTGATTGGTAAACAGTCCTCATCCTCTCAAATTTGTGTGACTATTTTTCTCCCCAATATGAAAAAGTTTACAATCCAAGTCAAATATGATACATGGAGTAGTTCACACACAAGAAGGTAAGCCAACATTAATGTGCTGATTAGTGAATGAATGCTATACAAAGGCTTTTTAAAAAACTTGGTTCTGTGCTTTTTTTTTTAAATGACACATAACAGAGGCCTTAAGTTTATTTTTTTCTTTATAAGTATCAAAAATAAGAAGTCCAGTCTTCCCTGGTTTGCTGGAGGACTTCTTGGAGGTTTCTGAGAATGTGCATTTTGAGATCTCTCATCTTAATTCATAGAATCATAGAATATCAGGGTTGGAAGGGACCTCAGGAGGTCATCTAGTCCAACCACCTGCTCAAAGCAGGACCAGTCTCCAACTAAATCATCCCAGCCAGGGCTTTGTCAAGCCTGACCTTAAAAACCTCTAAGGAAGGTAGTTCCACCACCTCCCTAGATGGCATGACAAGCCCATTAAAATGTGCTAGTAAATTAGCCTTATAATAACTAGACATGTATGAGTTCTTAAATATAAAATTTAAATATAAAATATAAAAATTGCATAACTAATTTGCTATATGTTGTGTAAAGACCTCATATTTAATTGAAGGAATGGCTTGCTGAACCCTTAGCAGAGATTTTCATAGAATCATAGGGCTGGAAGGGACCTGGAGAGGTCATCTAGTCCAGTCCCCTGCCCTCATGGCAGGACTAAGTATTATCTCGGTGTTTATCTAACCTGCTCTTAAAAATCTTCAATGATGGAAATTCCACTATCCATAGGTGGCAGGTTATATATGTTTGCGGTGCTCAAGCACCAGGAATATTCAGGGCTGGGGGCCCTGCTCCAGCAATATTTGGAGCTGGGTCTCTCCCTCGGCCCTGCCTGGATCGGGCCCTGGCCCCCGCGGGTCTCCCCCCCCCATCCCGCCGCGTCCCTGCCTGCTTCTGCTGCTGGAGCAGAACTGCTGTCTGCTGCCCCAGGGTCCTAGTGCCTGCCATCCCCTAGTGGGAAGGCAGGCTGCCATTACCCTGCCCTTCGGCCCTAGCCCTGAGCCTCTCCACCTCCCCAAACCTCTCAGCCCCCCACACCCTAATCCTATGCCTCAGCCCTGAGCCCTCCCACATCATGAATCCCTCATCCACAGCCCTCACTCCACACCTCAACCCTCTGCCCCAGCCCTGAGCCCCCCCGCAGCATGAATCCCTCATCATCAGCCCCAATCTTCATTCCCCTGCACCCTGATCCTCTTCCCCAGCCCTGAGCACCCCCGCATCATGAACCCCTCATCCTCAGCCCCAACCCTCATTCCCCTGCACCCTGATCCTCTTCCCCAGCCCTGAACACCCCCGCATCATGAACCCCTCATCCTCAGCCCCAACCCTCATCCCTCTGCACCCTAATTCTCTGCTCCAGTCCTGAGCCCCCCCATCATGAACCCCTCATCCTCAGCCCCACAGCCCTCACCCCACACACCAACCCTCTGCCCTCGCCCTGAGCCCTATCTTGCATCATGAATCCCTCATTCTCAGCCCCACAGCCCTCACCCCTGCACTCCCTATCCCCAAACTCCCTCCCAGAGCATGCACCCCCTCCCAGATTGTGCACCACCTCCCCTTTCCCACACACTCCTTCCCACCCCCAAACTCCCTCCCAAAGCCTGCACCCCCTCCCTTCCTACACCCCCACCCCCAGCCCAGAGCCTGCACCCAAACTCCGTCCCAAAGCCTGCACCCTGCACCCCTCTTGTACCCTAATCCCCAGCCCAGGACCTGCACCCCAGACCTCCTCCCCCAACCCTCCCCCAGAGCCTTAGGCAGGTGGCGGCAGAGTTTGGGGAGGCAGGTTCTGGGCACCACTAAAATTTCTACAAACTTGCCATCCATGCCACTATCTCCCTGACCAATTTATTCCAGTGCTTAAACCCTTTGCTTCTTGTCCTATCCTCAGAGTTTAAGAACAACAATTTTTTCCCCTCCTCCTTGTAACAACCTTTTATATACTTGAAAATTGTTATCATGTCCCCTCTCGGTCTTCTCTTTTCTAGACTAAACAAATCCATTCTTTTCAATCTTATCCAATTTGTCCACCTCTTTCCTGAAATGTGGCACCCAGAACTAGACACAATACTCCACTTGAGGGCTGATCAGCACAGCGGAGAGTGGAATAATTACTTCTCGTGTCTTGCTTACAGCACTCCTGCTAATACATCCCAGAATGATGCTTGCTTCTTTTTGCAATAGTGTTACACTGTTGACTCATGTCTAGCTTGTGGTCCACTATGACTCCCAGATCCCTTTTCACAGCATTCCTTCCTAGGCAGTCATTTCCCATTTTCTATGTGTGCAACTGATTGTTCCTTCCTAAGTGGAGTACTTTGCATTTCTCCATATTGAATTTCATCCTATTTACTTCAGACTATTACTCCAGTTTGTCCAGATAATTTTGAATTTTAATGGTATCCTCCAAAACACTTGCAACCTCTCCTAACTTTGTAAACTTTGCAGACAATACCAGCGTACTCTCTATGCCATTAACTAAATCATCAATGAAGATATTGAACAGAATCAAAGGCAGAATGGATCCGGACCTGACTTGTTATGTCCTTCCAGAATGCCTGTGAATCACTGATAACTACTCTCTGGGAATGGCTTTCCCACCAGTTATGTATCCACCTTATAGTAGTTTCATCTAGGTTGCATATCCCTAGTTTGTTTAGTCCAAGTGTTTGTTAGGCATTGGCATAACATGAGTGCTGACAGAAACAGTTGTAAATAGTAGGACTAAAATTCCTTCCCCATTGCTTAACTTCAAGTCTTTTGCAACACCATAACTTCCATAGTTTTCCAGGTGCTATAGTGTCTTCCATGTAGATGAGACTTGAATTTTTAATGTTTTCATGATCTCCTTATACTTGTTAAATAAGAAAGTAATAACACATCTATTTTTTCACATGTTCAGGTTTTCCTTAAAGGGGATTTGAAACAGCAGGGCAAGAGGATGTTTTGTATACAGGAAGTGGGACAATGTGATGCATCACAGGTACCATCTTAATTATTTTATTACTTACTATGTGCTACTTACAAATGATACAATATGAACAAATGACTTGAGGGACATTTTATTCTGTATTTAAAACTAGCACCTTGAAAGCCTTTTAATGTATGCACATTTCACTAAAAATTCAAAGCCATACATAATTAACAAGAAACTCTAACTGAAAAGATTGCTATAAATTATGGATAGTGGGAACAGAGGGGGAGGATATATGGTTGTGTATAAAAATAGATACTTGCTTCTGCCCGGTTTTACTAGTGCAGCTATCGTTTGAATTTTAGCATTTGTTGTGGGTTGGGTAGACCATTTTTGATATTTTAGCAGATATGAGCATGGAAGAAAAGAATTACTGCTACTGCTGTGCGACAAATCTGACAAGAATTTTGTGACAAGAAATGTGGATTTAAGTATTAGAGCTGAAGATAAAGCTAATATAGTGGAAAAATACATAGAGTTCAGTGTTAATACTTAGAGACCCAGTCACTGAAATTAGAAAAGACTTATTACATTTCTGAATTTATATTAATCACTGGATTGCAGTAGACTGAAAAATGCATCCACTGCAGTTTGTAAGATGAACATAGACAGCAAATCCTTTCTCAGCAAATACATAAATACATTCTAGTTTTGTCCTCATATTTTTAAAATGGCAATACTATAACATTGTGGCCTTTCCCCTTTATCTTTAGTATTTGATAATTGTACTGTAGATTTTTGCAGTTCACAGTGTGAAAGCTCAGTATGATGCTCTGAATGGAGCTGAATGTAATGAACATAGTGAACATAATGAAGATAGTCTGTCTCGAGAGGATTACTCAGCAAGATATTATACCTAAAAGTGCTAAAGAAGAAAAGGCACAGAATGCTGTTGGTGGGACCCTGCATCTCCTTACGCACCTGAGGACCAACCCACACTCAGGTCCTCCTGAGAACTCATTCCATCCACTAAGGCTTTCAGCAGTAATATGCCAAAAAGAGGGAGTATGGTAATGATTAGAGCAGGGTGGATTGATCTAAATCACCACGCGGAAAGTGTCAGTTTAAATAATCAATTTTAATCAACTTTCCCATTTGTACTTAGTTACTTTCTAAAGACAGGTGCATTCTCATTGGTTGACATAACCATTAAAACATGTTGATTTACAACTAAACAGAGCCTTTGCCCTAGATTTGGCACATCTTTTTGTTACCTAGGAGGGTATGATGTAACTGTGTAGATTTATTTAAGCAGCAACAATGTTTAATATTTTCAAATTCTTGTTAATTACTTGTACATTTTTAATATGTTAGAAAAAAGTGAATGATCCATTGCTTATTTGCTAAATAATTAACTTTTTGGTCATGACTTGTATCAAGCTGCATTATGATGGTAAATGGAATTTAATTAAACATACACCATTATATACATTTTATTTTTTATTAAACTCAACAAGCTCTTAATACAGTACCTGATCTATTGTGCTATATTTATAAAGTTTGACCTCAAAAGTTAGATGTTTTTTCTCCTGATTATTTCTTTATATAAAAAAACCAGCCTTTAACTAAAAGTCACTGAAAGAAGCTCATGGATTTGGCATATTTATTTTTATTGAAATGTTTTAAGAGATTATAATAAATTCATGCTTTAACATATTTTGCATTAAAGTCAGATCTCATTTTAAGCAGTTTTATTTTTTAAAAAGAAAAACTTGTTGTAATTTAAATAACAAAATCCAATTTAAATGAAAAAATCCAACTTTTTAATTCCCCTCCCCCACCCCAAACAAACAACAAAATAATCAAATTTTATCCACTGGGTTTGAGTCATCCTGAAATGACCTATTTTTGTCTTGTGTTTTTTTGTTTTTTGTTTTTTTTCAGGCCTTAGCAAAAAACTCACACCTTAAAAATGAAACTTTTTTTCTTATTTTGTCCTTTTAAAAAGTTAAATCTAACTAAATTTCTAATTGAGACATTGTTTTAAAACATTTTGTTATGGAAATCTTGAAATAAAATGATTCCTCTTTTTCAGAACCCCCCCCCACCCTTTTTATTTTGCTGAAACTATTTGATGAATTTGTGAACGTTTTGGCTTACCTGAAACTGCATTTTTTTGTCACACAAAAATTCAACGAGGTGTAATCTGATGATATTAACACAAAATGTGGGCACAGTTCTGAAGTGCAAATTTAAGCAAAAGTCCTATTGCAATTAGTGGGAATTTTGACAGAGTAAGGACTTTCAAGATTGTGTCTCCTATACTCTGTATTACTAAGTGATTGGTTCTTCAATCTGTCTATCATATGGCCTATGTCAGAGAAAAGTGTTTGGTGCCATATTTTTCTTTGTATTTGTATAGGACCAGGCACTCTGTAACTGCTTAAGAAATAATAGTGATGGCAGTTTTTATGTTGTTAAATGACCATGGAATGCTTTACATTATAGACAGGCCAAATAGAAAGTGTTGAAAGGACTGCAGCTAGGTTATGAGAGAGACAAGGTGGGCGAGGTAATGTTTTACTGGGCCAAATTCTGTTGGTAAAAGAGACACGTTTTTGAGCTACACGGAGATCTTCAGATGTGGGAAAGGTAGTGTTACAGCTAAATACATAAGGTTTACACCTCTGCAGTTATTGGACAAAGAAGAGTTAGTGAGTTACAGATTGTTGTAATCTACCACTGTGAGAATGATCAATATCCCCCATAAGACACCTTTCAGGATCCATGGGTCCTACACATGCATGTAACAACATGTGGTGTACCTCATCCAATACAGAAAATGCCTCAACTACATATTATGTAGGTGAAGCCCAGACAATCACTATGCTCTCAAATGAACTTACACCGAAAAATAAGACAAACCACTCCATTACCTGAGGGTCAACACTTTTCACAGAATGATCAGTCCATATCTGACCTCTCAGGCCTCATCCTCAAAGGAAATATGTACAATACCTTCCGAAGAGGAGCCTAGGAGCTTAAATTCATAATTCTGCTAGATACAAAAGTCATGTACTCGTTACAACGATCTATAGCTCACTCTTTATTGTGTAACTGCAGAAGTGTTAATTGCCTGCTTCATTTTGAATGATTTCTTGCAACGTACGTTAACTTTATTCTTAACAATCTGTTCCACCTTTGTATTTAGTTGTGACGTGCTGATTACCTTTCCCAGACCTGCGGAATGGCTCTGTGAAGCTCGAAATCTTGTTCTTTCACCAGCAGAAGTTGGTCCAATAAAAGATATTTCCTGACCCACCTGTCTCTCTCACATCCTGGGACCAACCAGCTACAACATCTCTGCAGCAAGGTTAGGTGATGTCTCCCTGCCTATCCTTGAAATGTCTGACATTTACTTGCCATAACATTTGATCATCGGTAATTTCTGGTTTAGGACGCCTTCTGTGCCAGACATGGTTACAGTGTTATTTAATTGGCCAGTATGGATATGGTATTTCTAGCTTTGTAATATAACATTCATGATCCTCTGAAACTCAACAAAGGCATGTGTCATTGCTGCTGCTCTCAGCTTTATATACACTTGTATAACCATTTACTATACTGGTGTATTTCTCTACAACACTGTTTGTGATATCTCTGATTTGAGAACGGAAAATACCTCAAATATGGTATGGTGCCTATGGTGGCACACTTTATGCACTTGGGCATGGTGCTGTCGTTGAATTTATTCACTGGGTGCCCGTCAGATGTCTTACATAAAAGTATAGTTGTACCCCACCATTATCATAAATTTTTTGTTAAATAGTGTCACTGTATTAGGAGCACAGCTGTCACTTACGTTGCACTATATGATGGCTTAGTGGCCTGTGCATAAAGTTTGCTATATCTAAACTCTCTGGAACCTGCAAGGGATGATGCACCCCTCTATCATTCTGAAGTAGATATATTGAGTACCAAGAAGTTTAATGTGTAGGTTTCTGTCATCTGAGATCTTCAGAACTGAAGTCTTGTTTGTTCTGCATAGCTACTAAAATTCCCAAGGCACTTTTCTGAAGATGAAGTTTATCTCGAGTGTCCTTGTTCCTTTCCCTCTCTGTTTGTAAATATGCCCCCTATATTGGTTTTTAAAGAGCCACCATTTGGGGAGGGAGAGTAGGCAAGGAGCAGTGTGTGTAAATATTAAATTGTGATAATCTCCATCATATCACTATCCCTTCATAGCACTCAGGTCTTCTAGGAATTGTGTCTGTATGATGAACCTGCAGCTTATTCATCTTGTTATATAGCTCAGGCATACGACTAGATTAAGCTAACTGCTTTGTGCACACCATTTTTCACAAAGGTACGCATCCAACAGTGATTTATTCTGTCTTCGCTAAATTACTACAGAGAGCATTGTCAGGGTTTTCTGAAGAGTTCAATGGTAAACCACAATGCAAGTGGGAGAGGCGAGAGTCTAAAGAGAGAGATGAACACAGAAATACAGAAATGAAAGCCTGGAGAAAAAAGAGACTATCACCTTCTGTGATGGAGAATGAGAAAGCGATAATCGCAGAATTACATAGTTGACATCTTATCTCCCAAGGCCAACTTGTAGGTTATCATGAAGGAAGCATTGCAGACCAGACCCTTGCAAATCATGTGGCGAAAGAGATAAATTCAATGAAGTAAACAGGCAGAATGCCATTTGACCATGGGTTTGTAGATCTAATGGACAAAGACAGCTGAGCAGCGTGTTTGATGCCTGCTCAGTCCTGAGCAATGTACACACTCAATGATCTGCTGAGAAGCAGCAGATGTACTTGTGTAATTCCTTTTTAAGAATAACCACTGTAATATCTGCATTGAGCATTAAATATATTCACAGCAAGAAAAGGCTTTAGTTTTATTAACCATGAAAAAATCCTCACGAAGCTGCCTTTAATAATGTACAAATGCCATGATGCATCGCATCATTCTGTTTTAACTTTCCTTCCAGAATAGCATCTGAAATGGAGAATAGGCCCAACAGTGTCACAGTAGTGTAGGTGCCTGCACTATTTGCAGAGATTTTTTTTTGTAGGAGTCTGTGATTAAGATGAATATTTTGTTCTTAGCACCATCCTTTTTTCTCCATCACCATTGCACCCTGCCAGTATAAAATTCATTGTTGTTTGCAGCTGTGTTTCTAGCAGTATTGGTCCCAGGGTATTAGAGAGACAAGATGAGTGAGGTAATATTTTTTTATTGGGCCAACTTCTACAGGTGAAAGAGACAAGCTTTCTAGCTACACAGGGCTCTTCTTCTGGTCTGGAAAAGGTATTCAGAGTATCACAGCTAAATAGAAGGTGGAATAGATTGTGTAATGAGTTATGCTGCATGAATAGCCTATATGGCACAAGTGGCACTGTTCCACCTGGTGTTTAGCAGTGTTTAGTAGCTCAAAAGTATGTCTCTTTGACCAACGGGAGTTGTCCAATAAAAGAGATTACCTCACTCGACTTGTCTTTCTAATATAAAAACCTGCCTTTTGCAAGCTCTCTTAGCTCAAAATTTGCACAGGTATACACAGACAAATGAAGTGCTGCATGGAAATGAGAGTTTTATCTGATACAAACTATTGTGGTGACTCTAGCACATGTATGAAAAATTGTTCATAATTGACTTCCCAAAGAAAATGGATGTGGATGGAACTAACTGGTAACCCCCCCAAAACCAACATTTGACTTGTCACCCGTAACCTGATTTATGTAGCATCAGTTTATTGTGGATCCGATTAGTGCAGCATATTTACAAACCTTTTTTTACACTGTAGTAATGCTGTTGACTTCAGTGGAATTACTCCTTATTTATATCAAGGACAGTTAGAGAAGAATTCGGTCCTGTACTGTATGTAATAAAATACATGGACACAATAAAAGATGACTGTTGGCCTCAGACTTGTATTTCCTGGCTTCAGTAAAGTGTTGCAACTTTGCTGTGTAAATGTAATTTGTGTGTGTTAACACAGCACACAGAATATATTGCATCTATAACATACCTATAGATGTTTCCTAGGGAATTTATTATCTACCAAGGTATATTCTCTCTGCTGTGCTGCCACAGATAATGTGAATCTTTTAGACCTAACTAACACTAGCTGCTCAAGACACCTTAATATTCAGTTCAATTTTAACAATGCAAAACCTCCAGATATTCCCTTATTATTAAAATCAGATGGAATAACTGGAGTCTGTGAAAGCTTGTGCACCAGTATTGTTAAGGCTTACTTAAAGGTATGCCAATCTTAGCCAGGCAAAACAAATGTTAGTAGCGTTGACTGAATACTGATGAGGCAACTATATACAGTACGTAGAAAACTGACCAGCCAGGAACCTAAAGATTTTAACTTAAACGTGTAAATAATTGGGTTAATTTGGATTATTAATTGACAAAATATCAGATAGTAAGGTTACCTGTGTTTATTAAATCAAGTTGCATTGATTAAGAAATGAGAGTATGTTTACAGAAAGGCCATGCATACCAAATGGTGCCAGAGCTGTTAACACTATGTTATCACTACATCTTTATTATGCTTTAATTTTACCAAGACCCTAACAGCTTTGACTACTTATAATTAGCATGGGTTCAAACAAGAGTCTCAACCAATCTTTCCATTGTCCTTTGTGGTTGGGTATTTTTACATTTTCCACAAGATGATTCATGTCCCTAGTAATAAAATTCATTTGCTATCATTCACCATTGTTTCGCCTGTTGTCCTTAGTCCTTTTTTGTGATTTCCATTTTGACTTTTATAACTTTTTCTAGTACTAACAGTTACAAGCGCAAAAACAACTTTAAGAAAGCTGCAGCGATATTTCACAGAAAGGTCATGTACTTACATTCTATAAGCAACAAAAGTGTATGGTACTTGAAGATATGTTCACTTTTTAATTCCTTGACATAACTTGTGAGGGATTCTGGGAGGTCTTAAGTAATGTGGGAACTAGGGTTGCCAACTTTCTACTCTCACAGAACTGAACACCCTTGCCCCGCCCTTTACCCCTCCAAGGCCCCACCCCTTTGAGGCCCCTCCCACCACTCACTCCGGCCCCCCTTCCCGCTGTCGCTTGCTCTCTCCACTCTCACTTGCTCATTTTCTCTGGGCTGAGGCAGTGGGTTGGGATGTGGGAGGGGTGATGGCTCTGGAGGGGGATGCGGGCTGTGGGGTGGAGCCAGGGATGAGGAGTTTGTGGTCCTCTGGGCTGGGGTTCAGAGGGTGGCGGGGGATCAGAGCTGGTGCGAGGGAGGAATGAGGGCTCCGGCTAGGGGTGCAGGCTCTGGGGTGGGGCTGGGGGTGAGGCATTTGGGGTGCAGGAGGGTGCTCTGGGCTGGGACCAAGGCATTTGAAAGGTGAGAGGGGATCAGGGCTGGGGCAGGGGGTTGGGGTGTGGGAGGGGGTCAGGGGTGCAGGGTCTCGATGGCACTTATCTCAGGCAGCTTCTGGAAGCAGCGGCATATCCCCCGGCTCCTACGCAGAGGCGTGGCCAGGTGGCTTTGTGTGCTGCCCTGTCTCCAGGTGCCGCCCCTGCAGCTCCCATTGAACATGGCTCCTGGCTAATGGGAGCTGCAAAGCTGGCACTTGGAGCAGGGACAACGCACAGAGCCCCCAGGCTGTCCCTATGCCTAGGAGATGGAGGGGATATGCTGTTGTTTCCGGGAGCCATGCAGAGGCATGGCAGGCAGGGAGCCAGCCTCAGCCCTGCTACATCACCGACTGGACTTTTAACGGCCCCATCAGCTGTGCTGACCACAGCTGCCAGGGTCCCTTTTTGACCGGACATTCCAGTAGAAAATTAGACACCTGGCAACTTTAAGTGGTTCCTAAATTACATTGTTACCTTTGTACTAGACCAAGTATGGTTTGTCGATCACCAAGATCATAAATTAATATAGCTTAGGTACCACTTAATTTATAGTCTTTGGGTAGCTGGCTCATGAGTTTTGCTATTCTTTTACCTGAAGGGAAACTGTGGTTTATTCTTTTTTATGTTGGGATGAAATTCAATAAAGACAAGTACTACGTTCTGCACTTAAGAAGGAAAAATCAAATGAACAAGTACAAAATGGGGAATAACTGGCTACGCAGTAGTACTGTAGAAAAGGATCCGTGATAGTGGATCACAAATTGAATATGAATCAACAGTGCAGTGCTGCTGTGAAAAGGAGCTGTCATTCTGGGATGTATTAACAGGAGTGTCGTATGTTTGCTGTACTTGGCACTAGTGAGCCTTCAGTTGGAGTACTGTGTGCAGTTTTGGGCATCAGACTTAAGGGGAGTGGGCAAATTGGAGTGAATCCAGAGGAAAGCAACAGAATAAGAGGCTTAGAAAACATGACGTATGAGGAAGGGTTGAAAGAATTGGGCGTGTTTAGTCTAGAGAAGCGAGGACTGAGGGTGTGTGTGTGTGTAATAATCTTCAAAGATGTAAAAGGTTGTCATAAAGAAGACGGCGATCAATTATTCTCCACGCCTACTGTGTGTACGACAAGAAGGAATTGGCTTAGTTTGCAACAAGACAGATTTAGTATAGATATTAGGAAACACTCTATTTCTAAGAATAGTTAAGTGCTGGAACACGTTAGCTAAAGAGATGATGGAATTCCATCAGTGGAGGTTTTTAAGAACATGTTTAGACAAACACCTGGCTTACTTGATCCTGCTTCAGCAAATGGGGATGGACTAGACAATCACCAGAGGTCTCTTACAGCCAGAGACGACATGTAGCTAGTGAGGGTGGGGGCATAGATGAAAAATGCTGGGGGGGGCCACGTGTGCCCACCCCCGATTTCTTGGGACACCTCAGGCGGAGATGCCCAGCGGTGAGGAGGCAGCGTTCCCCCTGGCAGTGGTACACTCAGTGTGACCATGCAGCCTGGGGAGGGAGGAAGCAGCAAGGTGTCTGCTGCCTGCTGAGCTCCTCCTCCTCACCCACAGGGGGTTGCCTTGCCTTCCCTGCTGCTGGAGTCCCACGCATCACCTCAGCCTCCACCCTGACTCACCTTGGTGGATGGTCTGCAAAGCAGGCAGCAACACTGGGACTCCAGCAGCTACAGGGTTTGGGAGGAAGAGCTCAGGTGGCAGCCTGCTGCCCTGTGGCTTCCTCCCTCCCCAGGGTGTAGGGACACAGAGAGAGTGTGGCTGCCAGGGGGAGCACTGCTTCCTTGCTGCTGGATGTCCCAGCCAGAGCTGTCCGGAGAAATCTGGTGTGGGGGGCAGGGCAGCTCCAAGCACCAGCACACCAAGTGTGTGCCTGGGGTGGCAAGGCATGGGGGGGCACTCTGCTCGTCGCTGTGAGGGCAGCAGGCAGGTTGCCTTCGGCGGCATGCCTGCGGCAGGTCTTCTGGTCCTGCGGCTTTGGCAGACCTCCCACAGGCGTGCCACCGAATCCGCGGGACCGGGGACCTCCCGCAGGCAAACCACCAAAGGCAGCCTGCCTGCCGTGCTTGGGGAGGCAAAATACCTAGAGTTGCCCCTGGTGGGGGGCACGTGACCCTGCATGCTTCCCATGCCTCTCCTCTGCTTCTAGCCCTATATTTCTATTATCCTGTTTATCTAGATGTCCAAACATTTTGAGAGAGAATCATTTTTTAGCATGAATATATCAATGGTGATTTACTAATCTCATAGGTGTGGGTGCTAATTGGGTGTGGGGCCAATGATTCCCCAATTTCTCATGGCTATTTAATGGGAGCCCCTGTATTAGATCACATAACCATACCGTTACATGTCTCATGCTTACGCAGTGTTATGTTTGTCGGTCATATATTTTGCTTATGTCCGAACTGTTTGGAGTCTTCTAGCAAAATATGTTAGAAATCAATTTGCACTCAGAGTCTCACATTTTGAATGCCCAAATAGTGGAGTAAGCATTTCCATGGGCTGATGTGGCCTTTAGCATGGGCGACCAAATGTGCCAACACTTATCAGGCCCACTGGGAATTTGGTCTCTTAATGTTAACTTTGTTTATTTAACAAAATATAGAAGAAATGAAAGTTTAGAAAGTGAGTTGGATTATGAAGTGCTATCTTGGTAGCTCTGTACTGAATAAACTTGTTGCTTCTAAAACACTCCTTTCCATGTAGAAAACTATGAAAAGATAACACTATTTAATAAGAATTGTTTACCAGGTTGGTCAAAATATCAATATACTGGGTTGCACCATGTTTTAAACTTTTTACCACCCAGTCCATAGGAGAAGCTAAACCATTCAACTCACGTATTGCCCAGAGGCCAAATAATGAAGACAAATGGCACATGAAATTGTGTCATTTGATTATAGAAGAGCAGCTTTTTATGATGTTGACAGTTTCAATGTGCCTTCTGCAGAAATTTACACACCAGTCATCTGATTAAGTATGCAGAATAAGATTAGGAAAAAGGGGAAAAATAGCATGTCTATTGAGATCTCTCTTCAGCAGGCGTGGATAGCCTGATGCCAAAAATCTGTCACACTCTTTGAGTACAGGCTTGCAGTGTGAAAGCCATACAAAATAAAGTATTTCAGACTGCACGGTGAAATTCTCAAATCGCAGTGAGCCTCAGTTGTCATCTCCTAATTTTAAATTGTTTCTAGTACCATGTGTTTCCAGGAACACCTGATGCATTCACCAGTTGCAAACATTTGCAAGGAATATACAATGAAGGAAAAGTAAACCCAATCCAATCAGAATGGGTGAACTTCCAGATAGATCATATATTAAGCAGTGATAAGGTCAAGCAACAGGGTCATTAATTAGATTATTATAGTCAGTGTAGATTGTGAGGTGACAATGCCTGAATAATTTTCATGTGAATCGCTTTTATACAAATGATTAGATTTAGCACACAGATTAAATCACTACTGTTCATGAAGCCTTTTCTTCATAGGGCTAGGTGGCTAGTGCACATTGAGCTGATTAACTTCGTTTCGGAGGGAAATGAGAGCCCCGACCACTAGATACAGGATTATTTTGGTTTTTAGAAGTACAGTTTCTACAGTTAGGCCCTGGATTTTAAAAGTTAAAGCTTGTATGTACACACAGCCAAGATTTGTATCCTTGGTTAGATGGCCTCTTTCTTCCCAAAACAACTTGAGTTCATCTCTATTTGTAATTTGCAGCTCCCAGCTCAGAGACTTCTACCTGCCCCAAATACTTCTGGCCTGATTCTGATCTCCCTTACATTAGAAGTTCAATTGTTCAATATTACATCTAAAATAGGAGAAGGTCCACTGAACTCCTTAATTACACCAGTATAAAATTGGTATAAGTGAGGTCACAATCACATATTGATGGAGTATTTCCCCACCCTTGAGCATATGTTTTGAGATGGCCTGAAACCGCTGGGCTCTCTTGAGTTACTGAGCAGAACAGTTCTCTTTGGGTACGTCTACGCTACGGGATTATTCCGATTTTACATAAACCGGTTTTATAAAACAGATTGTATAAAGTCATGTGCATGTGGCCACACTAAGACATTAATTCGGCGGTGTGCGTCCATGGTCCGAGGCTAGCATCGATTTCCAGAGCGTTGCACTGTGGGTAGCTATTCCGTAGCTATCCCATAGTTCCCGCAGTCTCCCCTGCCCCTTAGAATTCTGGGTTGAGAGCCCAGTGGCTGATGGGG
>NC_133777.1:61404863-61542589 GCF_003597395.2 Chelonoidis abingdonii
GCATCCGAGTTCAGATTGCTGTCCAGAGCGGTCACAGTGGTGCACTGTGGGATACCGGCCGGAGGCCAATACCGTCAATTTGCGGCCACACTAACCCTAATCCGATATGGTAATACCGATTTTAGCACTACTCCTCTCGTTGGGGAGGAATACAGAAACCGATTTAAAGAGCCCTTTATATCGATATAAAGGGCCTTGTAGTGTGGACGGGTACAGCATTAAATCGGTTTAACGCTGCTAAAATTGGTTTAAAAGCGTAGCGTAGACCAGGCCTTCCTGAGTTGGACCCAGCACCCCTTGGAATTGAAGTCAATTGTAAAGTAGGACAAAATTTGGCCTGTGGTTACTACGGCCAGCTTGCCAACCCAAAACATAAGTCTGCCTTTCATTTATTGTCTTCCTTAACTTCCTCATTATTGGCAAAAAGACCCAAACTGTTAAAGACAATTGAACTTCTAATTTCTTAAACATAAATATGTAATTTAAGTCAAATTAGTTGATAACTGTTGCTGGAATTACATTGTTTTCTAGTAGAAACGGACTTGGGAGAGAATAGTTTTCAACCCTAGCAAAAGTGTCTTCCATTCTCTCATTAAAGAAATAGTGGTCTGTGGTCTAGATTTACATCAAGGCAGCATAAACCAGGTTCCGCCCCACTTTTTGTGGGTTTTTTCTTTACTGTTTTGGAATGTTTGTCTCTCTCTTGCTGTACACAGAATCTCTGTTCTTGACGGGTTAGATCACAGAAACCTCCTTGGGAACTGCCAACTGATGTGCCAAGACTACTTCTGCCCCTGCTTTCCCTGCCAGCTCAGGACCCCAATGCCCTGTCTTGCTGAGCCAGACACTTCCATCTGCTCCAACGCAGACCCGGGGTCTGAATTACTTGCCCCAAAGCTGCAGACTTAACTGAAAGCAACTTACAGAAGTGTTTCTGGCTTTAACACTCAGATGCCCAACTCCCAGTGGGGTCTAAACCTCAAATAAGACTGTTTTACCCTGTATAAAGCTTATACAGGGTAAACTCGTAAATTGTTCACCCTCTATAACACTGAGAGAGAGATATGCACAGCTGTTCCCCCCGGCCCCGTATTAATACATACTCTAGGTTAATTAATAAGAAAAAAGTGATTTTATTAAATACAGGAAGTTGGATTTAATTGGTTCCAAGTAGTAACAGACAGAACAAAGTGAATTACCAAGCAAAATAAAATAAAAACACAAAAATCTAAGCCTAATACAGTAATACAACTGAGTACAGATAAAATTTCACCCTGAAAGATGTTTCAATAAGTCCCTTTCACAGACTGGACGCCTTCCTAGTCTGGGCACAATCATTTCCCCTTGTTCCAGCTTAGGTAGTAGCTAGGGGATTCCTCATGATGGCTCTCCCTTTCCTCTGTTCCACCCACTTGTATACCTTTTGCATAAGACGAGAATCCTTTGTTCCTCTGGGTTCCCACCCCTGAGGGACGGCTCTATGTTTTTTGCTGCCCCAAGCACGGCTTGCCTGCTGGCGATCCTCTGGTCACACGGATTCGGTGGTGTTTCTGCAGGTGATCTGCCGGTCCCACACCTTTGGCGTACCCACCACTGAATTGCCACCGAAGCCACGGGATCAGCGGACCTTTCGCAGGCATGCCGCCAAAGGCTGCCTGACTGCCGCCCCCTGTGGCTTGCCTCTCCAGGCACATGATTGCTGTGCTGGTGCCTGGAGCCACCCCTTCCCCCCCGCCTTCCCCTCCAATGGAAAAGCACCAGGTTAAAGATGTATCCCAGTTCAGGTGACATGATCACATGTCACTGCAAGACTTCATTACCCACTTGCCAGCACACACACAGGTAAAACACACCCATCTGCAGACAATTGTCCTGGTTAATGGGAGTCATCAAGATTCCAAACCACCAGTAATGGCCCACAATTTGCATAATTACAATAGGCCCTCAGAGTTATATTTCATATTTCTAGTGTCAGATACAAGAGTGGTACATTCATACAAATAGGATGAACACACTCAGTAGATTATAAGCTTTGTAATGATACAAGAGACCTTTGGCATGAAGCATATTCCAGTTACCTTAGCATATTGTCATAAAATCATATCGAGTGCAACATCACAGGGGTTTTTTCTTTACTGTTTTGGAATGTTTTTTTCTCTCGGTACCATAGAATCTCTGTTCTTAGAGTTAAATTGCCCATAATACGTCTCATTTTTCTGTGTGCAAATCTTCAAGGCTTAGGCAAGCTATTTAGCCTCAATTTATACCACCGAGTGTGACGAAGAAGTGGACCAGTATAGTAGTAATAATACCTAGTTCATCTATTGCACTTTTCCTCTGTAGATTTTAAAGTGCTTTAAAAAGGAGGTCAGTGTCATTAGCCCCATTTTACAGATGGGGAAACTGATGCGCAGGAAGGCCCAAGAGCACCCAGCAGGCTAGTAGCAGAGCTGGGAATAGAAATTAAAGGGCTTCTGAGTCCCAGTCCAATGCTCTATCCGCTTGACCAGTCAGCCTCCCACTAGCATGAACTGAAGGTGGATGTATCAATGTTTACTTTAAATGCTCGTATTGTTTGTCCATTTATTTAAAGTAATTGTTTAAAGGCAAAGTATTTGTTAGAACGATACCTAACAACATACTGCATTACTGGGAGGCTCTCAGATATTATGTGGATGAGGGCAGTATAAGAACCTATATAGACTAGCCTAATATGATGCATTTTTACTATTATAAGTCAAACCTCTGTCTTCTCATAGTAGAACCTGCTAGGAAAATAATTACATTGCCAATATGGGCTGAGCTCAAGTATTTTTTCACTGCTAGTCTTTTGGTATTATTACTATCCCTTTTTACAAAATTGTTAACCCCTTCCACGTGCTTATTGCCAGGGTCCTGGGGCGGCGTTGGAGGCTCACGGTCAGCTTTCTAGGCCAAGGTCAATACCAGAGATCAGAACTTGTGCTGTGCTTCCATGTTCAGCGCAAAGGGCAGCCAAAGTCAAGGCTGGGAATTCAGGAGGAAAGAAGCAGAGATGGTTGTGGTGCTGCTGTGTGGGCACGTCCTGGTATGTCCTGTAGCATTATAATAGAGTCAAGGGGCCAGTCAGGAGCCTCCAGTGTGGCTGCCAATCAGGTGTCTCAGGCAGGACTTCCGTAGTGTATGTCTGCTGTATGTTTCAGCAAGCAGCTGGGTTACAGTTGCTGTGGCAACACAGAGGTGTCTACTGTCCGGCCACTTTGCTGATCTGGGTTTGAGGCCCACCACTCCTGATGTATTCCTGCAGTTACCAGGGCATTGGCTTTCCCAGTCAGTGGTTACTTCATTTACAGACTTTGAATAAGAAGTCAGCACCATTATATTAACAATTATTATACTATTTTCTGGCTTCTCATCTTTACCCCATTTGAGTTTTGCACACCCATGCAGAAGAGGGTGTGGGTGTCTTTCTCCTGGCCACCCTGTGCTTCACAACTTTTTCTTTCTGTTTTCTCATTTACCTCTGCTCCTCCACGCTCTGAATGTCCTGGTTCTCTGTCCCTCCCCTCTCCCCAACAAGCAGCAGGTTTGTGTGGGAGGTGCCATGGTTATAAGGGCCCCATTCTGGTCTGTGAGCGCCAGCAACAGTGATGAACTGACTCTATTTTCACTCCCTGTGAACCAGGCAAGTCCATCAGCATGCATCAGTCACTTCTCATTCCCAGAGCAATGGGGAGTGATTCACTGCTCCGACTCCTATAGCGTTTGTCTGATAGAGGCTAAAGCTCCCTGAGGGGCATGGGAAACAAATTCCCTAAGGACAGCTTTCATCCAGGTCCCTAGATCCAAGCACACTCAACACTTGGAGGTGTTTGGATTCAGACTTGGGACCATCTCTACTTAGAGGCTAATTCTTTTTTTGCATTTTAAAATGGATAATAAGTATTCCCCTGTGTAAGTTTCAACATGCCTTGGCATTTAGCAGTACTGAAAAATGAAGCATTAGAGTAGCATGAGAGAAGCTAATCCTGCTGTGTCTCTGACCCAGTCAAAATCAGGGAAAACTAGATGTCTCACTAGTCATGGGAATTATTAGCTGACATGGAGAGGTATGCACCTCACATTAATAGGTACTAATGACATTAATATGGTATATAGGTGTTGGGAAGTTATGTTAACTGAGTGCATTATGCTCTTCTCACAATTCTATTTACCCATGTCAGTATCCCACAACAATTTGCAAAACTAAATCAGCTTTGGCAAGATATATGAATATTCTACCTGTGTACAAGCTTAGGAGGTGCCTTCATCTGGAATGTAGTGTCCAAAACAAAAGAGAAGGAATGATACAGAACTGGTACGAACTGGTCAGTTAGAACTCAGTGATTTATGGAAAGCTCTCTAACTTATAAACAGTCTGGCATAAATAGAGGTAGTTTGGGTGGACGTATTTTAGAAGCACACCTTCTGTGTTAAGGTGAACTGCACGCTATGAGAAACAAGCTTCCCAGAAGGATTGGTATGGTATTAACTCTTTCCTTTCTGTCCATTGTTTTGTCTTTAGACAATAAATTTGGCAAAGCTTGATTATTTGGTCTCTTAAACATTTTTAGTATCAAACTGCAAGTGTAGTAAAGCATTGGCCGTACCTTTAACAAGAGTGTTTTCTCAGGAGATTTTCAGATCAGTGCAGTTCAGAACGTGCTTTTCTGAAATGAACATTTCCTCATCATAATGCATGGGGAAGAGCAGGAGTCACAACAACAAGTGACAAGATGTTTTTCTGTAACAACAATCAATCAGAGCTGTCTGTGCAGAGTAGAAAATAAGGTTTCATCTTGCACAAATCAATGGCAAGCTAACAGTCAGGTGGTCTGAGGATAATTCCCCCTTTAATCTACACTCAAAATTTCTGTGAACATCAGTGAGCTTATATCCCAATGCGCTTTATGAAAGCTTGAATGCATTATCTTGCAATACCACAAAAGCCCAAATCAAATGACAAGACATATATGTTTGGCATTTATCTGCCAGAGGATTGCATTGTTTTCCACGATCTTTTTGTGACAAGGCAAAGAAATATTTTCTGGGTACTATTTTTGTCATTAGTATAGCTGCCAATCTGGCCTCCTCACTTGTATCCCAATTCATCAGCTCTGTGCTATTCCCCTGTGTGTAGCAGCAAAAGGCTCAGTATTTCCTCTGCTGTGCAGAAGGAGAAGATATAATTCTGCAGACATGAAGCCTTGTCTGGGGCCAGAGAGGCTCATGGGCCACACCTTAATTATTTTTTATTTGCAACAGCCAGGGATCAGGGCTCTATTGTGCTAAGTGCAGTACAAATATGTAGAAAAAAGTTCTTATCTTGAAGGCCTTACATAGAGGGGAAATGTGGCAACAAAAGATGTTTTCTACCAGCCCCCATCCACATAACCTTGACTGTCTTCTTTGTGATCAGGGCATATAGAAAAAGACAAAGAGGCCGGCTAGCAGCTGTTTTAATTGGATGTTCCTCTTCCTACACAGCTACTGCCCAGGTAATAAAATAAAACCAGTAGTTAATGATGATTAGAGTAGGAAGGTGGGAAAGAATCCAGCTGGCAGCTGTAGGGGATTTTGGTTGTTTCTATATATACCATTATATTAGGGTAAGGGGGGGAGAGAGTGCACACAAAGTAGTTTGAGGCTGACAATTGTGCACTTTGAGTGTTTGCTTAAGTCTAAGAATGTGGTTTAGTCCCATTCAAGTCAGTAAGACTGTGATAGGGCTTTCAGTGGCCAGGCAGCCTAGTGGCTAGATTATTGGGTGGTGGGGGCCATAGTGGGACCTGACCCCTCAGTTCCTGGTCCAAGGTCCTGTGCTGCTCACACCTCTAAGTAGTGGAGCTGGATCTTTCTCCCAGCCATGGGGGGGAGGGGAGAGGGGCACAGGGTTTCAGGATTCTTTCCTGGGCTGCCCCCTATGCAAGTCCTTAAGTTTGGGGCATGGCCCCAAAAGTCCAGTTTCCCTGTAGTTGGGGCTTAACTGTAGGTTCCCCTTAGCAAGGGAAGACTTACTCATTTTCCATGGCTGCGTGGCTGGCAGGGTGCCGGTCTGTGCCTTCAGGCAGGCAAACAGAGCACTCTTGCTTCTTCGCCAGTCAGCCCCTGACTGAGCCAGGCTCCCTTCTTTTCTCCCTCCTCCAGGCCTGGCATTGGCTGCCGGTATAACAGGATGGAGCTAGATGAACCCACAGGTTTTCTTTAACCACTGATGTGCCAGACTCTGCTCCTTCATAAGGACATAAGCATGTGTTTTAGTGGATTGGTGAATCTGGGACATGAATGGCATGAAACATTTAGAGGGGTTTTGTACAGGTGCTTCTATATACGGGAATGTCTACAATTTATTTTTGTCAGGCTATTAGAATATTTTAAAAAATACACAAACCTGAAGTGCACAATCTGAAAATAATTATGTTTCCAGTGTATGTTTTCCTATATCTTTACTGGGGGGGCGAAATTACATTTTATCACAATCCAGGATATGTTATGTTAGTTCAAAACTGATCCCTCACCACGTATTCTGAAAGTGTTGGAACTGGAAAAGTTGAGAGTTAGTGTGGCAGAAAGGAAGCATACCTGTTGTTTTATCCAGACTGGCAGAAAGATTGTCAGTAAGTTAGCTCAATGTTTCCCAAACTTGGGACGCCGCTTGTGTAGAGAAAGCCCCTGGTGGGCTGGGCTGGTTTGTTTACCTGCCGCTTCCGCGTGTCTGGCTGATCACGGATCCCACGGTTCACTGCTCCAGGCCAATGGGAAACGGTGCGGGCCGAGGGATGTGCTGGCTGGCACTTCCAGCAGCTCCTATTTGCCTGGAGCAGCGAACCGCAGCCAGTGGGAGCTGTGATCGGCTGTACCCGCGGATGCGGCAGGTAAGCAAACCGGCTCGGACTGACAGGGGCTTTCCCTACACAGGCAGTGTCCCAAATTTGGGAAACACTGAGCTAGCTAATCGCACAGCCTGTATGCTGAGTGAGACAAAAAAAATGGCATTCACAGGAAATAGAAGAAGTGTCATCTTCATCCAGAAAAAATATTATGAGATTTTGCATGCATTCCTGGGTAGGTCATTCCCATAAAAGAAGACATTGCAACAATCCTCAAGGCACTTCGGCCGAGATAACAGTTGAAATTGTGACAAGGAGTGTTGAAATGAAACCTTTGAAAATATGAATGATAGGAAGGGAATGTGGAGAAGGACGAAACATTTTTGAATTAAAAAAGTCAGTGGTGATAATCACGTCAACAACTTTATTTTAGAACAAGTAAGACACTAGCCATGAACTAAGAAATGTATGGTGGCCAAAAAAGTCACTTGCTATCCAGGAATGGCACCCCCTTTTTTAACAGTTGACATGTGTTGACATGAGATACCCACATCTGGAAGTGATAGCAGCTTCTTAGGAAAAAGGTGTCCATGCTAGTGATTCATGCAGTGCAACCTTACATTTTATTTCCAAAAGCTATCGTCTTACTTTCTAGAATGGAGGCCAGACTAGGGATATGATGATATAGCTAAGAAATAGCAAAAATCCTAACCTACACTGTTTGCATAACGCAGAATCGAGCCAATATTGACTTTCATTCTGCCAGACTGTTTGAATTCTCTCTTTACTTTTACAGGTAATGGTTTATTTTCATTTTTGGCAGAGTTTCTTTGTCCTGTGTACTGCTGAATAGACTCATCTCTGGAGACGTCTACCTCTTTGCAGGATACTATACTCACATAATCTTATTTTCATAATTAGGAATGCATTTGTGTAAATGATTTCTTAATGGAAGAATTAAGCCTGAGAAAGTGCCTGTCCTAAATGTTAATGCATTTCAGATAAGATACAAAAAATGAATTAAGCTTAAAGGATTAAACTGAAGCCAATGAAAGCAAGGAAATGTGGAGTTAAGGTCCTAGTTCATTAATTCACACTGTTGTGCTTCAGAATCTCAATTTATTATGAAAACAGTATACTGCAACTGAGCTTAAGGTAAATATAGAGCAAAAGGAGTTCCCATTCTGGAAGGAAATCAGAGAAGGCCTATCTGATCTGTGTTAGGAACTTCCGGAATGCCAAGTCACCATAGTATTTAGATAACCACAAAAATGATTTAAAGGCTGGGGAGACTGAGAGACTGTCTAGTACTGTGAGATACTCAAAGAGCTCAATCTCTTCAGTTTATTAAAAAGAAGATTGGGAGGTGACCTAGATTAGTGTCTTCACAGGGAGGAAATACTGGGTATTAACATGGACTCTTTAATCAGGAAAAAAGCAAAACAAAACTAATGGCTGAAGCGAGACAAGTTCAAATTGAAATTAGACACACATTTTTAACACGGGAGGCGGGGTTTAAATTTTCAGAGACTATTTCCCAAAGACTCCCTCCCCATTTGGGGCTCTGGGCTTCAGCCCCACGGTGAGGTGGGGTGCCGTGGTTGAGGGCTTCAGCCCTGCAGAGAGGTGCTGGAGCTCCTGTGGATTTGAAAATATTTACTGAAGCTCTGCTTCGGATGGCTCCAGCTGAATGTAAGCCCTGAGTCAAGGTTACAACTATGGGAACAAATGACCAAGGGAAGTGGTGAATTCTCCATCTCTTGAGGTCTTCACATCAAGGCTGGATGCTTTTCTGGAAGATGTGCTGTAGCCACACACAAGTTATTAGGCTTAGAGCAGAGGTAACAGAGGGACATTGAATAGCCTGTGAAATACAGGTCAGACTAGATCAGGGTTCGGCAACCTTTCAGCAGTGGTGGGCCGAGTCTTCATTTATTCACTCTAATTTAAGGTTTCATGTGCCAGTAATACATTTTAACATTTTTAGAAGGCCTCTTTCTCTAAGTCGATAATATATAACTAAACTATTGTTGTATATAAAACAAATAAGGTTTTTAAAATGTTTAAGAAGCTTCTTTTAAATTAAATTAAAATGAAGAGCCCCCCAGACCGGTGGCCAGGACCCAGGCAGTGTGAGTGCAGCTGAAAATCAGCTTGCATGCCGCCTTTGGCATGCGTACCATAGGTTGCGTACCCCTGGACTAGATGTTCTAATGGTTCCTTCTGGCCTTAGATTGAATGAATCTATGAATAGTAAAGCAAAGCAAAATAAGACAGGATGTTTCAAACATATGTGAGCTTCTTTTGCCTTTCTGGGGTTCAGTTCTTTGTACTTATGTGTGTGTTAAATATATATAATCTATTGTTGTATGTAGAGTTTCACAATGGTCAGACTACAGCATGTTTTGAGCTCAAGGACATTCTCCGCTTGGAGAATTTTCCACAGTCTAAGACCCACTACTGCAAATGCCCTGCCTCTGGTCCCACTAGTCTGTTGGGGCATTTTTAGTTTCCATTTCTCTGACAAGTACATGGGTCTCACGGGATCATGGATGGTGAGGCTAAAAACATAACGGGAAGATTCAATAAACAAGATACATCTGCTGAAACGTTGTAAAACTGATGTACGGAATTTCTGCTTGCACAGCTCAATATCTGAAACTGTTGAAAATCAAATGAACAGGATATTTCAGTGACTGGTTTGCTGACAGGCTGCTGCTCGAGTTAGTGATAGAATGCTATGTGTATGACATAATGACAAATCATTGCAGAGTAATACCCTTATTGTGCACCTTGTGCAATTATTTTTACCAATGCAAATGAGAACAAAGTGGCTGTAGAACTCTATTGAGTCAGAACAGCAGCCTTATACACCCTCTTTGCAATCATGCTAATGACGAGCCCAAGTGCAGGACAAAAGAGTTGGGCCCTGCCTGTGCTTGCAATTCTGGATGCAGTTTGACACTTTCAGTGATGTGGTCATCATATATTCTGTATATGACGACAGTGCTTTGTGATGAAATAACTTTATGTTGGAGCAAGGCAGAGTGTGTATTTCTCCTACACCCCAGTGTGTGTGTGTGTGTGTGCGGGGGGGGACTGAGTCCATATTTTTTGGATCAGATCCAAGTCTACAAAAATTGTCACCCCTCCTCTCCATTGCCCTGATTCTGTGGGTAGAACCCTGTGTGGACTCCTACTGACTTACAGCACTGGCGGCCAAAGAAGCACTTGGGGCACTGAACAAAATACAATAAAACTGGAATCCAATATACAATAATTCTGTAATTAAACACCGCTTTCTGGACACTTTAGCCAAGAAAGCAAGTGAAGAGGAGGAAAGGGAGTTCTAGGGCATTTACATCTCTTCCGTATCCACCTCTCTTTCCCCTCATTTGCCTCTCTACAGACAGACTGTGAATGTACCCTTGTGGTTCAGAAAACTAGCACCCTGTTCCCGAAACATTGTGTTCATCTTTTGTCTCAATTCAGCCTCCTTTAAGAGAGCTCCTGTGAGAAAGCTAAATCCAGAGAGAGGGAAACAAAGGAAATGTTAGTGCCAGGAGCGGAGGGTTTAAAGGGACTTACATCATCTAACTAGAGCTGACAGAGAAGCAAGTGGTCTAGGGTTATAAGTGTGAATACAAATATTGCATCATCGCTGAGTGTACGGGGGAGTTCACAATGGACTTGTTGAATCACTAATCTATTACCAGGCATGGGCAAGACTACTAGTACTCCAGAATTTCTACCCTTGCAGCCCAAAAGCAGACAATAGTAGCCAGTCATCCTCCTCTCAAGAATTGCATGAACCTTAAGGTGTCATATGGTATCGAACCTTGGACAAGGTTTACTGCACTCATTCATGCTCCTTAGATAATTGGTATACATGCACTCAAAACGAGACTCTGTGTTGTATGGGTTTGCCTATGCAAGCCCTTACGACTTTTTTTCGGTGCCAAGTTGTATGTGTTTGCAACCGAACTGAGGCATGGGCTTGCTATATTTGCACAGCTGTCAGTGAAAATCTGGCCTTCAATGGGTTTGTTTAATGTGTAACTTCTTAACAACAGCACATATAGGCCTTGTCTACACTAGGAAAATCTATGCAGTTTTTTTTCAGTGAAGCTGATTCTGTGTTAGCAATAGTAAGAAAATTTTGAAAAAAGTGTCCTGGTATAGATAGTGTCTTAATTAACACAGTTAAGTACAGTAAATTCAAAATGTCAGTGGTGCATGCCATCCTTCTGTTTCTTACTTAAGAGATTGACAGCATGTATTGGCTCATTATGTATGTTTTTTTGGTACAGGAAGAGCTTTGTGCAACTGAGCCTAAATCTAAAACCCTTGTGAAAACACTGGTATGCTGTGTTGTGATTAATAGAAACTAACAATTGACCAAATGGCAACTTATCTAATCAGAGGAAATGACAAGTGATTTTCTTTGTGCTCAGATCCAGAAGAAGCACTTCATAGTTAGATACTCTGGTGATCGATGCCCTAAGAAACACTTAAAATAGATGGATATTGTAAGATAAACCTGTTTATCACTTAATATTTTGCAAAGAAAGGTCAGGCAAATTAATACATTGTTTTCTTTAGTAATATTTATATTTAATGAAAAATGGGTGTTTTTAGAATGTACAGTGTATGTTTATATGTCAGACGGGGCTGTGACTTTTGCTTTTAAAGTGTGATCACATTGACAGTTTGAGTTTTGACGTGAGATCCATTAGGTATCACCAAATTGTTCATGTGAGCATGGTACACCAACAAGTATGCACCTGGGGCTCAACATATATAACTATCTTATACTTACAGTACACACTTCAATAACAACTACATTTTGTTATGGTGGGAGTTATCAAAGAGCACTGTTACACATTACAAGTGTGTATTGTGCATTTACAAGTCCTTTTTCTTAGTGTGCGAACAACTGCTGTATTGTTTTGTGATGCGCTTTCCTTGGGAGAAGCTGTGGCAAACAGCAAGAGGGTTTGCTCCCTGCTTTAATTTCCCTAACTAGAGTCAATTTTGGGGACAGAGTTGTTTCCTGGGAACTGGACATTGTTGTCCTTTGTCTGAAATAACCCATGGCTGTTGACTTTCAGTGTACTTGCCCATACAAACTGTGGATTAGGCGCATTTGCAATTTTGATTATTTTGGACACAAATTAGGCACGTGGTTACATACACATTTTGCGTGTGCGGTTGAATGCCTCAATTATTTGAAAACCTGGTCCTGAATTTGCAGTGAGTGAGTGACAGGGCTCACAAGGCGTCGCTAAAAGGGAAGTAGCTCCATGCAACCTCGAATAACAGTTTCTTAAAAATGACATCAAAAGCCCTAATTATGGTCAGAGAGATTGTACAGTACCCAGTTATTTGAAAGAGCTTAACCTCATGATTTATAGATAAACCTTTGTTAGTTTGTGTTTTTAATCTCCTGTGTGCACTGATAGATCCACTGTGGGGGGAATGCTGTGGTTGACCTCTGAGAGCAAAGAGCCGAAAGCCCCAAACAATTTTAAAAGCCTGTAATCACAGTGAAAGGAACTGTGACAAAGCCAGCAATTGTCAGAAGAGAGATTTGAGGATGCTCAGCTATAGAATTTTAAAACTACACTGTTCATCTGTCCAGAAACAGAGGTATAGGAGAACCACAGTTTTAAAGCTGGAACAAAAAGTCTACCGATTGCATTTATTAGTCATATGAGGATCCATACTAGGTAGGAACTGCTGCTGCTACCCACAGCCATAATTTGAAAGTGAATTGTTTTCCCTTTCCCCTGGTATAAATAGGGCAACTTAAGAGGTAGCATAAATGCACTTGTAAATTACGTGTCACTTACTAAAGTCAGTGAGAGTTTTGCCATTGGCTCCAATGAGCCCTATGTGAGGGAGTATATTATAAATGTAAATGGGACATGAAGAGGGCTGGATATCATGGTTGTAGCTTGACAAGCAACCATACAAGAGTGTGAAATAAAGATGCCCCCCGTTTTCTTATATTCTCCTGTTGAAATAGGTTGAGCTGTACTGCTCTACTTTGGCATTTTAATTTAATTTAAGGTGTGGTAACAACCTGTAGTCACCAGTTCTAGAGCTCTATGCTCCATGTAAACAGTTGTCTCACCTGATACACACAGTAATTGATCAATTATGAAATAGAAGTAAAGATTATTGGTCCGAATCCTGTCCCCAAGTACATTCCTTGCAACCCTATTGACTTCATTGGGAGCATAGATCATGGCAGGACTTGGCCTACTGCATTTCCTAGCATTAACCACTTAACCCAATCAGGTTTTCTGTGATAAAATTCCTAATTTAAATCCATCTGTTAATTTGTAGAAATAATCTGAGGTATTTTTATAAACTGGTCAGTTGTTTTTGTGATGATTCTATCAGTCCCAAATCCTTGTCTTCCTCTAATATATTCAGTAAATGCTTTCGTTGTAAAGGGCTTTCTTCAAATTATTTCAGTATCAAGTGCATCTTCATAGATTCCAAGGCCATTGTGATCATCTAGTCTGATGTACTGTATAACACAGGCCATAGACCTTCCCCCAGATGTTTTGTTTTCCTGATAATCTCCATTGTTATATCTAGCATTCCTCTTAGCAGAGGTAACATTTACCCAGCCTTAATTTTCTACTATTTATATATGCAAAGTGTGGATGCTTTGTCTCTAGCTCCATTTTATAGACATCTGGGTAATTCTCTTTGGTTTTTCCGCAGGTTGCCCTCTCTGTACTTATTTTTTGTCAGTGTGCTATAGAAGAAGATTTGTTGTCACACTGTCAGCTTTTGTCTTTTCATTCTTTTTAGCTTATGTTTCCACTGAGGGTACACAGATTCATTTGGAATGATTGTTTTCTTTTATGGCCTTCATAATTTTCCCTAGAGGTGTGTATAATTCATTATCTTCACATATATTTTGCTTCTTTGTTTCAGAAGATATTTTACTTGATGTCAAAACACTTTGCTTTACAGGGCTGCCCAGAGGATTTAGGGGCCTGGGGTCTTCGGCGTTGGGAGCCCCCAGCTTTGGCGGTAATTTGGCGGCGGTGGGTCCTTCTGCTCTGGGACCCACCGCAGAAGTGCCCCAAAGACCCGCGGCGGGGGCCCCGCACCGATTACTTTATGCCGCAGACCCAGCTCTTGGCTTGGTCTAGTCAGAAGGACCCCCTGCCACGGGCTTCGAGGGCACTTTGGGGTGGGCTCGGCGGAAACCCCCACACGTCAGATTCGCAAGACCAGGAGAGGAATAAGTCCGGGCCGGGCCCACACAGAGATTTCCGGCCCCCGGAGCGAGTGACAGTACCTCGTTTCCAGGGGCACCGAAAAACTATCATGGAGCCCCTGCAGGGCCTGGGCAAATCGCCCCCTTGCCCTCACCTTCGTGCGCCCTGCTTGCCTGCATACGTATCTCGTACCTTTTAACCTGGTTGCAACAACCAAAGAATTTCCTCTAAGTTGAAATGCTGTATCCAAGTAGTTCTAGACTTCATAGAACTTTAGCGTCAGGAAGGACCATAATATGTACTTAGATATGACTACTGCACAAGCAGGCCCAGAATCTACCGATCCACTTCTATAACACCCCTAATCATGCTGAGTTACTGAACGCTTCAAATTTGTGTTTGGGAAAACTCAAGCTGCAGAGATATCCACAGCAGGACCCAATGCCCCCATGCTGCGAGGAAGGCGAAAAAACCTCCGAGCCATCCTGCCAATCTGCCCTGGAGAAAATTCCTTCCTGACCCCAAATAATCGTGATCAAGCTTAACACCTCGAGCAGGTGGGCAAGATCACCAGCCAGCACTCAGGAAAGAATTCTCTGCAGAATTCTCTGCAGTCTATCAAGGGTCATGCAGTCACAGGGGCGTAGACTCTCCCCTGGCCCCAGCCTGAGCCCCGGAGCTCCTGCTGCCAGGGAGAATCCTCCCTCCTTGCCACAGCCCTGAGGCAGCCTGCACCCCAAACCCCTCATTCCTGGCCACACCTCAGAACCCACACCCCCAGCTGGAGCCCTCACTGTCCACCTCAACCCTCTGTCCCAGCCCTGAGCCCCACTCTGACACCCTGAAGCTCTCATCCTGGCCCCACCCCAGAGCCCACACCCCCAGCTGGAGCCCTCACCCGCACCCTCCCCCCTGCACCTCAACCCTCTGGCCCAGCTCTGAGCCCTCTTCCACACCCTGAACCTCTAATTCCAAGCCCCACCCCAGAGCCCTCACCCCCTGCACCGCAACCCTCTGCCCCAACCCTGAGAGCCCCCCATACGTCACATCGCTCAGCCCCACATCACCTCCATACTGTTGCACATAACAAAATTCATTCCACATATGAATGTAAAAAATTAAAGGGAACATTGATGCACACATAGTCACTTCACAGCAGCCCACTTAGGCTCTGATTTTATACTGTCTGTAGTATATTTTCCCACACAATTCTAGGGATTCCTGTCCATTTGTTTTGTTATGGAAACTGCATTAATTTTGGGAGATTAACTTTTATTCATTCCTGCTTTGTGTTTAGTTTTTCACCCCATCATCCTATGTTCTTTTCCTGACATTTTGACTGACCTGGAAGATGCCCTCAAAATTCAAGTGATAGTCATTGGTAGCATAGGTAGTGCACAAGGAGACATAAAGAATGGACCAGTCACTATGCATTTTATAATGCATAATACCTACCACTTTCATGTAGTGCTTTTCTTCATTAGAACTGCAAATACTTTGCAAAGGAGGTCATTATCCCCATTTTATTATACAAAGAGGTGAAGCAATTTGTCCAACATTATCAGCAGAGCACTAGCAAATTTTAGACATCCTAGTCCAGTGTTCTATCCTCTAGACCTCCAACTTTGATTCCACTTTATGTACAAGTGATGAACAAACCCAAGAAAACCTCCCTGTGTTAAGTATGATAAACCTTTTATTTATTTCTTAAAATGTTGAAATGGCAAACACCTTTATGAAGTGCATACTTGCAAATATGCTAGCTAAATGCAAACCTCCCAATATCATTGCTATGTAAGTAAAATACCTATCTGAAATCTAATGAACTTGCTAAACTAATTACTAATGTAAGAAGCCATTGAAGTATAGAATTTTTATATTAATAGGAAATTAATTACTTGCTGTGCTCAGGAAGGGAAGAAAATCATCCTCCCAAAATTATCACATAGAATCAACCATTTAAGCTAAAGGTCTTCTAAGAGCTGTTTAGTTTAAAAAGACTGTTTCAAGAACTAAAATCTGTCATGTAAATAATAGGAGTGTTTGAATTTTTTTAAATCACAATTTCATTACGTGTTATATTCTAATATAATTGAAGGGACAGCTCAGGAAATGGACTGAGTAAAAGAGTGAATATTCTTGAAGTAAGAGTTTTGAGAATCTTCTGCCACAAAAACAGAGGAAATTTAACTGTTAAGAAAGAATTTCATTCATAATGCATATACACATTAACAAATTACATTTCATAAGATGAAGAGGCTCCTAAAGTCAACCCATGAAGTTACTAAGCCAAAGAAAGAGAGCTATCAACCAAGTTTGAATCTAAGCAAACCTGAAAGACATGTGTTTTCCTATAATTTCATGGAAACAGGAGTAGGAAGAGTATAAAAAACTGACATAAGCACCACTTAGACACTTATCCCCTCTGCTAAACTGCTTAACAACAAGCACTCATCTCATCTTGTCAATCTCTGCAAACAAGCTTCTAAAGGCAGCTAAGAACACAGAAGAACTTGGAAGACTCAAGAGGAAACCAACCTAAGGAAAGCCTCCCAAAGACTTCAACATGGATTGGTGACAGAAAGCTAACTAAGACACTGCCAAAGGATTACATTTAAACTTGTAACAATTTTATAGGGATACTAAAATGGTGTGATAACCTAAAATTCTAACAGTTTCTCCTTTTAAAACACCAAGTAGTTAGACCATGTATTCCTGGAGAGGAGACCAGGGCTAAACATTGTTAAAAAGAGAAATAGTAGGATTTAATTGGATTTAAAATTCTTAATATTTGTAACTGGTCTGTCTTAAAACAGCTCCTTAAATGGCTTCTTTGAAGTAACTGATTTAAATATTTTATTTGATTTCATAGTGTTTAGTTAACATTACTCACTGGGCCTAACTATAAATGGCTAGTTATTTATTAATAATCAACAGGATCCACATGTTCTTAAACAAAATGATTTTTCCCATTTGTAAACATTCTTAATTAGCTAAATATCTACTAAAGAATTGATTCACAATAATTTTGGGGAAACAATACCTTGGTCTCAATTTACCAAGAGAAAAGTGCCCCACCAAAGGTGGGTTCACTCTCCAGGGTGTAACCTCTGTTAGAAGCTCTCTACAAAGAGACATACAGAAGAGATGATAATGGATGGAACCAGGTTGTCATTTGTGTTGTTTTGTTTACAGCTTTCTTTTTGTTTTTTTTAAATAATAAAATAGTCATGATTAGTAATTGTGATTATTTTGCTTGGTCTTGCTCCTGATGTCTCCTGTATGTAAAAGAACCCTTGTGATCAAACTAATGGGAGTCTTTTGATTTGTCTCTGGATTTGGCAGTGAGAGGAACAATTAGTAAATGCTATTCCACCATTTCTTGTTTCCCTGGACTAAACATTTGTAGTAACTTTTAAAATAAAATTACTTGGGGTCCCACAATTTTAAGTTAACTTTTCTATCCCACTTAGGTTACTTATTTAGAGTACTACAGACTGGCTAATAGAGGGACACTGGTTTATTCAGTCTTCCTCAATTTTTGCGTGTGTAAAACAAACACAGTAACATTTGCCTACCTGAGAAGGGGATGTGGGCTGTGAAACAGCATGAGCACTAAATATTACTACCATTCCTGAAATCATGACTAGTAAACACTGGCTTACTGAAAGTTTAGTCAGAAATCCATTATTACTGTCACTCCCAAGAGAAATCTAAACTCAAAAACGGCACCTCAAGGGCTGATAGTGTGGACACTGATGTTAAATCCCTTGAGTCATGGGAGGATTTTGTCTGAGGAGCATTCCTGGGATGACACACATACCAATAGTGATGGTCAGATTATATGTAAGGAACTGCAAACTGTCCTTGTGTTCTGAGATACCTGCTTTTATATAATCATGTTTGGCTCATCTTTTCTTATTGGGGCTAATCAAAACTCCATTTAAGTCAATGGATTTTTGATCAGGCCTAAAACTCTTGGAAAAAATACAGAAGGAAGTGGCAAATCTTTAATTGTAAATACTCCTAAAAAAAGAAAATGAAAAGTTAATTCATTTAGCAAAGTTCAGGTGGGAAGTAAATGGTGCATATGACATGTATTCGCTCCCAGCATGGAGTGAATTTCACCCTAGTAAAAAATAGCCCAAATATCCCAACTGATTTCTACTTCAATAAAAAATGATCAATAACTCTTCCCTTCTCAGCTATTAAACCACTTTCAGATCCCAGTTCTCTGCCAAAGGAAACCTGATTTTATTTTTATTTTTATATATACCTGTTACAAATAAGCAGAAAAATATGGTCCAAATATGATTTAAAATTGTATCATTTTAAAAGTGGGCAAACAAAGGGGACTTTGACTCACCAGTCTTTGCCTTGATTTTTATGGTCTCTGATTCTTGTTTTACGATCTCTGAATTTCCGCCCATGTTCCTGCCTCAAGGACACTGGTTCATAGAGATCATCCCTCTTGTGCAGGTTATAAATCCCATTGTGAGTGTTTTCTTGCCTATAATTGGATTACAAAAGTAATCACACTTAGGAGTGAAATTATGTTGGTCACTTAGTTCTTTCAATAAGTCTTTTTTTCTTAATGGTCTACATATTGCAGGACATAAATCTGCTCTGACCAGACTGTTTCTAAAAGTAGATGCCTTCTAAAAATCCATTTAAGAAATTCTTTCAAGACTGAGTTTAATTCAAGGTCAATATCATTACTAGTCAAATAGTTGTTATCTGATTATACCTTTTAAAATGTATTTTAAGTACATACTCATTTTCAATACACAAGGCAGAACTTTAATGAGGTTGGTGTTTGTTTTTTATTTGTGCTTTAGAAACATTTGATTTTGAGTAACTTCCCTAGATTCCTCCAGACCTGGTACTGTGTGTGTGTGAGTTTAGTTTGTAAGATATTTGGGTCAGGGACTATCTACTATTCTTTGTTTGAACAGTGCCTAGCCCAGTGGGGCCCTGATCTTGGTTGGCTCCTTGATACTACTGCAATGAATGTTATCATTAATGTTTTAATCCTGGATAAATATCCCCCATCCCCAACACTAACCATGGAACTGTGTGTGATGTTGCACTCCATATGACTTTATGAAAATATGCTAATGAGTGAATATAATACAACTGGAATATGCTTCATGAAAAACATCTCTTGTAAGGTATAAATGAAAAGCATATAATCTACTGAGTGTGGTCATACTATTTGTATAAATATACCACTCTTGTATCTGCAACTAGAAATATGAAATATAACTCTGAAGTCATATTGTAGTTATGCAAAGTGTGGGCCATTAATGGTGGTTTGCAATCTTTATGTCTCCCATCAGCGAGGACAATTGGTTGTAAATGGTTCTGTTTACTTGAAAGCCTTCCTGTGAGTCAGGCCACGAAGAATGAAGGCTTGGGATCTCATAGGACATGTGACCATGTCATGTGGTACTGGAATCCATCCTAAACCTAGTGCTTTTCCATTTAGAAAGAGGAGGTGAGAACCCACAGAGACAAAACATTCCAGCCTTGTGCCAAAGCTATATAAGGGAATGGAACAGAACAAAGGAGGTTCCAGTCATGAGAAATCTCCTAGTTCCCACCTGAGCTGGAGCTAACAAGAACTGTACCAGGGAAAGGATTGGGCCCAAACTAGGAAGGAGTCCAGTCTGTGAAAGAAGCTTATTGGAACATTTCCAAGGGTGAGATTTTATCTGTAATCAGTTTCTTAATTTATTAGGCTTAGACTTGTGTGTTTTGTTTTATTTTGCTTGGTAATGTACTTTGTTCTGTCTGTTATCATTTAAAACCACTTAAATCCTACTTTTTATACTTAATAAAATCACTTTTGCTTATTAATTAACTCAAAGTAATTAATACCTGGGGGAGCAAACAGCTGTGCATATCTCTCTATCAGTGTTATAAAGGGTGGACAATTTATAAGTTTACCCTGTATAAGCTTTATACAGGATAAAATGGATTTATTTGGGATTTGGATTCCATTGGGAGCTGGGTGTCTGGGTGCAGGAGACAGGAATACCTGGTAAGTGTTTTTTAGTTAAAGCCTGCAGCTTTTGGGGATGTGGTTAAGACCTGGGCCTGTGTTTGCAGAAGACTAGCGTGTATGACTCAACAAGACAGGGTTCTGAAGTCCCTAGCAGGCAGAGAAAATAGACTCAGAGATAGTCTCAGCACATCAGGTGGCAGTCCCAAGGGAGTCTCTGTGACCCAACCTGTCACACTTGGAGAGGGGCTGCTGCCCCTCCATGCCTTGTATCTGGGTTTCTAACCTTGCTGGACTACTAAGGACTAGTGCAAAGCCTGGCTGTGGGGGGGATGTGGAGATGGCACCTAGTGACTTCTCTACCTTTGTTCGCTACAGTGGGCTTTCTATGGAGCACCGGCTCTCAGAATTTAGGATAAACTAAGTTCATCTCAAGGAGGCACAGAACACAGAATAGATGTCTGGATCTCTGATGCATGGCTGGTGGAATGAGGAGATTCCAAGCTTTCCAGACTTGCCCACTCTTAGATTACAGGCCTCCAGAGTTACCCTTTAGTTTTCATGGGTGACAAGACAGTGCCCTTGTGCTGAGTTTGTTTAGAGTTTTTTACTTGTTCTGATTATTTTTTATGCTGTATGTGAAAATCAAATGGTACCCATGTTACCCCAAGTACAATAGTATTTTGTAATTCCTATTTAACTGCTGCTCTGAAAGCAGACTTCTAGTTGAAAGCTTGTAATGGTTGAAGAGAGAACGAAAAAAGCCTCTTGAATTTCCTTCATTGCCTTGCTTTAGCTGTGGGAACACAAAGAAACGCATTAAGGGCTTGATTTAGCACTCACTGAAAGCAGTGGGAGATTTCCATTAATTTCAGTGAGAGTTGGATCAGGCCTTAAATGCCAAATCCTGAGGGGTGCTGAACACAGAATCTATCTGACCTCTCAGGAGTTGGGCCAAACACTTTTGTTATTGTTGTTGTTGTTGTTTTAGTTCTTCAATCCCCACCTCCTATATTGTTAGCCTATATTGACCTATTCTAATTATCCTCAGTCAATCATACCTTTCTGAGTAGTTTCTGTTTTG
The DNA here is from genome assembly GCF_003597395.2 of Chelonoidis abingdonii. Taxonomy (NCBI): domain Eukaryota; kingdom Metazoa; phylum Chordata; order Testudines; family Testudinidae; genus Chelonoidis; species Chelonoidis abingdonii. Next base: position 61,426,044 of record NC_133777.1, read on the forward strand.
CATGTGATATCAAATATCTCTTACTGTCAAAGTGATCTTATATGTGTGTAATTTCCTGGAGTCTGTCTTAAACAAGTAATTTCGGTATCTTTCCAGGTCAGCTTTCCTCTTCTGCATTGTTAAAATATCCCTGTTTATGATTTCTAGGTCTCTCTCATGATCTTGGAGAAGTCTTGGTGTTCAATCGGGTTTCAGACATTGCTCTGTAATCCATTCTGCTCCTCAATGTTCTACTGACAGAATTAATCCCATACGTTATTTGGGTAATTGTCACAAATAATAACTGCATTTGCTGCAATTTCAAGCTGTTTATAGATTATTTGAAAACAGGAAAAAGAGTGTTCATCTGGTAAATTATTCACTACAGGTTATTCAATTAGCTCTACTTATAGAAACCTGTGTGACACTGACTTGTGTACATTCAAAGCTATATCATTCACCATATCCAGTTGATGGGAATATGAATGCATATGAAATGTAAACTAATTTTTTGTTGTTGTGCTCATTTCTTCTGCTTGTAGAATTTCCCCTCATCAGAAATGAAATTCTCTGCAGCAGAGAGAGAATGCACAGCAATTATATGGGCTATTGAACATTATAGAGCATGTTTGGTACGAGTTAAGATCATTTTGCCACTGACTCTAATTCATTTTAGTGGCACCTGTAATACTGAGCCTCCAATGTCAGACTGGTTAGGTGGAGAGTGAGACTTTTAAAAACTCAATTTTATATTGGCCCAGTTACCATGGAAGCTGAGTGTGACACCGGAGTTTCTATCCACAAATTGTATAGGCAAAAAAGAGTGCTATTAAGAGTGTATCGATTTAATACTGTCATCTGGGTACAGATTAGCATGTTGGTGCCAATCACTGCTGTTTGTCCGAGCTCCCCAGCACGATGTTCCACCTGGTTAGCGCTGCTGAATCTTGGATAGACTTGTTGCTTAGGGAACCCTCAGAGTCTGCAAACTGTTCAGATGCAACCTGTTTATGTTGACCTCGTGAGAAATTGCTTACTTTTAATGTCACAATAAACCCAAAGCAAACAAAATGCAGGATCCAAATATTCAGATTCAAACACTACTTCAGGACATCGAGAGTGGGGATGCCAACTAAAAATCACCCAGAGGACCACATTAATCCTTGCTATAATTCCACTGAAGTAATTATTGAGAAGGAACACTTTGTCTTAACTCGAGGAGTAGAATAGGACAGGACAAGAAAATGAATGTAGTTCTACTTGCCAGTGAAATGCAGCACATTGCAGTAACAGCTGGCTTGTGGCTTTTAAGCCACTGCCTTGAGGAGTTTGCACCAACTCCAAGTAAAATATCTCCCAATTCTGTTCTTTTCACATGCAGGGAGCACAGTCTGATCCCAGATTGTTCCCCACAGGCAGTGCATGACCTCGTTGACACATTCTCACCATAGCAAGCAGGAACAGGGTCCTTGCTCTTCCGAGTACAGAGGCTGCTGCTGTGCACGGACCCCGTGTACCTGTGCAAGTGGAGGGACACTTCTTTTTCTCCCTAAATGGCTGTATATGGACTGCTCACAATCTTGACCTAAGGACCTTGTTTATGCTGACAGTACTAGGAGCACCACATCTTTAATCTGCCTTATTGAACAAGTGATGACAGTGTTTCTCCAGCAGTGGATGTTGTCATATCTCCACATGGTGTGGGGTGGGGATGGAGGGTTTCATGTATTTTTAATTATGCATTTTAGAGATTGTTTTCTGGTCACGTGCACTGGGTCACTGGGTTGTCTCACTTGAGAAATCCATTGTTGTTGAAATTATTCAATAGTTGATTTTTACAAGACACGTGTGCCTGTGTTTTTGCACAACAGGGTCCAAGCCCCTTAGTGTCATTGCTAAAACAAACAGGAAGGAAAAAAATATATTGATAGAAAGTGTGTGTGAGTTCACTTGATAAACTGTAGTGGCTCTGAAAGATCTGTCACATAATGGATCTGGTGGATAATTTCTAAAATATGTGCTTTGGAGAAGGCTGAGAGTGTACAGAGTCAATAGTTACATTAAAAGGAACTGAAAAATGTTACCTATACTTTTCAAAGTTATTTTATCAGCCGTATTTTTTACATTCTCCAAGACGGATTCTAGTGTGGAGCAGACAAGCTGGACTGAAGTTCAGGAGACCTGGCTTCTATCTGTGGCTCTGCCATGGACTGGCTATGTGACCTTGGGCAGGGCAAGTCACGTCACCTCTCTGTGCTTCCATTTCACCTCCCAGCCTATCTAGACTGTAATCTCTTGGGTAGCAGAGACTGTTGCTTACCTACTGTATCTAGCTGTGGTCTCTGGAGCTTAGAGGTGCTACCGCGATACTACTAAATAAGATGATGAAAGACGGATTAACTCATGGTGTTATCACCTGGTCCTACCAAAGAGGAGAAGCTTTGAGTTATCCACAAGGCAGCCTCCATCAGGGAGCTTCTAGTGATGCCTTGACCATATGCTGTACCTGCACATCCCCTGTGTTCCCTGGCATTGCTCCTTCCCCAGTTTCTCTGCTGCACTGGCCAGTTCTGGGAGATTCAAGGAGAATGTCTTACACCACGCTAACTTTCTTGTAACTTCCCCTTGGGAGCTTGTGATTTCTACATTCTTTAAAGAATGTCTTCGCCAGCTAATTTTATTCTTTTGCATTTGGCAAATGCGTGCCTGTTCATTTCAGTCGGTGGACCAGATCCTTGGACCCCACATGCTCTCTTTGTAAATTGCTCTAATTGGGCAGGCCTGAAGCTGCTCTGGCACCTAGCAGCCATAGCTAGGGATTGGCGGAACTCCCTGGGTCTTGTGCCAAGCCCAGCTTTGCCAGATCTGTGGATCTGGGCCAAGATTTTGAGCCCTAAATCAAGTTAATAGTAAGACAGTATTTCAAACATAAATTTTTTAAAAAAACCCATAGTTAATCTCTGGGCACTATATATAATATGATCAAGGTTTCTTTAAGCTGTGTAAAACAGCACCCTGTTATAGATTATTTTACATATGAAACTTTAAAGCACTTAATTTTTTTAAGCCATCAGAATCTTATTGGCTGAGGATCTGCATGCACTGAGCTGATATAGGGTCAGATTGTCCCTGCTGTAGATTAGAGCAGTACCACTAAATATATACATTCAATGGGTTAAAACAGTCTAATTGATAGGTCTCAAAATGGAATTGTAAATGGGGAATTGTCATTGAGCAGATGTGTCCTGTATGATAGATTGTTGCCTTTATTATTTAACATTTTTATCAATGATGTGGAAGAAAACACAAAATCATCACTGATAAATTGGCAGATGACACACGAATTGTGGGAGTAGTAAATAATGAAGAGGACATGTCACTGATTTTGAGTGACCTGGGTCAATTGGTAAAATGGGCACAAGCAAACAATACAGATTTTAATATGGTTAAATGGAAAGAGAAAGGAAGTAGGTTATACTTACAGGATGAGGGACTCTGTCCTGGGAAGCAGTGACTCTGAAAAAGATTTGGAGAATCATGGTGGATAATCAGCTGAACATGAGCTCCTAATGTGATGCTGTGGCCACAGGAGCTAATGTGATCCTGGGATGCAAATACAGAGGAATCTTGAGTAAGAATAGAAGTTGTTATTTTACCTTTGTATATGCCACTGGGACGACTGCTCCTGTAATACGGTATGTTTCCAGTTCTGGTGTTCACAATTCAAGAAGAATGTTGATAAATTGGAGAGGATTCAGAGAAGAGCCACGAAAATGATTAAAGGATTAGACAATATGTCTCATAGTGATAGCCTCAAAGAGTTCGATCTATTTATCTTAACAAAGAGAAGATTAAGGGATGACTTAATTACAGTCTACAAGTGTGTATATGGGGAACAAATATTTAACAATGGGCTCTTCGGTATATCAGAAAAAAGTGTAACACAATCCAGTGGGTGGAAGTTGAAGCTAGACAAATTCAGATAGGAAATAAAGTGTAATTTTTTAACAGTGAGGGTAATTAATCATTGTAATGAACTACCAAGGGTTGTGGTTGATTCTCTATCACTGACAATTTTTAAATCAAGATTGGATGTTTTTCTAAAAGATCTGCTCTAGGAATTATTTTGGGAAGATCTATGGCCTGTGTTATATAAGAGGTTAGACTAGGTGGTCCTTTCTGACCTTGGTATTCATAAATTTATTAACTCAGTGGAGCTATGCAGACTTATAGCAGCTGAGAATATGGCCAAGAATCCCTTGAAAACCTTAAGATTTAACCAGCCCAGTATCAATACTATCCACTACTCTCACTTTGGGAAGTCTACAAATTGTGGGTTAAAAGGCTTGGTTTAGGGCATAATTATATGGTCCCTGTGAATCACAACTTTCCCATTTTGGCCAGAAGAATGCTCATGAGGCACCTGTAGTTCAGTTAGACGTGCCTACTGGAACCATGTAATTACCATGGTTCACCCATCACAACAGAAACCAGGATGTTAAATGGTGCCAAGTGAAACTAGAGAGAGTAGCCAGAAGCATTTGCAGGAATTGCTAGTAGCTCCAGCTCCAAACTTCAAAAAGTTAACAATTTTTATTGATTTCTTTCCCCCAGCATGTAGGTACAAATATTTGTTGGGAGATGAAATTGCTGCAGACAAGCCTGAAAATGAAAGGTTCTAGAAAAAACTTACCTTAGTGCAGGATGATATTCAGGGTGGAAGCATCCCTTTATTCATGCAGTAGCTTATTACATAATATGGAATGATCAACGACTGAAAGGGTTAATCATATACTAAGCACAGTAATTAGTGCCAGTGTAAATAACACTGACTTGTACAAACAGGTGAATGCCTTGATATGTAATAGTCATGTACAGTATCACAAAAAATATATTGGAGATTCTTCTGCCTTCGAAGGGCACAGTTGGCTACATAATTTGGGAGAAAGGGTAGAGAACAGGGAAGTTTGCAGTTAATTTAAAATCTTTTAGCTCTCTCTAGTCGCATAGGACTCCCCTCACTTGATTCCCATCCACCTCTACCATAGCTGGTTTCCATCCACCTAACACAGTGGCTCTCAACCTTTCCAGAATATGCCTTTCGGGAGTCTGATTTGTCTTGCATACTCCCAAGTTTTACCTTACTTAAAATCTACTTGTACAAAATCAGACACAAATACAGAAGTATCACAGCACACTATCACTGAAAAAGTGCTTACTTTCTTAGTTTTACCATGTAATTATAAAATAAATCAATTGGAATATAAATAGTGGACTTAAATTTCAGTATAACATGTACAGAGCAGTATAAACAAGTCATTGCCTGTATGAAATTTTAGTTTGTACTGACTTGGCTAGTGCTTTTTATGTAGCCTGATGTAAAACCAGGCAAATATCTAGAGGAGTTGACGTACCCCCTGGAAGACCTCTGCATACCCTCAGTGGTATGTATATCTCTGGTTGAGACTCACTGACCTAACACACACACTTGATTGCTATCCTTTTTAATCTATTCAGCCACATGGCTGCCTCTCGTCTGCCTCTCCAAGTAAGATTCAGGCTTCTCCCCAGGAAGTCTCTTGTCCTCCAGGATATGGAAGCCTAGATTTGTGTTGGAAGACTTGTTAGCTACTAGATCGCCACCATGTAATCTTCTGTTCTGATGGACCCTATCCAGTCATTCTTTTGATGCCATTGTTATAATGACTCTGGCAAATGCTGCCCTCAGCTGTCCTTTCCTCAACCCCAAAAAGCGGAAGAAATCATGGCTTTTTCATACAGAAAAAAAAGGCAAAAGTTATAATTATAATTGTAAAAGCAAAGGAAAGTCATAGCACACAATATTTCAATCAAATTCATTTTCAACTGAACAAATGTGAAATATCAGTAAATGTTTAAAAGCATATCATTGGAGCAAATACAGCAACACACACACAGGTATGTATATATTTTGGTGTTTTATTGACCAAACTGTGCTGTTTAGAAATTCATATTATCAATAACGATCCCTTTAAGAAGCCTTGTGTGTATGCCATTCTCCCCCTTCTGGACAAATATCCCCTTTCCTTTTGCTATAGCTTTACTCACAGACCAAATGCAGAAATATGTTTATCTCCAGGCATGTAATGGGAGCTCAAGACACACTGGTTTTTCATTAGCACCTTTTTGTTTGGTGGCTACTTTAGCAAGCCCCTCTCATTTTTGATGCAACTATCCAGTAACTGACATTTGATTTCCTAATGTCACTACCTTAGGCTTGGCGGCTTAAAGATCAGCTATCTGATAGTCAGTGGCTTTTTGCAGCAGAATGCTTCCTGTGTAAGTGGGAAAATATCATTTAACAGAATTCCTGGAACATTACAGAGTGCAAAGGGACAAAAGTTGGCGCAGCCGCTGCAAGTATCAGAGTAGCTGTGTTAGCATACTACTTATAACGGTAAGTGAGCATATATTCATATTCATATGCTCACTTACCATTATAATCTTTAACCATTAGCTGTGAGTGATGCATTACTGTTCAGGCAGATTCAATTTGTTTCTTTATTCATGTAACTGTATCTTCTCTAGGATGAATCGTACATACTGTTGCTATCAAGAAACAGCCTTTCATGGCTTGGGAAGCTGGCCTAGAAATAACTGATGTTCTCCACTTCAAGTATCCTTCGTCCAGCAGCTGGATTTAGTACTCGATCAACAGTATCCCATGCAAGTGCCACTGTCGGCCACTTGAATCCAGTTGTAGGATCAGGTTGATAATGTGTATTCAGAGGGCCTGATTCTATTTTTGTTGATTCAGTGGGAGCAGGATTGGGAATGGTGCTATAAAAACAGGATATGTCAACTTTATTATAGTAGTAATGATGTTTTCCACTGCAAGTCTAGGGAATACTGCAAACACCATTGTACAGGGAAATACTGCGATAGTTAATTTAAATTTTGTTATGGCACCGACTGTACATTCACTTCCACTGATTACTTGATGACAAACTGGAGAACAGTCATACATAGTGGGCTTGATTCTCACTGCACTAGTCTGCTTTACACAGCTCTAGCAGTATAAATAGCCTTAAAGTGCTTGTAAAAGTAGTGTGCTCCCATTTTATGGTGCTCAGCTTTAACTTTACAACACTAGAGTGGTGTAAATTGGCCTAAATTCAAATGAGAATCAGGCCTAGTATATTTAAAGAGTTTTGGAGACCTTAAATAAGCCAATCTAAATAGAGGCCCCAATGTCACACATGCACCACTTTCTGACATTCTTCTGATTTTGTAGGCAGATTTGCAGGATCAAGCCAATACGTTGTTGCACCTTACAAGCCCAAATTTCTGAATATTTTCAGAGCCATCCAAAATTGTAAGAAAAAGGGGTTACTTGGCTCAGTATGGATGCACTAAGTGGTTTGCATTGCAACAGGAGGCTGGCCTTCAATTTAACCACGCATTTCATTTAACGAAAGGCTGGATGAACTGTGTTACACTGTACCAATTAAAAATCATTCCAGTTAGCTGTAAGTGTGTGTCACAAAAACAGGTTAATAAGATGCTTTGATGGTCAGAGTCTTTCTGAAAAGATTGTTAGGCATCAGGTCACTTGGAAGGAGTTTGTTCTGAGTATTTGATAGCTTGAAATGCGAGGTGTGTTCTGATTGGACATGTAGGGGCTAGTCTATATCGACACAGCTGCCCCAATGCAGATGCGCTGCTGTAATGCGTCTGGTGAAGATGCATGACGCCGAGAGGGGAGCACTCTCCTATTGGCATAATTACTCCACCTCAACAAGAGGCAGAAGCTATGGCCGTGGGCGTCTCCCGCCGACATAGTGCAGTGGGGACACTGCTTTAAGTCGATGTAACATACGTTGCTCAGAGTGGTGGCTTTTTCACACCCCTGAGTGATGTAACTTACATCAGCTTAAGTGGTAGTGTAGACAAGCCCTAGGTCACATGGTATTGTGTCTACTCTGAGTGGGTAAGTATCTCTTTTTGAATCAGCTTTTCAGCCTGAATATGAGCACTTATCATTTCAAAAGTCACTTTCCATGAATGTTCTTTAAAATGTGCTGTTTGCACATACATTCCTGCCAGTAAACTCATTTGCTAAAATTCACATGGAATCTGAACATATATACACATTTTTTTGCATTATTTACCCAGCTACATTTTATGACTGAAGCCGAATCTACCCATATTAATCAAATGCACTTTAGTTGAGCACCATAAATATAACACCATGTTTTCCATGTCTGTTCATGCTCCTCCCCTTAAGTCTCAAGCAGTTTATAAGAAGTGGATATTCAGCACAGGATGGTGTGGCTTGTGGTAAATTATTGTTGTGCTTTTAGTGTCTATCTGCAAAGTTTGTTTCTATAGCAACTAGCATGCCCTGCTAGTATGAGAATCTGGTAATAGTTTGGAGAGAAACCAAAAAAGTCAGTAGTTTATTATTCTTTTCTGTGAACTCCTGATGTTATTTTGTTAATCTAATAAAGTTAAAGGTGCAGTCCCTCCAATAAGCTTTTATTTATGATTTTTTAATAAAGATCTCCTTTTTTTCTTGACTTTGCTCTTAAGGATTAAAGAAAACAATTGACAGCGGTCTGAGTACTTTTTCATTGGTTGACTATATACTTTTCCATGTAGAATTGTCCAGTATGCACAGTCTAAATAGCACAGTATCTGAACCTGATCCAAAGCCCTTGGGAGTCTTTTCATTGACTTGAGTGGAGTTTGGATTAGGTCCCCTTCTGATCAGGGGGAAAAAAAACCAACCTCTTTCCCCTCATCTACTTATGCTTGACAGTTCCTTACTAAAATCAGTATAGTAACAAATTTCCAGCGTAGGCCCTGTTCTGCTGTCATGCACATGTGACGTGTAGAACTGATGAATGAAATTGTTTTTAATTGTTCACTTTATTAATATAACTTCATTAAGTAAAGTTTTATGAATAGAACAACATTTATTCATAAAACCGGTTACCCCAATAACTGGCTAATTGACAATAAAAATGCTAGTTAAGAGCCATAGCTGTTCAGTCAGCTGCTTTTGTAAATTTCACTATCAGTGCAATTCCTGCTTAAATCACTGAGATTTGCACTGTTTCAGTATTGTAACTTCTGTTCACCATTTACTACACTTGCCTACATTGTAATTTCTGTTTACTGTTTGCCATCCACTACACTTGTCTATATTATAACATCTGTTCACTGTTTGCCATATTGTAATTCAAACCCCATTTTAAAACGCTCACTCCATTTTGTAAAAGCTTCCTCCAACCTTCATTTTTGCAAACCCTGCTGTAATCTTATTAGTTTAGTTTAGATGTGTGACTGAGGCATGTATGAATGATGGAATCAACCTCCAGCCCCAGCCTGTCCTGATGAAATAGAGTTCAAACCCCACCGGCTGAAGATGCAGACAAGAGCCCTAACAAAGTAAGAAGAGTCCACCCTAAAAAGAAGAGGTACAATAGAAGAACAATCAAAGCCGGGTCCGAGGCTGAAAGTCACGTCTGCAATTGATGGGTGATCAACCACCAAACCCAGAGGCAGCGAGACACAGCAAGACCTATAGACTCTGGATTCAAACAAAAGCTCACAAAAAGGGTGGGTGAGATGGAAGACTTCGGAGGGTAACATTCTACTGCCAACATGGAAGGGCATCGGTGCATGGCCAACAGAGACCCAGCTCCTCCTTGTGCCCGGCTTTCCTGGCCAGTTACCGCCACAAGCTACGAACCCAAGCTGCAAATTAAGCCACGAACTCGAGCTATGTCCAGGACTGGTAACTATGCAGCAACTGCAGAACATCTGGGGTGTGTGTGTGTGTGTATGTGTGAATGTGTATAGGTATACTGTGTGTATAAGGATTAAGATATTAGTTATTGGTCATAAATCAAAAATAAATGTGGCATCTTTGTCTTGCCCCTGAAAAGATCCTGTGTAGTTTTGTCTGTACAACATGTGTAACTGTAACGTTTTGCAATTTAAATGAGAGAAACATATTCAGACTGAAGCTGTTTCCTTTCAAACATACAAATGCATCAGGATTATAACATGCAAATCAGTCTCATTTATTCTTGGGGGTGTAGGATGGGCATCTGAGCAGGGAGCAAGCAAAATCTACAGTTTCTTCTTACTACAAAAGAGTCATTGTTAAAAATTCAGATGCATGGGTTAGAGCTGTCTGTGGCCAGCTGTGATATTAATGTAGCACCTAAGACCAAAATAATTATATCTTTGATTAGCATTAGTCGTAACTATTACATTAAAACTCAGTCATGTTCTAGTTCAGTGTTTCCCAAACTTGGGACCCCATTTGTGTAGGGCAAGCCCCTGGCAGGCTGGGCCAGTTTGTTTACCTACCGCGTCCGCAGGTTTGGCTGATCGTGGCTCCCGCTGGCAGCGGTTCTCTGCTCCAGGCCAATGGGAGCTGCTGGAAGTGGTGGCCAGTACATCCCTTGGCCCGCACCGCTTCCAGCAGCTCCCATTGGCTTGGAGCAGTGAACTGTGGCCAGCAGGAGCCGCGATCGGCTGGACCTGCAGATGTGGCAGGTAAACAAACCGGCCCAACCCGCCAGGGGCTTTCCCTACACAAGCGGCATCCCAAGTTTGAGAAACGCTGTTCTAGTTTATTACATCTTGTATTAATAAAGGAAGATCTTTTAACACAACCCTCTTAAGGATTCTGTAAGTACATCAATTAAAAGGCAATGCTAACTTTTTAAAAGGTAATCTCAAATTAAAGGTAGCCAGAGATCCAGAAGGAAACCGCTATATGAACCAATTTGCCATATGTCATTGTTATAGGGCGAGCTGTCATTTAGACCCCTTTCAGTCCCTCTGAAGTGTACTCCCTCATGTGATAGTTCACTGTGTAACAGTGACACCATGCTTGGGCCATTCTACAGTCTTAGGCCAGAACTCTATTTACTTTAGTGAGAGTTGATGCATGCATTGAGATAGGTCTAATTAAGGGAAATAATAATGGATACTAATGTAAGCAGAGTCAGGATGAGCTGTACCCTGACATCTGGTGGTGAATTATGGGAAGTGTGGAAAGAATGTCGGGAATGTGAAGTCTCAAATATTTGCGTAGGCACACCCAACAAGGAGCCTGGGGAATGGTTATTTTTACATTTCTGGGATCCCCAATTTCTTCATTATTGGGGCAGGATAAATAAAGTGTTGCCACCTGATTATGTGAATGAGGAACTACGAGACTGCTTTATAACAGAAATGTCTCAATATAAATTAAATGACACTTGCTAGACAAGAGACATGGTTAAAAACCAGTGAATTGAAGAGGTTGGGGGTGTGTGTACCTGATAGTGGGCCCCTGTTGAGGGCCTGGAAAATTGCGCATCCTCTCTCTCCAATGTTAGAGAGAGTAATTCTTGATTCCATTAGGAGTCGTCTGAGACTGCTGAGCTTGAATTCATGTGGACCAATGGTGCAATCCAGCACCAGGGCTCCTATAAGGTGAAATCACTGAAGAGAGTGAATGAGATCACTGAGTGCTGGGAGCCTGAGGACCATATTAAGCTGGCTGGCCAGGAGCGAGCAGTTAGGCGCATGTTGGAGCAGCATGGACGTGGCAGAGTGAAGTGGTTTGCAGGCGGCCTGGAGGGGCAGCAAGCTGGTGTGGTGGAGTGGTCGTGTGAAGGCTGCAGCAGAACTTCATGGAGAGGGGAGAGTTGGCCTGGGCCACGTAAGGCTGCTAAACCTGTGTGGATTTCCCCATTTCCACCCAGGCCTGGGGGTAACTCTACAAGATAACTCTTGAATGTCTGGGGTGCGATTGACCAGAGACTTTTGGGTGTTGGACTCTTGGTGGATTGGACTTAAGACCCTAAAGGGAAAAGGACATTGCCAAACATACTGAGGTGGGTTGTTGTTATGTTTGTGTTATAACCCTGTTTGGGTTTTCAATGGGATTGCATTGATTCCTTCCTTTATTAAAAGATTTGCACACTACAGACTCGTGCTTGCGAGAGGGGAATATTGCTTCCTAGGGCGCCCAGGGTGTGGTATGGAAGTGCCAGTCACTGGGTGGGGGCTCGAGCTGGTTATGCATTGTGTTACTGAAACGGAACCCCTGGATACTGAACCCGGCCCTTGTTGCTGCCAACTCAGAGGTGCAGAAGGGTTACACTAAGATGAGGAATTCAATTTCCCCCTTTAATATGCAGAGGCTTTATGGTGCCAATCAGTTCCCATTAACACTAATGAAAATTAGCCATGTAAATCTCCTGTTTATTGATTGTTGGGGGAACAAATCACTATAATTTTTAAAAGTTCCTTTAAATTACTTATAATTTTAAGTGTAGAATATGGGCATTGGGTAGAGCTGTGTAACTGATGCTCTCTTTAAATGAAAATCAGAGAACAGACTGTTCAAGGGAAAACAACAATTATGAATGCACTTAAATATGTATATGGAGACTATGGATACTGATAACACATGTTGTTATTACAGAGCAGAGGTGTTTGGATAAATTTTTGATCTTATGTATGAGGAAATGAAATAACTTCCTATTAAAATAAACGGTAAATGAGTGGAGATGGGTATTTGAAGGCATTAATTTGTATAAATAGATACGTTACATGCTGTGCTAGAAATCTGTTGTTTTGGCTGTTCATCAGTTAGACTGAGAATAGGCTGCTTCCTGTTTTTTGGTGCTCATCTGCACAACAAACCTTTCAGATCACAGTTTAGTACAGGCTCACTGCTGGAAATACCAGGAGATTTTCAAGTGACGTACAATTGCCTTGAATGTAATTGAAATAGGTATTATGTCTTATTTTATTTTTTGTTCATTTTGTTTTAATGAGAATGAGATGAGGAAAAGAAAATATTCCTAAGAGGTGCAGGCTGTGGTCTGGTCATTCTACTGTTTGGGAGCAGTGAATGCGGGCCGGAAGTGGCCACGCACATATGTACTTCATGCAGAACTATGTCCAGGATGTAATAATGTTCATTGAGATGGTGAGCTCAAGTCAGTTCAGGGTATGTAATGTAATGTAGTTAGGTGTAGCAGAGCAAGCTAATGTGATTATGAGCACCAAACATGATACGTTAATAAAAAGGTTTATAAAAGACCTCTTGGGTCCAACTTCTCCACAGTGTTGTCACCAGCTGCAGGGGTCACCGGCTGCCTAGATGATACACCTTGGGGAGATTGAGCTCACTGCTATCTAGAGAAGCAGCCCATTATCCAGGTGACACAGTGGTATGAGTGGGACTGAATATTCCCTAAGAGCACACACTGTATGTTAAATCCTTTTGCAAGGGTAGGTGTGAAGGAAATCTGTCAACATTATTGTAGCCAGTAGGTCCAGGAGTCTAGTCACAAGGACATCACGTGTCACCTGGATTAAATCTACAATGTCAGATCGGTTTAAGTCTGTTTAATTTGTACACACTTATGTGGCTGAAACAGGCCACATGGGACTGTGAGGGGAGCAAGCAAACAAGCTGACAGCTGATTACACCCATGGTAATTGGTGCTTTCCAAGAACGGGAAAGCTAAGCACTATAGATAAAATCCAGTAGTATGAAGTGCATGGTCTTAAGGGCTAAGAATAAGAATATCTGCTTCAAGCTGAGGGCTCATCAGTTGGAATTGACAGAGGAGAAGAGCTTGTTGGTCAGTCACAGGATGACTGTGAGCCACCAAAGGGATGTGTCTGTGAAAAAGGCAAATGCAATTCAAGGATGTATCAAATGAGACATTTCGGCAGAGAAAGAGACGTACTAATACCATTGTACAAGGCACTGGTAAGCCCATATTTGGAATGCTGGGTATAATTTGGGTCACTGATGTTCAAGAAAGATGAATTCAAACTGGAACAGCTCCAAAGGTGATCAGGGGAGCAAGGGCCTATTTTAAGAGAGGAGACTGGAACAGCTTGTCTTGTTTAGTGTAGCAAAAAGAAGGCTGAAAAAGGATATTATTGTTTTCTATAAATACATTGGGAAGAGGTAAGTACCAGCAAGGGTGAAGAGCTTTTTAAGCTAAAGGACAAAGTTGGCACAAGAACAAATGGATAAAACTGGCCATGAAGAAATTCAGGCTGGAAATTAGAAGACTTCTAACCATCAGAGAGGGGAAGTTCTGGTACAACATCCCAGTAGAAGTAGTGGGGGCCAAAAACTTAATTTTAAGAGAGAGCTGGACAAATATATGAGTGGGATTGTATGATGGGGTTTCTTATGATAGTAGTGGGCATAGAGCTTAGGAGCCCTGGGGCTCACTTCCAGTTTATGTCCGATGTTACAAAAAGCTCATGCTTCATGGTTTCACTTGACCAATTGCAGGATCAGGAGGGGATTTCCCTCCCATCACCCTTCCCCAATATATTCTGCTTTTTTAATCTCCTTCCTCTGAAGCTCCAGGGGTGGCCAAGCCTAGAGATGGGACATTGAAGGAGGAGGGGCAGGCCTCTGAGGTGGCACCAAGCATTCTCTCTCTAAGCGACAATGACGTAGTTAAGCTGACCTAAGCCACAGTGTAGACCAGGCCTTAGAGGTTTAGGGTGAAATCCTTGCCCCGGTGAAGTCAGTGGGAGTCTAACCATTGATTTAAATGGAGTCAGGATTTCACCTCTAGTGTCCTGACTGAGGAACTATATAAAACTGGGGGGAAATACTTGTACCTGGGGGAAGATGCCCCACTGGGTGATCTTGTTTCTCTTACCGCCACTGTTTGTTCTTGACAGCCACTAGTGTCTCTCTTCAGGGTTTTCTGTGGAGTTGAATAATGAGGACAGCAAAAGAAGGAACAGTAACAGTTACGACTCGATAACCTGATCTTTGTGTGCCCTGACATTTAGAATGATACTTTTAGAAAGGAATGCGGAACGCTTCCCTTGTGGGGATATCCTTTTTCTGTGACCTTGTTTTTCTACTGGGAGAGAAACAATTAGACTTCTCAGTGAAAGTTCTCAATTCTCACAGTATTTTAGTATCAGCAAATAGATGATTTTGTTATGAAAACCCAGAGCTGTTGTACCAAATGTTGCTCAAAAAGCTTCCCCATTCTTGTAGATTGTATTTGTACCAGAATTTTGTGCTTTAAACTTAAATGGTTTCTCACTTTATCAGTAGGTTTTTTTAATATCAGATTTACAAAACCCATCCATTTTGAATAGAACCAACCACAACATAGCTGAAGGATTTATTTGCTTTGACAAAAATTCGTAGCCATTATCAGAAGTAGTTTAATGTTCATTCAGTAGAAGCTTGCTTGGGTTATTGAGATTGTCTTGATGTGTTTAACTTTGAGGCTTTGAAACAGGATTTTTAATTACAAGAAAAAAAATGAAATTGTACCATCCTACTTAACATACTAAAAAAAGAGGGGTGGGGACTCAGAACACTCATATGTGCTGAGCTAATTAGAAGGAGAAAAATCTGTGTTGGAGATAACTATTCCATGTATTTATAAACAGTGCTCTGGGTGCAAGTCCACGTGCCTCTTTCTTTTGTTTCCCATTCTAGGTCTCAGTAATTATATCTCATATGTGGAAAGCGCACCTCTCATTGCAAGGCACTTTACACGACGTATGTATAGCGATCATTTAATCCATAGTGGAAATGCAATTCAGCAGTTGTTTACAGCTCGTACCCATACAGATCTCTCTAGTCACTTTGTAGCACCTTCTGCTGAATTCACCTGAGTGGCCAAATTCTACATTTGGTTATACAACTGTAAATCAAAGTCACTCCAGAGCTAATTCCAGGTCAATGGAGTTTCTCTGACTTTGGCATAACCTAGAGTAGAATTTGGGGTCAATCTAGACTTACAAGTCCAAACTATCTCAGTTCTTGGGTTATGCATATGACAGATTGAAGAGGAAAGTTAGTTGAGAAAGCAAACATCAGCCCATTCCTTAGCAAAAGTATGGCCTCTCAGAATCTTTATGATTCACTACTCATTTGGCAGACTACTGTTCAAGGGTCATAGACCAGGAGTGGCCTCATCTGGGAATAGAAAATGTATGGTGGGCCATGACTGTTCACAAAATTGGGGTTGGGGTATGGACTCCAGTATGGGGCTGGAAATGAGGAGTTCAGGGTGTGGGAAGGGCATCAGGGCCAGGGCAGAGTGTTGGGGTGTAGGAAGGGGTGCAGATTCTGGCTGAGGGTGTGGGATCTGGGGTGCAGGAAGGTGCTCCAGACTGGAATCGAGGGTTTGGAGGGCAGGAGGGGGATTAGGGCTGGGGCAGGGGTTTGGGGCATGGGGAGAGGCATAGGAGTGCAGGCTCTGGGCGGCACTTACCTCAAGCAGCTCCTGGAAGCAGTGGCATGTCCCTTCTCCGGCTCCTACATGAAGGCGCAGCCAGGCGGCTCTGCACACTGCCCCATCTGCAGGCACTGCCCCTGCAGCTCCCATTGGAGTGCTGGAGGGAGCCATTGGAGCACGTGGGAGCTGGGGGAAATGCCGCAGCTTCTGGGAGCTGCGTGGAGTGGCCCCCGACCCTGCTCCCTGGCTCGAGCACTGGAGCCGGGCCATGCTGCAGCTTCTGGGAACTGCATGGAGTGCCCCCCCAACCCTGCGCCCCAGCTGAAGCGGGGCTATGCCACAGCTTCCGGGAGCAGCGTGGAGCAGCCCCTGACCCTGCTCCCCAGCTGGAGCACCAGAGCGGCGCAAGCCCCATACCCCACTCCCTAGCGGGAGCTCAAGAGCTGGCTTAAAATGGCTGGTGGGCCATAGTTTGCCCACCCCTGCCTTAGACAGTTACTCCATAAACAAGAAAAAGTCCCACTGGAATCAGCTGAATTCGCACAGTAATTTGATTGTGCAAGGAGTGCTTAAATAGCCATATGCTGAATTGCCTTGATACGACTCTTCCTTTAAACATGTCACATCAAATAACACGTCATAACTAAAGCCTGAAGGCAGTAGAAATATTTTCACACACACATATTGTGCACTGAATCCTTTAAACCAACACTACTGATAATTCCATTTGACACATACTGTCAGCAAATACAGATCCAGAGTGGTCTGCCAGAACTTTAAACATTTTAAATTCTTGAAAGCATAGCAGCTGCTACAAGACTAACACTAAATGGTCCTCAATTTTACATCTCATTCAAATGAAAGCAACTTCTGACAGCATATTGCCTCCAAACACTGTGCCGGTCACTGGTATAGTACTAACTCAGGGGGGATACTACCCCTTGGATTAACAGTGCATTCTGTCATTGACCACAATAACAACAATTCTGGCCTTTAGTGAGTTTTCAAATAACTTATTTACTAGATGATAGACTACTTTACAGCTAAACCTCCTTGGGCTGTCAATATAGTTTTATCAACTTGCAAATAACTTACTTGAAATCTACTAAAAAGATGAAACTGTTGTGCCTTGAGTTACATAAATTACCTCTACCATGGATAAGGAAAAATAAAATTAAAATGTATGGGGAACGCATGCTTTCTGATAAATCCCTGCCCTCAATTTCTTACTATCCTACAAAAATCAAGATACCAGTTTCCTTCTATGGGAAGATAGTAATCATCTTTGTACACACAATCCATCCATCCATCAACAATTACGAGATACAATTTGGCATTTGTTCATCATATTTAGACCTATTTAAAAAAGTTTTATTTCCAATTCACTGTACCAGCAAATATACTTAAGCTGTCTTGTGAGAGCAAAAGTGAGAGTTAATTCAAACTGAAACTAATGGGAGTTCACCATGGTATCATTAGTACTAATATTTGTTTGTAATACTGTTGTGAATCGCTACTCTGAACATTAGGATGAGGGGAACTTATTTTTCTGTTATCTCAGTTATGAAAAGGCTGCAGAGCTACTTCAAGTGCTAGTGCTAAAAGTGGCCAAAGCACAATGTTTAACCCTCACAAGTGTTCCTTACATTTAAGGGAAAGCCAGAGAGGTAGGGGCAAGGTGAATGACTTTTAATTACAACATGGTCCATGTGTGAATCTCGCCATGAATTGTCTCTTCAGTTGAAAATTCAGCACTCTCCTTTGAGAGCTAGAACTGAGCTAAGGAGACTAGATGAGAGCTGGAGTCTGAGTGACACATATCTTCCCACTTAAATGCTACGCCCATTACAGTCTAAAAAAGATGACCTTGGTAAATTTGGAATGGAATGACAGGAAATCACAGAACTTGTTAAAATTCTGTCTGAGTCAAGGGTATGACTGAGCCTGAGAGAAAGAAAGTTAAGAAATTTTTCTTTAACTGTGTATCTTGATTTATGTATCACCTTTCCTAGTCAGTTAGTTAGCTCTCTATAGCAGTGAGCCAAGAGACAAAGGTAGATGCCACATGGTTCCACAGTAATTCTATTTGGAGTTAATTTTCTCCTGCCTGTATGATGAGGCCCGAGGGAGGAAACTATTAATTAGCTGCATGATGAACTGTGTTATTAATATCTGTAAACTGGAGTTATTTACTGATCTGCAGTTTAGTGTCTACTCCCAAACTGAAATTAAATAGCTAGGCCCAGATTCTGGCCTTTGCTACCTGTGCAGCTGCACTGAAATCACTGGGACTCCATGAGGGTAACTGAGGACAGCATGTTATTATAGAATCATAGAAATGTAGGACTGTAATGGACCTTGAGAGGTCATCTAGTCCAGTCCCCTGCACTCAAGGCAGGAGTAGTATTATCTAGATCATCCCTGACAGGTGTTTGTCTACCCTGGTCTTACAAATCGCCAATGATGGAGATTCCACAACCTCCCTAGGCTTAACTACCCTGACAAGTAGCTTTTCTTAATGTCCAAGCTAAACCACTCTTGCTACAATTTAAGTTCCTTGCTTCTTGTCCAATCCTCAGAGGTTAATGAGAACATTTTTCCTCCGTCTTCCTTGTAACAACCTGTTGTGTTCTTGAAAATTGTTATGATGTCCCATCTCAGTCTTCTCTTCTCCAGACTAAACAAACCCAATTTTTTCTATCTTCCCTCGTAAGTCATATTGTTCTAGACCTGTAACCATTTTTGGTGCTCTTCTCTGGACTTTCTTCAATTTGTCCACAATACCCCAGTTAAGACCTAATCAGCACAGAGTTGAGTGGAAGAATTCCTTCTCATGTCTTGTTTATAACACTCCTGCTAATACATCCCAGAATGATTTTGGTTTTTTTTGCAACAGTGTTACACTGTTGACTCATATTTAGCTTGTGATCAACTATGACTCCCAGATCCCTTTTTGCAGTACTCCTTCTTAGGCCCTCATTTTGTATGTATGCAACTGATTGTTCCTTCCTACATGGAGTACTTTGCATTTGTCCTCACTGGATTTCATCCTGTTTACTTCAGAGCATTTCTCCAGGTCATGTTGAATGTTAATCCTAACCTCCAAAGCACGTGCAACCCCTCCCAGCTTGGAATCATCCACAAACTTTGTAAGCATATTCTCTATGCCATTATCTAAACCATTGATGAAGATATTGAACAGAACTGGACCCCGAACTGATCCCTGCAGGGCCCCATTTGATATGGCTTTCCAGCTTGACTGTGAACCACTAATAACTACTCTTTGGGAATGGTTTTCCAACTAGTTATGGCCCACCTTACAGTAGCTCCATCTAGCTTGTATTTCCCACATTGGACAGTCATGCGAGACAGTATCTAATGTCTTACTAAAGTCAAAATATACCACATCTACCACTTCCCCCTCATCCACAGGGCTTGTTACTCTGTCAAAGAAAGTTACTAGGTTAGTTTGACATGATTTGTTTTTGACAAATCTATGCTGACTGTTACTTATCACCTCATTATCTTCTAGGTGTCTTCAAATTGATTGCATAATTATTTCTTCCATTATCTTTCCATGTACTGAAGTTAAACTGACAGGTCAGTAAATCCCCAAGTGGTCCTTTTTATAGATTGGCACTATATTTGCACTTTTCCAGTCCTCTGGAATCTCTCCTCCCCTTCCATGATGTTATAAAATATTTGAATAGCTCTGTGTATTTACTCAGTGCTTTACAAACACATTCCCTGCCCGATAAGCTTACAATTTAATGGTCCATCCTGTAAACTCTTACTCATGAGGGTAATCTCATTCACCTCAATGGAACTACTTGTGTGAGTAAAGGTTTGTGAGTTTGTCCCAAATAAAAACAAACAAAAAATTCCCAGGGCACACAGACATAGGAAAACAGTTTAAAAGCATGAGGGTGTGAGCATTATTGGAAAACAGTAGGCAGGATGAATTACTATAACAACGCGGCTTCAAAATGTCAAATAAAATTAAAATACAAATCAGTATCTCAGGCTTTAGCAAGCTTACAATTTCATGATTTTTCCCCTTTTGGAAGTGCAAAGATGGGGTATTGAATAAACATTCCAGTTTAAGTGTATGAGACTAGCAAAATGTAATATTGACTAATAAATTAAACAGAGTTCAGTTTTGAGACTGAAATAATTAGCAATGAACAACTCTATGGACCAAATTCTGCTCTCAGTCTTTGTCTTCAAAGATGTGCAGCTGTATCTGACTGCCACGACTGTCCATCTCTCCAGATTCCTGGTTAGACAGGTGTACAGTGTTTTGTGTTTTCTATCATTTCCCAGATGCTCAGCAATTCAGGCATTTGTAATAGTTCTAGCACTATGCCCACTGGAGTATATATAAGTTCCCTGAATGCAGTAGATATGTACGTGTGTGTGGGAAGGGGGAGTATGGCTAGAATATATACTGGTAATGGTCATTAACCAGTAATTTTCCAACTCTTTAATCTCCAATGCACTGTCAAATTTATAATTCAATTCCGTTATTCAGTGTATCAGTTCTGGTTCAGTAAATTATGACCTTTACAAGCATTCCCTTTTCAGTTGCTTTACTAAAAGCCATGCATATGAGGATACAGCATTCATGCGTTAGGAGGAATTGTGATGTGTATTTTTCAGGGAAGTTGTTCTTTGATTTTATTTCCATCAATCTTGTGCCTGAACTGTTGCTTCAATATATACAAATATCTTTCCTTTCCAGCTGATCCACCACTGAACAGGATGCTACACCACAACTGACAAAGAATTTTACGATAGGCACAGGTAACTTACTCTTGGCTTGAGTATCAGAATGGATACTAGGAAGGAGGGTAAGGGAAAGAGGGAAGAGGCTATTTTCTGCAGTCTTCATAAAGGATTTATTGATTCTTCTGAGCTGCCAGAAGACTTCTCCATAGCTAAGATTCAACAAAACAGCTTTTTAAGTGTGCTTTTATTGCCTCATTTCCAAGTGATATTTTTGAAGGGACTTTTAATGCCATTGTATAAGCTGTATAGGAGATTCCAATCTCATAGGTGTAATTTCTGATGGATATTAATGTCTAGCAGAATTAGAAATAAGTTTTCAGGTACTTTCAGAGTTAAATGCTGACAACTGCATCTCTTGCTGCTGGGCCATCCAAGCATTTATTTTTGATGGAAATTCCATCATCCTAAAAAACTATACTACCCGTTAAGCGGGTAAGATCCATATGGTTCATTTGACAGATCTCTCTCTCAAGGGGCATCAAAGTCATAGGTTCATAGTCCCACAGAAAGGCCTGGCAGTGTAGTACAAGTGCTGCACTGTTAAAGGTGGTGTCATTTCAATGTGACATACTGAGATCTTTTCTAGTGTTGATCCAGGTGGAAGATGGTACCCAAGGCACTTTTGAAAAAGTAGAGGTTACCCTTGGTGTCTTTGGCTATTTCGGAGTCCATAATGGATGCTGGGTTTGGCTACATAGCTAGTTTTATCAGTATTTAACCCACTGAATTACCACCACCTATTTTGGCACATGTTAAATACAAAACAGACTAATTAAAACCAACTTTTACTATGTTACATTTTGGGGCTCTGTTTTCTGTTGGTAAGCTTTATCACTTTAGAAATATTACTTTATTATGACCTCTCTTGTCCAGGGGTGAAAGTAACTGAAAGGACTTAGCAGTACACCAGAGTCCTGAGTGGGGGTGTAACCCCAATTGGAAGAGGCGTGGCCTTTAAAGATTTAAAGGCCCTGGGGCTTCGGCTGCGGCTGGGATCCCCAGGGCCTTTAAATCACCCTGGAGGTACCAGCTGCAGAGGCGGCTGGGAGCTCCAGGGATATGGGGCGAAATAAAGGGCCCAGGGCTGGAGCTCTGGCAGTGATTTAAAGGGCCCAGGGCTCCCCACAATGGCAGGAGCACTGGGCCCTATACATTCCTGCCCTAGCCTGGCAGCCGGGCTTCAGCGGTGATTTAAAGGTTCTGGGGCTCCTCACAGTGGCAGGAGCCCTGGGCCTTTTAAATCCCCTCCCGAGCCTGGCTGCCGAGCTCCGGTGGGGATTTAAAGGGCTAGAGGCTGCAGCTGCTGTGGGGAGCCCTGGGCCCTTCAAAGTCCTGCCCAAGCCCCGCTGCCAGAGCTCCGGCGATGATTTAAAGGGCCTGCGGCTCCCTGCAGCAGCTGGAGCACCGGGCCCTTTACATTCTTGCCTGAGCCTGGGAGCCAGGCTCTGGCGGGCCAGGGACTCTGGCTGCTGTGGGAATCCCCGGGCCCTTTAAAGCACCGCCCGAGCCCAGCTGCTGGAGCTCCGGCAACGGTGCTTTAAAGGGCCGGGGCCTTCTCGCAGCGGCAGGAGCCTCGGGCCTTTTAAATCCCCACCCAAGACCGGCTGCTGGGCTCTGGTGGGGATTTAAAGGGCCAGAGGCTCTGGCCACTGTGGGGAGTCCCGGGCCCTTTAAAGAGCTGCCCAAGCCTCGCTGCTGGAGCTCTGGTGGTGATTTAAAGGGCCCAGGACTCCCCGCACCTGCTGGAGCCCTTGGCCCTTTAAATCACTACCGGAGAAGCCAGTCTAGTCTGGCATGGAATACCAGCTCTTGGCAGTATGCCGTACCGTACCATACTGGCTTACTTTCACCTCTGCTCTTGTCCCACTCAGGTAAAGTATTCATGTGTTTGTGACCTCTGGACTATTGCAATAACTTGTTCTGTGGTCTCTTCCTGGTATTACCATAAAAAATGCAGATGCTATAGACATATATGGGAACAGCCATAGCTCATATTCATGCCAAACCACACTTGTCTAAAATTTTTCTTCAGTCTTGAAGGCTTTATGCTTGCATCCTATAAAATTCAATACAAAATATAAAACTCCTCTGTTTAACTCTTGAAGCATTTCTGTAACTCCAACATATTTAAATATGCCATTAGCTCCTTAAGTGCTGTCACATTGCAGACTACTGTCAATGTGGAGCTCATGGCTACTACCGATTACATATCATATGGGTTGAGAAATTTCCATAAAATGGTTATTCCTTGCAACTTAGAAAATTTTCCCTTCTTAAATTGGTGGTAGTGATGGTAGTAGTGGGGTCTTCTGCAATTTTAAAATTAAATGATATTCAATCAATGCATATTTTTAATATCTTAAAAACCAATATAAAATGAATAGGGTTTAAATTGTTTTGCATCAGTTCTGTTAGCTGAGAAATTAAATCGAAGAAACAGTTAACAGAAACCTATTCATCAATGTTTTTTCACAAGAGTCAGAAAAATGACCTAATATATAAAGGCAAATTAGTTTTTAAAATAATGAAATGTTTACTTCTCGGAAACCAAATATATCAGTCTTTTAGCTTAGCCAGTATCGATAATTTATGCACAGAAAATGTTTGACTTCAAGCTGTATACACTGAGGAATAGCATTTTATTTGCATTTTGGTCAATAGCTAAATCATTTTTATAACAATGCTCTGTAATGTAAGGATAACACATTTTCCATCTCAAACTGTTATAAGACAAACCTTGATACAGTAAGTAAATATTTCTTTGTTAAAAAAGAGGAAACATTAAGGTACATCATAAACTCTTCACACTTGTAGTTTACAAAGTTTGGGTTTTTGGTTACTACACTGTCAGATGATTTTTGGTGTGCAAAACTAACAAGTTGCTTCTTGCTAGCAGCAGTGATATATTTTCTCGGCAACTTCAATACTTATCCCTTTATAAGTAGTTCTGCATTATAAACATTTACCTTATATGGTGACTTATTAATATATTATACAGCAAAATGTACAACATTTGACAACATAATATACAACAATCAGAAAAAATACAACAAACATGCTTTAGGTAAACAAACAGGAAACCCATTTTTCCTGTAGAATCCAGCCTTTCCTGTTTAACTTCAGGCGCCACAGTGGAATGCACTAAAAAAAATATCAGTAGATTAAATGTGTACGATCCTCTGCCTTTTATCTAGAGGTAATGTTCAGTATTACAGCAACCGTGTCACTCTCTGATGTTCTTCTTTTCTATTTGAGATTGAGTCTATTAATGTTCTATCATGTTAAATCTTGTTGATTGCTAATGGTTTTGTGAGTACTACTGCAAGGCAGTTTGACTTTCACCTTAACTGTGTTAATCACTTAAGTAAGTGTCAGCCAGTGTTCACACACTGAACTATACCTTTTAAAAGAACATCTATTTAAATACATAGAGCAATATGACTTATCACATACTTCCAAAGGGCCACATGAATGTTACTTCAATGGATATATACAATATGAGCCCAATTCAAGCCTGGTGTATCTTTGATTAAATTAATAGAACTACCCCAGGGATCAATTTGCCCCCTAGCATTTCAGTGTACAGAGAATATCAGAGGGTAGCATCTGAAGAAGTGAGTTTTTTTTACCCACAAAAGCTTATGCCCAAATCTTTAAGGTGCCACCGGACTCCTTGTTGTTTTAGTGTACAGAGAGTACATTTAAAACGTCTGTGGGTGAGATTAGTTTTAATGGGAATAGGGCATCCAAACCCCACAGGCAGCTTTGCAAATCTCAGCCAGGGTCTGCAACCTACATTTAGTAGGTTTTAATACTTGAATCTTCAGAAATGTCTGAAGTAGACTTCAATAACCTATCTAATTAAATACTCTGTTTGACATTCAATGGCTATTTTATGCTATGAAATACTTTAGCTAAAAGGGTTTCTGAGCTGATGGCAAAAAATGGGATTTTCTAACCAGTGAAAACATCTTTTCTAAATAAATATTCTGCAAAGTATAGACACAAAGAGGGTAACAGTTGATAGATGGTCAACTCCTTTCCCCACTATCCATGATCTTAGTTGAGTACAGCCAACTTTCTTGAGAGACTACACATTTTTTCTAAATTTTGAGCTCTACTTTGTGCCTGAAAGAGTGTTTTCACCAAGAAGATTTAAAAATATTGAAACAATCCATTAAAATCTCTTGAAAGGAAATTCTGGAAAAATTTACCTACATGAGGTCACATAGACCTCATCAACAAACTGGAATCAAGTCCACCAATGTTCTTATGTTCTTCCTCCCAAACAATAAAAATACCAAACCAATAACTGAATAACAGATAGTTGAAACCAAAGCAAATGAAAAATGTGTGTGCGTGTGTGCCAGAACATTACATTATATATAGTATGAGTGCATTAAGAAAGTAAGTGCCTGATTTATTATAATTTTGCATGTATTGTTCACATATGAAACCTTATTTTTACCAAAGATGCAAATATTTAAGGAATGTTAGAGACATTGGTATCCATACTTTGATATATTGTAATGCAACACTACACCCCACTCAATTGGCTTCCAAGTGCAATTTATGCCTACAGGCACATAAATAATGTGAATTGCAAAACTAGAAGCAGTTTCTTTTATACTTTATTTTACAATTTCTCACTAAATATTTACAAGACATGGATTTTGCTTCAGTGCAATACATAGTAATGTTGCATAAGTACAAACTTGAACTTTTCTAAAACAAAAGAAATAAAGCACTTAACTGATATTACAGCTAAGTATGTAAAGCAACATTTATAACTTTAAGAGTGAAAATACTAACAGCATCATTACTTTTCATAAATGATTTCTAGAAACAAACCACAAACCAGCTTTACATCTTCCGAACTATTAACTTTATACAGTACTGTATCATTTTAAAAAAATGAAATTCTTGTAAAGCATGTATACTCTACTGTATGGCAGTCTTTTTCTACAGATATCAACTTACCTTTTTATATAAATATGATGTTGCCTTGGCAGTTTTGATAAACAAAGTTATCTCAAGATATCTAACATCAGTAACAAACTCTGATAAGCGTAGCTTCTTGAGAACTTGCGTTAACAGTATTTCTTCACAGTGATATTTATGAAAGTTTGGAAAAGGGTTAGCATAAAATATTTTCACCCTTTTTCAGTTTGTATGCAAAAATCATTACTTTATATCAGTAATTATAAAATTACAAACACTTTCTAGAAGTAACTGCATCTGTAGTTATGATAGAAAAGTTATTGGTAAGATAAAATGAGGTTAGCATAAAATGATTACGAAATTAGATAAAATTCTTTATAATGATAAGGGAAGTAACTCAATTCAGACATGCAGAAGCAACTCACAGTAATTTAACAGAGACAACTAATTAATCAACTCAAAAGAATAATCATTCATTAGTAAATGTTTAATGTGAAGGAGTTGCAATGAGATGAACTCAACTTTTTAAAATATACCATTTACTCATAATCTTGGTTTTGGCACTTCATTGTAACAATTACTTTTCCAAAGACCAAAATATGTATAAAAGGTGTACAGCGCCTCAACACACCTTGCGAATATAGTACATAAGTACTGGCAAACACTGAAACAGAGTTAATTAAACATTCCCACTGATTTGCACATGCATGCATTATTCAGACAACAACATTGTATCTATGTTCTTGACAGTATCACCCTTGCATTATTTGTGATTCAGACAGTTTCTTCAATAGATCTTGTTTCTGATTTAAGTCGCACAAATTCTTTAGCAACTTCATCATTGGTCCTCTGAGAAAGTATTCTAAGGATTGTCAACCCAGTGTCATCCATAAAGATATTTTTCAGTAAAGGATACCAGGATGCGCAGCTACCTTTCTCTGCAGTATTCTGTAGCTGGATAACTGTCATTCCTACAATGCGATCTTCCCTGGCAAAGCAGTAATCTTTCACAGAGAGGTGAAGCTCATAGGCTCTCAGCCCTTCTTCGTTACTCAGAATGCTGCGTATTTTAAAAGAATGGGTTTTGAAAATGGAAGTTAGTTTAATTCCCCCAAGCGGTTAACATGGCTTAGAAACCTTTTAAAATTAATATGCATTTCAGAGATAGTTCTACATCTTCAAACAAAATATTGATTTATAAACTGTATTTATATTGATCCTGGAAGGTGCTGAGTGAGCGCCTCAGTTTCCATTGACTTGAATGGAAGTTTGAAAGCATTCAGCAACTCCCTCAGCATTTGGCATAATCAGACCCTCTGTTCCCTTTCTCCAGAAATATTTCAGATGATCAACATTTTAATCACAGCTGTTTAAGCATTGATAGACCAATTATGGTGTTTTTACCCCAAACAGAAATGTTTAAATGGATGTAAAACTGCAATTCAGAGGAATTCAGAACAGTATCTCACATGTCTTTAAAGCACAACTAACCTTTATTTAGGCTCTTTCCCCCCTGTCCAGCTAAAATTTTTTTGGATTTCTAGTAAATCTTTGATCTGTTTTCCCTACTCTATTAATTTTGAATTTAATGTTGGGGCAAATGGTTTTCATATGGCAATTATAGGGGAGGGTCTGCACTCCAAGGTGTCTGTTTTCTAAATGTTACTCATAGAGTAATGTGATCATATCCTCTGTGTATTCAGTACAAAATTGTGTATCAGTATTTGGTATTGAGCTTCTACCCCGATTGCATATTTTATATATATGATTCAATGTATGGGTGCCAGCTGTTTTCCAGGGGTAAAAAATTGACTAGCAATATTTATCAGTTGCATCCAAAAAACATGTAAGCCTGATGATGATCTACCTAGGACACCTTTTCAACACAACATAAACCCCTGTGATGATCTTTTTCAGTCAGAAAATGAAAAATGTTTCTTTAGTCTGAGTCACATATTCATTTATAAACAAAATAATACCCACAATTTACTGTTCTTGTTATATTACACAATAGCACAATGTTTCCTTTCTAGGAGTCAAGTTCTGGTCCCTTCCCTTCCACCCCAAATAAATGAGCGATGAACAGAGCAGTGGGAATCAGGGAGATTGGAATGTGTCACAAGCCATGGAGCGGTTTTGGAGCCATTAGATGTTCCCTCACTATGCCCTTAAACCTTCCTGTGTACTAGGATCAGGGAGACTCCATAATGTTCTATGGTGACCAGCAGATCTATCCTCTGTGTAGTTCTCTGCGTCCTGGTCCCCACTCTGAACATAGGAACTGCCTTGGCTTTGTTTCAAGGCCTTCCATGTCCCCCTATCTCTCAAAGGAGAGTGAGTCCCCCACTGCTGCTCTTTGAATGGGGATGGGAGAGAAGTGACCCCAACTGGCTGTCCTTGCCTCTCTAGGAAGAGAGAGGCACCTCAGCACCGGCACTCCGAATAGATGTGGGCCCATATTGGTGAGTGGGGCTATGGGGGAGGGCTCTGAATTGCCTTAATCCAGCCCTGATGGTTGTTTTAGGTTTCCACAAGTGTGACAAACCCAGCTGGGGGATCAGTTGGCCAATGTTTGCTTGGGACGAACCAGAAAACTCTCACTAAACCCTTGCAAAATGAGCTGGTTTTGTAGTCATTGATGCCACTTCCCCAAACCCAGAACAGGCATTTTCCCTATTAGCACGGTGTGCGCTTGAGGACATCTGTCAAAAATATGTTTCTTTACCGCTGCTCCTGAATTTGTGTGTGGACAGGCATCCTGCTCTCCTGAAAATGTGTCCCATAGATACATGCTGGGGCAGTGGGCCTATTGACTGGTCCCTCAAAGAAACAGGAAGGGTGGGATGGACTAGCTCCCATCTTTGAAAGAAAGGGAGAGGCCAGCTGATTGTACCGCTATAGACTGTAGGAGAGCATGTCACTAGGCCTCAGATGTCAACATAAAGAAAGAAGGGATCCTAGGGTCTGCTGCTGAAGGAGTGAGGGAACCCCCTGCTTGCTGAGAGTTGAGGGGATTCCTAGACCAGCCTAGGTCTGATCAAAGTCTTCTATGAGTTTCAACTTTGCATTGAAACTCAGTGTCAGTTAAGCCTGGTTTCAGGTCTCAATCTGAAAGGTTCACAGCAGCCCTAAGATTATGTACTGTTTGATCATAATTTCCAGTGAAGTGGCTGTATATTTTGTTTCCACTGTGTAAAAAACAAAACAAAACAAAAGGGGGGGGGGAAGGAGGGGCATTTAGCTTGGGAAAAAATGGCTAAAATGTGATCTACTGCTGTCATCATGATGCTAATTTATTTCTAAGCAGTTTTTCTTTCTGCAGCCTTGATTTGGTTGTCAGGCTTCCATTATGATTTAGCTACTGTGACTGCAGCAGGTACTTTTTCCAGATAATGAAGAGAAATTGGTAGGTTTGTAATTCTCACTAAATTTATAACAACAATGCATCTCTAGCACCTTTCATCTAAGGAACTCAAGGCATTTTACAAGCACTCATTAAGTTCTACAAAAGGCCCTTCAGCAGAGTGTTAAGGGTGAAATTCATGCTAATGTAGGGGGCCAAACAAAGCCCTGTGCACCACTTAAGAACTGCATTAAATGGTGTGCAGCACCTGCAATGGGGTTCATGTCACTCCAAGTACTGGTGGCTAGTTGCACTTAAATATAAATATACTTACGTTATGGTTGGGCCAAACCAACTGGAGAAACCTGCCAGTTATGACATTGCACTGGCAAGAACAATAATATGCATTGCTACTGTTCCTATAATACTGTCTTGAATGCTTTTACTGCAGGAAAGCATATCATTAGTATTCACCGTGCAGCACACAGTAACCCCCTTGTAGGATAGACAGAGCTGCAAGGCTCCAGGTCTGTATATATGTGGTGCTTCGTTTCATGAAACTCATTGCATATTTTGAGTTATACCTGCAAGATTTCACTCATTCTGAGGCACATAAAACAAGTATATAGGGCTGGTTATCACTTAGAGGAAGATTAACATGATTTTCCTTTAATTTAAAAATGAAACAGCGTGCCAGGCAGTCTAGAAGCCTCTTGAATCTAATGATATGCTGCTATGCTGTAATCCAAATAGAACATAGGCTTTAATCACTCAAGAAACATGTATTATTCTAACAGTCTAGCATTAAAAAAGATTTAGAAAGAAGGCATAGCTTGAAAATGTCTTTCAGCCCCATAAAAAATAAATAAAATCCAGCTACCCACCTCTGGAATAAGTTATTTGGTAAATAAATTTGTGGGATGAAACAGATTGGGGATACTTCTTAACATTGATTTCTGCTTTGCCATTATTTTATTATGAATGGTAGCAGCAGAGATATTAACTACAGGTTGAGCTATTCCATGTTGAAGTCAATGAAAAGGCTCAGTTGGACTTTAGAGGGCATTGGATCAGGCCTATGTTAGACTGGTGAATAGTTCGAAGGTTTTTCATGAATAGATTTTTTGCTACCAAAAAATTATTGTAGATCCTTTCAATTTCTTTCATGCTTAAAGATAACCTGCTGATTGCTACTGGATGTAGGAGACAGAGATGTGGAAAATGTAGGCCCCTGTACTGCTCAGTATCCTGTACCTGACAGATCCATTTGTTACACTGCTGTTATTAAAGCAAAAGGCTTGTGAAGCATGCAATGAAAAAGTAGCCTAAACTCACATTCTCTAAATGTTACTGCAAGTGTTCCCTCTAGCAGCGATGATTTCCTCTTACTCATTATGTAACCAATCTTACAAAGTAAAGAGAGAGCCAGTGAAGATAGGTACTTGAGGATGGATGGAGGTACTTGGAGATAAAGCTATTTATAAAGAATGAAAAACACTAAATATATTGACTGTTTGAAGCTCATCCAGTCTGGTGATAATTGTATTTAGTTGTTCCCATCTTACCCAGCTTTAGATCCTTAAGATCGTCCTACTGCATTACATGATTCTCAGTGTCTATCTTTGTTTCAACTATTGTGCTTTTAAAAATCAAATTTTAGGAAGATAATTGTTGGCAATTGCCATTAAACATGTTTCAGTCTTCTGAAGCAATGCCTGTACTTCATGTGTCCCCATAACCCTGGAGTTGTAGGAAAAGGGAACATTTGTTCTAAATACATTTCTCTTGTAAACAGACCACTGCTTTTGTTCACATTTGTCTCTGTGCAAACACATCAAATAAATGAGAAGAATAATTTGTCACAAAGAGACACATTACACATCCCTCTTTCTAAAGTGTGGCTTAACCCGTGAGGACACTTGCCAGTTCTAAGATGTTAACCACCATCAGATTGCTAGGCTATTAAGGGTTGCTTAAGTGGGTTATAGCCGTAGGAGCAGGGAAGGTTGCTGCCCTTGGAGTTGGGGTCAAGTAGGGATTCTTGCAAACAGTGAATTCTGACTGGCTTTCCTCAGCCTGCCCTCCTAGCTGCTATTTATAAAATGGTCTTTGAGGCCAGAAATCAACACTGATGAGGCAGTCAGGGCACAGGTATAGTGCCAGACTGCACCAGAACAGCATTCCAGCACTTTTACACCACGTGTTGGAGGTCATGTCGCATAGAGCATGCCATTTTGTATAACAAAATGGTGTCCTCACAGTGTGACCTTTGCACATCTGCATGAGGTCACACCAGTGGGAGCACTCCAGTAGTGTACAGCCCACTGAGGACTATACCGCTGGGTTGGGGCAGACAGAATCACTAGCTTAGATCCTCAAGCAGCTTCATGGTCAGATGTAAGGCTGATGATCAGGAGAAGCCAAGAAAGTGAAACTTCCAGTGTGTTGAGGCAGAGTGTGGTCTTTTAGTGCTTGGGAAATGGGCAGGCTCTAACAGAAGTCTTAATCTAGAATAAGGAGGATGATGTAGAGAGCATAAGAGCAGGTAAAAGGAATTTGATGTGGGGAATTGCTAAATTTAGATTCCTAAATCAAATATAACGGTTCTTTGGCTTCTGGGGATTAAGTAAAAGTGGTTATTAATAGCAACTGGTTATCATTTTACATCTTCAGACTTTTACAAACTTTTAAGGCCCAGATTTATAGAAATCCATGCACAACTGGCATTAGCAATTGAGGTAAAGGCACATGCAAATGACCGATTAGCAGGGCTTCCCAGAGGATTCAGGGGGCCTGGGGCAAAGCAATTTTAGGGGCACCTTCCATAAAGTTGCAATACTATAGAATACTATATTCTTGTGAGGGCCCCTGTGGGACCAGGGCAAATTACTCCACTTGCCTCCCCACTGACCCAGGCAGCCCTGGGAAAAATAAATATTTAAGAACCTTCCGCATCTCAGCACAAACCCAGTTTTGAGAAAACTTCTTTTCAAGTCACCTTTACAAAGCATCACTGCTTCTCAGCATCAGTTAATGCTAAAAGACACTGAAACGCATTAAAAGGGTTGGACAAATATTTTCCGTCAAAACTTTTTTTGGATCGAAAACTAGAGGTTTTTTTAAAAGCAGAAAAAATCACAGACAATGTCTGCTTTCCTTCAAAATTTGTTGTTTTTTTTTTAATTGAAAAGCTGAAATTAGTCTGCCAAAACTTGAACATGGATTGGGGTTTCAGAAGTGTCTGGGCAAATATTTGCTGCTTGCTGTGTTTGATTGTTTAAAGAAACAATAGAAAAATTCTGCTTAAAAAAAATCCAGAACTTTTGAAACACCTCAACTTGTGACTAAACGCCTGAGCCTATCCAGTCAGAGATTTTTCCAGGTTTCTGATACTCTGCTGGCTTCCTTGACTCATATCTGTGTCCATAACTTTAGGTTCATTTAGGTTAGAACATAAGAACATAAGAATGGCTATAGAGGGTCAGACCAAAGGTCCATCCAGCCCAGTATCCTGTCTACCGACAGTGGCCAGTGCCAAGTGCCCAGAGAGAGTGAACCTAACAGGTAATGATCGAGTCATCTCTCTCCTGCCATCCATCTCACCCTCTGACAAACAGAGGCTAGGGACACCATTCCTTACCTATCCTGGCTAATAGCTATTAATGGACTTAACCTCCATGAATTTATCTGTTTCCTGGAGACTGGCTCCATGGGGTCCCTCACAAACTGGAGATGGTTACTGTGGGTTTGTCTTTAGTATAGGTTATGTACATATCCATGAACTGAGCATTTAAGCTTGTTTCCAGAATCTGAGATGAGCCTATTGTGAAACTCAGGCACGCCCTGATCTGAACAGGGCACGTGTCTAATGGTGTAAATGAAAGATAACTTAAGTGGGCTCTGCACCTTTAAGGGCCGGGAATCGATCCCATCACTCCAGCTGAGCGCATCAATCTCCCAGTGCATTACAAGCTGTGGCCAGATTGATTGAGAACCACGGTGCGCGTAACTAAGCGTGACATTCCCTGAGCAGATGCCCCCTCAGGCTTGGAAATCCAGCAAGGGCTCGCCCCTGCGCTCAATCAGCTCCTCGCTGCTGCACCAGTGGCCAGGCAAAGTACAAAAGCCTCTGCCCCAGGGAAGCCTGATGTGGTATTCAGGGAGGGAGACGCCAACAACAACAACGGGCAAATGTTACACGAGAGTGAAGCAGAGTCCCTGGCTGGGGAGGGGGCGCTCCGGAATTGGCACAGGACAGCACAGCACAGCAGGAGCTGCTCGGCGAGGGCAGGGCAGTGGGCAGGCACAGCGCTCAGAGCAAGATGCTCTGGGAGGCCCCAAAATGGGGAAAGGAAGCATCCACACACACACACACACTTACTTTTTGGCCTGAGGGCCACATCAGGGTTCCGAAACTGTGTGGAGGGCCAGGTAGGGAAGGCTGTGCCTCCCCAAACAGCCTGGCCCCTGCCCCCGACTGCCCGCCTCACAACCCCCGACCCATCCAACCTCCCCCTGCTCCTTGTCCCCTGATTACCCCTTCACAGGAACCCCTACCCCTAACCGCCCCTCAGCATCCACCCCCTATCCAATCGCCCCTGCTCCCTGTCCCCTGACTGCCCCAACCCCTATCCACACCTCTGCATTCTGACAGGCCCCTCGGGATTTCCACACCTATCCAAGCTCCCTGCTCCCTGTCCCCTGACTACCCCAACCCCTATCCACCCCCCCTGCTGAGTCCTGACAGAGCCCCGGAACACCCATGATCCAATCCCCCATTCCCCTTCCGCTGACTGCCTCCCTCGAACCTCTGCCCCCTCCCTGTCCCCAGAACTCGCTGCCCCTTATCCAACCCCCTGGTCCCCTTACCATGCCGCTTACCCCCGCCTCCCCCCTCTCCCAGAGCCTCAGCACACCATGTCCAGGAGCAGCCCTGGACAATGCTGCAGTGGCGTGGCTCCATGTGACCTGAGCTCCCGTCGCTCGGCCCAGAGCCCCGCCCTCTTACCACACGGCTCTGAGCGGGAAGAACTCAGGCCCCATCCCCTTACGACACGGCTCTGAGCAGGAGGAGCTCAGGCCCCGCCTGAGCCCCACCGCTTTAGCTCTGACCAGGGCTGCTCCTGGATGCGGCGCGCTGAGGCGCCGGGGGATGGGGGAAGGCAGAGGTGGGGTGGAGCCTCCGACATTCTTGTGGGGGCCCCTGCAGGGCCTGGGGCAAATTGCCCCACTTGCCCCCCCTCTGGGCGGCCCTGCCGATTAAGTATCTAACTTCTCATCTGTGCGTGCAAATGCTTGTGCATTTCTAACTAATAATCCCCACAATTCCCAGAATGTCCTTAATTCCAAGTACATGTGTCTTCTATGTTTCAGAAACTGGAACTTCAAAAAGAAGTGTTACAGGCCCAAAACACAAAGATTAAAATTCAGCCCTGCACAAGACAAGGCTATACTTTCGAACAAGCTATATACTGAAAGAACCTTAGTTTTGAAATCGTGTTTATACTTATGGTCTGTGAAATATACAGTCTTGGACTGTAGCATTTTCAGTTCTCAGAGCTTTAGCTGCAAAATTAATTGTAACAATTTATAGAAAAGGGACAGCTAAAAGAAAAAAAGACTTACAATTGGAATGTTTCATTGTATTTTGGTGACCAGGTGTTGCTCTTTGTCTTGGTTCCATGTTTTCTCTTCTTGTCACTCAGGTTAGGACCCAATATGCAGACTTCCACAAACGGCCGGAACATAGCTGTTGTTTGCCAGTTTAGGTTATTAACTGCTACAACTAAAGAGAATAAGAGGAATTAGATATGCATTTAGAATCCCAATGCAAAATATTAGTAAATATTCTTGCTTAAATACGTAGTAAGGCTTAGTGTAGCCAATGAGAGGTCACAGAAGGACAACCTGAGATCTTCCTGGTAGATAACTTACACTCTACAAACCAGAAATAGCTTTGTTTGCTCCCCACTGAATTAGGAGTATGAATAATATCAGTTACAATTCTGGCAGTCTGCAATTTCACAAATAATTTACATTCTCACCTGGTTTGGTCTGCCAGATTCACTGTAGCTTAAAAAAAATCAGCAGATATGAATCTAAACATAACTGGTTTTCTGTGGACTTTAGCTTCACCAATACAATGTTGGACAGTATTTATTACAAGTTGGATATTTTAAGTCTTAGTGCAATTATTCAACATCTAACTCTGCCGCAGCATTTTAAAAACTAAATTACATGTCTTAAGTATAAGAGGTGTTATCTGGAACATCACAACTTATATGTTGGTTAGGTGGAACTGTTTAATGAATTTCAATTGTGTAGCACACTAGCAAATACACACTGAAGCCATGCTGTATACTGACCTATGCAGACCCAACTCCCAATGTCAGCAACAGGGGCAGAGTATGGCCCTGAGAACTTGAAATCCAGACTCAGCCTTTGCTATTATTTTTGTTGGGAAGGAAGTACATTAATACCTACGATTTGCTGTTTTGTGATAAGAACTTTTTAGTTCAGGTTTCCTTTCTAGATTCTAAGACCGGAAGAGCTCACTGTGATGAGCTAGGCTGACCTCCAGCATAACAGAGGCCACAGAACTTTCTCAGAATGATTCCTGTTTGAACAGAGTATGTCCTTAAGAAAAACATCCAGTCTTGATTTTAAAATTGCCATTGATGGAGAATCCACCACAACCCTTGGTAAAGCGTCCCAGTGGTTAATTATCCTCACTGTTAAAAATGCACAGCATACTTCCATCCTGAATTTTTCCATCTTCAACTTCCAGCCATTGGATCTTATTAGACTTTTGTAAGAGCCCAACATCCAATATTTGTTCCCATTATCAAATATCTGTTCCCCATGGAGTACTTATAAACTGTGATCAAGTCAATTCTTAATCTCTTTGTTAAGCTAAATAAATTGAGCTCCTTGAATCTGATCACCAAAAGGAATGTTTTCCAATCTTTTAATCATTCTCATGGCTTGTCTCTGAACGCTCTCCAATTTATTGACATCCTTCCTGAACTGTGGACACAAGACCGGGAAACAGTATTCCAGTAGCGGTTGCATCAGTACCAAATACAGAGGTAAAATAACCTTCCTACTACTTGAGAGTCCCTATTTGAAACTTACCTTTTACAGTGACTCTATGTTCTCCAGTTCCAGGATGTGTAAAGACATCCACCTGTACAGAGATCTCACCTACTGCATTATTGGTAGAATGACCTGCAGAAGTAAACAGTAGTTTAATACTGCTGATTCCTCAACAGCTCAGGGGAAAATAGACAGTACCAGTATGTTACAACAAGATGCAGGTGAACAAATAACTTTATATTAATGTAAGGTGAATAATATGTTTTCTCATTTCCCCCCATATTTTCTTTTCTTAACCATGTGGAATATATTCAATGTCTCGATAAGGTGAGGTGATAGCTT
The DNA here is from genome assembly GCF_003597395.2 of Chelonoidis abingdonii. Classification (NCBI taxonomy): domain Eukaryota; kingdom Metazoa; phylum Chordata; order Testudines; family Testudinidae; genus Chelonoidis; species Chelonoidis abingdonii. The sequence continues at coordinate 61,462,776 of NC_133777.1, forward strand.
TATAAGTGATTTTTCAACAGCTGCACCTTGTGACCACAAATATCTGCTTCCTGTGTGTATTCTCAGTAGGACTAGGAGAACCTGTCATTAGGAACCTTAAATTCAGCCTGTGATTCAAAAAGTTGGTGCCAACATGAAACTTGGTTGTTTTGCTGAGTTCTGTATGTATACACACATCCAGATTTTCTTGCATGTATATATTTGCAAAACTGCTCCTGTATTATTTAAGGAGTGCCAGAAAAGTGCATCTTAATATGAAGTCAAATAAAGACAAATGTCTTTGTCTGTGGGCTGGACTGTAACAATACAATCTGCATAGGAAGGTGCATTGTACAGTGGCGCTGTCCCAGGATTACACAAGGGAATGAATTGTGATTTAGGTAGTCACAATGTGATCCTCAGTTAACCTGAGGCAACCATTTAGTACACACAGATTTGGCGGAGTTAAGGATTTAGAGTCAAGACTCCATCCACTCCTTACTTGACCATCCCAGCTCTGTCCAACCATTCCCCTTCCACTTGCGTGAGCAGAGAAGCAACAGGACCCCAGAAAAGCTGCTCTCCCATTGCCTGTGAGCCACAAACACAAGTAACCCATGCAGGGTTTAAGGGGATGCTTTACACTCCTGCTTGGGAGCATTGGGCAAGTGACAATCTTGCCCTAAATTAAAGATCCCAACCAATGTGTTTGCCCTGTTTTTCCTTTCCCATACACTAAAGTGCTTTTCTAGGCTTCATCATCCCAGTGGCTTCCTTGAAACGTGATTCTACAGTGATGCTTATTGGTCAGGTTGGAATAATTCATAGTTACATTCTCTTCACTGGCTCAGCGTTGCAAGGACAATTAAATACCCTTATCCCATGGGTTACTGCATCAAAGAACAAGCTTCTTTTCTGACCTGTTAAGATGTGGGAACTCACCATTCAATTTACTTGATTGGAAACTTTGAGAACAGAACACTTTATTTGCTAGCTGCTAAGTGAGTTGGGTCACAATGCTGTGAAGAGTTCACTTGTTAAAAATCATAATCAGAAACCACAGATTTTAATTTAAAAAACCACAAACTGTTTTAATGTCTTAAACAGTAGAGACATAGCTGCCACTTCTGAATCTCAGGGTGCTCAGACAAATGTTGTTTCTAGATATAGACCAATATCAACCAGATGGTGTAGACCCTTTATGACGTGTAAATAGGCAATTTGTTACACAGCGGGTTTTAGTAACAAGAAGTTTAGCTTCAGTGGCAGCCATTAGACTTTGCAGTGCAGTTTGATAATTCCACAGAGAAATTTTTACTATCTTAAGTCCCTAATTAAACTACTGACTCATCCAGTTCACAATAAATGAAAAGTAAATAATGCAAGTTACTTCATCTTTCATCAATTAGTATTAATAAATGGGTTAAAGTAGTAATAAAATAGTTCAAGAACAAGTGAATATCTAAACTCAAAAAACTGACTAGCCAGTTTCAACAGCTTCCACCACTACTGAGTTTCTCTGACTATCCTATAAAACCAGCCTTTAGCAATATGAAAGGAAACTGTTATATGCTAGAAGTGATGGATTTCAATCTGATTTTTCCTTCTGAGGGAAACAAAGTGTTCTCTAACCCATTCATCACTGTCCAGCCTTTATTTGTTAGCAATGACACTCAATTTCTGCTTCCTGGAATAACAATTTTCAGCTGAACACAAAATTGTATGCAAAATATTCTGTCAAGAGAAATAATGCATTTAAAACACAGTTGTCATGACCACTACTCTTCCAGGACCAGATTCTGCCCATTTACCTGTTTTGAGTAGTATATGTGTATTCCTCTTGATTTCAGTAGGGCTACTTAAAGACCTTGTCTTAATTATGAACAAAGGTGTGTTCTTAAGTCAAGTGTGCTTAGGCTTTAACTTGACCTGCTAACTTGTGTGGAAACTAAAAACTGCTGCATCTTGACTAGGATTTCACCTCAAGCAGGCTAACTTGTTAGCTAACTTGTGTTAGGAACATACCTATTTTTCTGTAATGAAGACAAGGGCACAGAGTAAAGAACTATTCAAAAGGCAGAATCTGACTAAGCATTACTATAGTCTAGTTAGTGAAATTCTTCAGGTCAGAAGAGCTCTGCAAAGCTCAAAAGCTTGTCTCTTCCACCAACAGAAGTAGCTCTAATTTCCAATTAAACACATTACCGTACCCACCCGTGGCTCTCACATTTGCAGAAATCAGGAATGTTTGGTGAACAAGTCTCCAAAAAAAAAAAAAAAAGAAAGAAAAAAGATGGGGGGGGAGGGGAGGCTACGTTAGCAACAGATATTATTTGCAATGAAACATTTCAAGTTTTTGCCTCATATAAGAGACAATGCATGTGACCCTAGATCAAATTGGGACAAAATCTGCTCTCAGTTACAGCAATGAAACCCTGCACTAGCTCCATTGAATTTAACTCCAGTGAAGTTCTTCATAATTACTTCAGCTAACCTGAGAGCAAAATGTAGCTTACAGTTTCCTACCGCTGTCAACCTAAGCAACATCTTCCCATCATGAACTAGAGTACTTTTCCCTACAGAGTTTTATTTGCCCATTTGTGGTCGTTAATATACTGGAGCCCTTTAAAGGGTGCTGCAAGTTTTATGCATGCCTAGCACATTACCTATAATACGGTGTGCTGTAGGCATAAGAGAAATCTCATACTATATTTTAAAACATCAAATCATGAAGATTTTTAAACCGAAAACCACTGCAATTAGCACAGCTGCTTTAAGCATAACAAACAGGAGATTCCTTGCGACAATTCATTTTAGACAGCATAAGCTGACTTAATACAAAATGTCGAAATGAAGGTATTTATTTATTTTTCCAGTCTCCAGCACTCTCTCTCACTGAACTGCTGAATAAGTTGGATAGAGATCTTAAGAACATTTAGCATTTGCAAATGTCAACTATTGCAGCTCTCCAAGAAATATCACAGTTCAGGCTAAAGTCTCTGATCTCTCTGTGTGTGTGTGTCTGTGTTTCCTTTCTTACTCCCAGCCTCTGAGAGGTCACAATTCAGGAACAGCCTCCACAGTAGGGCACTCTTAGCCATTCAGATTAGTCTAGAGGAAGGTGCTTTTACCCTAAGCCATATAATAGATTAGTTCTCCTGACAGCAAATAGCCCTGAAGAGCATGCTAGCACTTCCCCTTCTTTAACACTACAATTCATCTCATCAAAAGCCCTATAAACATACTAATGGACTTCATACTGAAAAGCCTTATCTACCAGTGGAATCTACTCACACCTCAGAGCTCTGATTTTACATTTTATTTATTGAGATGCAATCATAACATTAAAAAGCAGTGCTGTTAAAAATGCAGTCACTCTATTGTAAAGCAACAAAAAATTCTCCACAAAACTGGAAAAGGAGAAGGAAAAACTTACACGCAGTCACAGATGCCAGACTGCTTCATGCACTTGTCCCTTCTCAAAAGCCCGGGAAGAGATCTGCATGTTGGTGCATGCTCTACATGTCAGCAGCTGTGAGGGTCACTTATGGAGAATACCGTGCCAAGATCTTCCTCTTTTTTTTAGTAAGGAATCTCCTGCTTTAGGAGTGTCTGCTGCTTATATGTAGACTATTGCATGGGGATAGAGGAAAGGCAATCTCTGAAAGGTCCCAGGCCCATTATAGGTCAAAACTATGTGTTGCATTCTACCCTTAACCCAAAAGGCAGCCAGTGGAGATCTCAGAACAGTGGTGTCATGTGCTCACAGTGAGAAACTCTACTTAACAAACAAGCCATCTCATTCTACTCCACTTTGAGTTTGAGTTGAATTAGAGCACACATTGCAATAATCTAATCTTGAGGGGACAGAGGCATAGGCCTGCATCTGAAAGAAACAGTTGAAACCTCATGTCTACATGCAGATTAAAAACTAGCATTTCTGGTTGTTACTGTTATATGACCATCTAGCAATGACTTGTAGGAATGATGGCTGCACAGCAGTCTTTTATAGAGGTTGGCAAGGTGACTCTCTATAATGGAGTCTTCATCAATAATGGACCCAATTCTTCCCTGCTGACTTTCCCCAGTCAGGAAGGACATGTGTTCAAAGTGCCATGGGAAGGCAGGAAATGCAATGCAGAATTCCCAGCATCTGTAGTGCTTCAGTGAATGTCACTGGCATAAACTCCACCAGAGGAGACTTAGCACATATACCCTCCGGAAATCACTCTGCATCCATAGACGCAGAGACTTAAGTCCATATTTCCTTGATTTTTTTTCTGCAAAAGTAGAAATTTGAATACAATGGAAGGGACCTGTATCAGCCACTACCCGAAAGCAGCCTGGTTTAACTAGATTGTCCACTACTCAAAACAATATGGCTGGGTGATTGACACTTATTCAGTACTATGAAGGAGGCAAATAAATCTTCTCTGTCTCTTGCATAGCTATGGTATAAGCTTTTCAATAATCTTTAAGATGGAATGGATCAGATTTTGAACGTTACTTCATCCACCAGCACTCTAGTCATCTTTCCTCTCATTTCAGTTGTGACAGGTCTTTTACAAATCAAGGAGACCCGTCTTGTCAAATCCAGGGGATAGGATATCTAAGGGCACTTCACTGATGGCTGGATATAAAAGATCATTGCCAGTTCTATAAAAACCTTGATAGAGTTGGGGAAACAAGTATTCATCTTCAGAGCCTTCCAGAATGGGTTCCATTAGGCTCTAGAAGTGGAAGCTCAAAACAGATGCCATATTCCAATCTTATATCATAGGAGCTAATGATGTAACGTTGCTAGTTGTCCCACCTCCAGTCACAATCCAAACACTGGATCAAGAAAGTGGCTAGCTGAGTTGAGCCAGCAACAGTTTGGATTAGCCCCATAATCATCTTGGTGGCCATGGAATTCTGAGGTGTCTCAAAAGTCCTCACCAGCTCTGTCTAGATGCTTGTTGCAAAGTAAAACAGACTTATACGTCTGTTAAGTGTAAAAGTTGTTTAAGTCACTTTAGTAAGTGCAGACACATGTGTTAGTGCATTTGTATGGAAAAGGGTTCATTGTCTCACCTGAGTTACTTAATGCTGAAAAGCTTAGGTTCGTCATCTCAGGGGAGGTTTTGAAGCTAACTGCTAGGGCTGGATGGAAAAAAGTTTAGACCAGCAGAAATAAAAGGGACTCAGAGAAAATGATGTAGCATAAATAACACCTGAATGTCAGACAATTTCATATATTAGAAAATAACTTTTTTCCTTTCCAAAATGGATTATTTCAGTTGTGGTAGGGTTATGCTGTCTATAGCAGCTTCTCACTTATCTTCATTTATCTCCTTTTAAAATGTCCCTTTTATTTTATTTCCCCCTTTAGAATTATATATTTTATATATGTATGTCACAATGGAATTCAATAGTAGAAGAAAATGGAATTTCACTAATCTCCTGTATTTATTTTTATTTTTGCACATGATAAATATACATGTTGTCTTGGCTCCCTAGGGGAATACTTTCTGCGCGAAGGCAACTGGGGGAGACTGAACTACAAGGCGCAATTCCAGTTGAACATAAGGAGCAAGTTATACAGTATAGTTACCCTGAGAACTGATGGACCAAGCAAGAGGACACATCCCTGACTGATCAGCACTACTGTGCACAATTCTCTTTTATGTGATAAATAGACACATAGTTTGAACTGCCTGGCTCTCCTTGAAAATATTCCAGACTGTGCAAGACAATAATAAGAGCAATGAGGACAGGTCAGACTGTATATCTCCCACCCATAGAGAGCACTTTGACACAAGTAAATTGACACAGTGGGTTGTTACCATCATAATCTAGAAGCTGTGAAACAGGAGCAGCACGTATAACATAGTGCAATATATTTATTTTTAAGAAGTCCTTTTAATACATAATTTCACTGGAGAGGCTGTCAAAGATTAAAAGGAAGGGTTATTAGAGACATTTAGAGAGGACATTACTCAATGGTGCAGAGATGCAGTCGATCATTTGAACTAGCAGGAGTAGCACATTTCAGAGAGCCATTCCCTTTGTGCTCTGGAAGCCTTGCCAGGCAATCTGAGAAATGGGAACAGTAGAATGGCAGTTTTGGCAATATTATTAAAATCCAAAAAATGGTGCCACTGAAAGCTGGCAATGTCATGGTACAGAAAGTTGGAACCCAAACAAGTTTAAAAACAAAAACACCTCTAGTTCTGAGCATGTGACTTTCATGTAATTTGGCTTTAATTGTTTTGGTTTTTTTAAGATCGTGTTTCAACTGCAATCTACTTGCAGCCATGTGTTAAGAGTTGTGCACTACTTCCCAGTCTCAGACATTGGCAAGTATAATAGATATATGCCCCCTTTTGACACTCTTTGCAGTAATGTATCAGTATATTCTATGCCACTCTAATGGACTACAAGGTACTACAGGTCCTGTATGTAGAGTAATGATAGGTCTCAAATATTGCCAGGAAGATGCATGTTAAAATTTTCATTTCTATATTTATTTTTAATGACATTGCATTTTTATGGAGGTGTATAATTACAGTTTGCAGCAAAAATTTCCAGATACACAGTGGTTACTCTTTAAAACTTGCCAATTTCTATAAACATCTAGGACTCATATTTCTAAAACTCCATGTAGAAAAAAATCTCAGTCATTAGTTTCATATACACAACACCCAATCCATGCATGAAAACTGGTATTGTGTATGTGTGAAGAGGCATGGAAGTGCAAATCGCTAGGGTTTCCAATCATGTCATTGCACACACTTGAGTCTGAAAAATTCCTGCCTAAATAACATTTCCTATCTGAGGTATTTTCAGCATAAATATGGGAAAATTCAGTTCATGCTGCAATTCCTTAGGTAATCATATCTATTTGTCTAAGGCAAAACTCGCAAGCTTTTGAGGGTGATCACAGTATTGCAGAATTTATTTACAACAAATTTTTTTACCCTGGAATATATTTTTCAAGATCGATATTGTAGTGGTCAACCTTAGACTGTTGTATCTAAAAAGCAACATAGCAGTATACAGCAATTTTCAGCTACTAATAAAACTCCCCAAACTTCATGGCAGTCAGAGGTGGTGCTTCCTTTTACACCAAGAGAATGTGTCCTGGTCCTCAGCAGTGCAGGGCTTCCGCTCAAAAAGGCATGCCTCTTTTACTAGCTCTATGCCTAGGGCACAGTGTTTCAATACGGTCACGTACCCAGTTGTTAAGACATCACTTCTCATTATGGAATGCAAACTGTGACTACCCTACATTTTGGTGGCCAGTCCTCCCCTTTGAAACTGCTTCAAGCTGATTAGTGGTCACCATATTCTATTGTTGGTAATTCCAAGGAGAAATTCTTAAATCTACATCTCTAGCACCCTGAAGAATGAAAAAGAATAATAAAGCTTGAAACTGAAAAAGACTGAGGACACTGGTTCCCTTTGAATTGCATAGGAGACTGACAGTTTTGGGCTGGGGGGGAATAATGGAACATTTTTATTGTTCTTCTAGTGGAGACTTATCCTTGTCATTTCCTCTACAGTAATTACAGCCTCAATTAACAGCAGCTGTGATTACCCTAACTTTTGTTTTCTTTTAACTTTTTCCTTTTTTACTATTGCTGAATCCCCAAAAAAGGTGATGGGTTAATGATTTGTGTAGATTCTAATCTACATTATTGGTGTGTCTACACACCACTCTAACCATGCAGATGTGCTGCAACAGCAGACCTACTCTTATAGCTATGCTTTTACAAGGGCAATGATAGACTCTATTCCTGTTTTCCCCATTGTCCCTGGGGAACCTGCCACTTTTTCACAAACCTGCACTGCACTGGCTAGATTTGCAGGACATGTTTGGAAGATCATGACCTATTGTTAAAAACAAATCATAGCAAGTGCCTAGGATGGGACAAAATTTGCCTGGACCATAACTCAAGTTGGAGAATGGTCACTGAGCTTTAGGGATTTAATTATGTCCTATACAGAGATTGGTGCAGCACCCTTAAGGAGCACAGAAAGGTCAGAGAGCTCATTAATATGTACAATGCCAAATACAAAGGCAGAACTGCCAAAGCTTAAAGGTATTACATTGCTCCAGAAGACATTTATAGGATTCCAACAGGGGCTTGTTTTTTGTTTTTTTTTTTTGTGTACTGTGATCTTCAAGACTAAACCCAGTTTTTTCTCTCTTTCCTCGTAGGTCAGGTTTTCTCAACTTTTTTATCACTTTTGTTGGTCTCTTCTGGATTCTCTCCAATTTGTTCACACTTTCCTAACCTGTGGTGCCCAGAATTGGACACAATACTTCAGCTGAGGCCTAACCAGTGCAAAGGAGAGTGGGACGTTTACCACTAGTGCCTTACATTTGACATACCTGTTAATACACCCCAGAATATTGGCCTTTTTCACAATTGCATCACATTGTTGACTCATATTCAATTTGTGATCCACTACAACCCCCGAGAGCCTTTTAAGCAGTACTACCAACTAAACAGTTATTCCCCATTTTGTGATTGTGCAGTTAACTTTTCTTTCCTAAGTGTAGTACTTTGCACTTGGCTTATTGAACGTCATCTTTTTGATTTCAGACCACTTCATCAAGGTAATTTTGAAATATAATCCTGTCCTCCAAAGTACTTGCAAGCCCTCCCAGCTTAATGTCCTCTGCAAATTTTGTAAGCACACTCTCCACTACATTATCCAAGTCTTAAATGAAAATATTGAATAGTAGTGCATCTCCAGGCATGATCCCTGCACGACTCCACTAGACATATTCTCCCAGTCCGACAGCAAACCATTAATAACTACACTTTGATTATGGCCTTTCATCCAATTGTATAAAAAACTATAGCTGTACAGTAATTTCATTAGATCACTTTTCCCTAGCTTGCTTCTGAGACTGTCCTGGGGGATTGCATTAATAATTTGTTCCAGTATCTTTCCCAGTATTGAAGTTAGGCTGACCATGTGTCCTTTTTGTTCCCATTTTTAAAGATAGGTACTGTGTCTTCTCTTCTCCAGTCCTCTGGGACTCACTCCTCCTCCATAGGTTCCTAATGATAATTGCTAATAGTTCTGATATTGCTTCAGCTAGTTCCATAGGTACCCTCAGATTAATTTTATCAGGCCCTGCAGAGTTGAATACATCTAACTTATCTGAACTAGTTCTCTGAGTTTGTTAAAGGCTGCTTTTATGAAGTCTATAGTCCTTATTCTGCTACTCTCACTCCCTTCCTTTTCTTAGAAGCATGTAAAAACTTATTACCTATATGCACACGCCGATTCTCATATTTGCATATACTAAAGCTCTTTCCTAGCTATTTTGTAGACAAAGTGTAGCTGCACAAATAAATAGATAAGACAAGGACACTGTGATATTGGAAAGGGTACAGCCTTCAAAACTGTAATCATGCATTTTCAAATAAAGCTGAAATCTCCTTTACTTACATACAGTTTTAGCTGCCAAGACCTAACTTAACTATTATTTCCGCCCTGAAACATTTTATGACATCTCTCTGTCTGTCTAATCAATAGGTTTTTTTTTCTAAATTGCCTATGAATGTATTATCTAAGCCTAATCTCTAATGCCTAAAGAATATAGGGAGCTTTTGCTTTTGCCTTTGTACCATCAATGCATACAAGGAAAATACAAAACCTTGACTTCTGGTTTGGCAATTGGAAAACTTTTCTGTTCACCTCTAATGATGTCATTTCCTATTTATAAAGCAGAGTTGGATTTATGTAAGCAACTGATGTTATAGTATATTCCTTCTCATTAGGCAAACATTTTCCAGTTCTAGACACTTTATCTTCTTGTTTTTAGATGCTCCCTTCTCCTTTGTCTGGCATATTGAAAGCTGTTGGTAATCATTTCATGTGGAACAACACTGCTCTGCAGCCACTTAAGCACAAAGTAGGTCCTGCACTTAGAGTTTTATGATACTGGATGAGTATTGATCCTTTAGTTAGTTAATGGCACAAACCCTCAAGAAAGCCCCCAACTCACAAACTAGAAATATTGTGCGATCCAGCAACCACGTTTGTTATGTCCTATGCATCTTACAGTAAATGAAGTATGTGCAGTACTTTCTTCTCTGTCCTAATACCGATCGATACAGTATCCCAAATATATTTTAGTTGTAAAACCTTAGGAAAGATTCCATAGATATGCTTGTTGATAAACAGCCATTCTGGATGTTATGCTGGGATTTTTAGTTTAGCGATATAATTACTAATAAGAGATTAGAGCAATTTGCAATGCTATTGGTGTTCAAGACACTTTCTTTTCACACTGGTGATCAAAGCTAAGAATCTGCATTCATATGAAATGTAGATGATATATTTTAAAAAAACTTCTTTTAAATATATACATAAAATATTTATAATGTTTGAAAATAAATTATTATTAATTTATTATTATTTTATTTGTATTTTGGTAGTATCTAGGAACCACAGTCAGGGACTAGGGCTCTATTGTACTAACACAGAACAAAAAGAAAATGTTTAAGAAATTAAAAAAATATTAATAGATTCTTAGGTTCAGTCTTGCTCATACTCATCAGAGTATTTTACGATGCTGTATATGGAATAGTATAGCATGGAAAAGCTCCATATTGATGCTAGACATTTTTGAAATACAAAAAAGCTTAACTACATTTTACTGTGATATTTATCTCTGTCATTGTATCTGGTGTATTCTGTTTTCATGGGACTAAATATGCTCTGTTTACCAATTTCAATCAAGAAAAACTCCACTGATTTTTTAACAGCGTTATTCTGGATTTATGCTGCTGTTAACTAAGGACAGAGTTCTCTGAGTGGGGAATAATGGAAATACTGTAATCAATTTGACAGCGTTTACATTTTAATAGCATCCACTGTAATGTAATTACTGATTATTATGGAAAGAGTTAGAAGGAAATGTGAAAAATTGTTATAGAGTTAGTACACTAGATCAATCACAAGCCAGCTTTTAACCTGATCTAACCAAAAGTAACAAGTGAAGTGTAACTTTGTTCCACGAGAAGGTGATTGCTGGAGGAAATTGGTATGAATCTTTTTTAGGAACCATTTTTGAGAAACATCTACTGAGACTGATCCCACAGATCAAATCTCTGATGCACAGACACAGTCAGTATTCGCAACCTACAAAAATAGAAGCTGTTCTACTTTAGTTGTTTTCAACCTGATCCTGCTCCTCTATTGAAGGTAAAAACAACTTGGCCTTTGACTTCAAAGGCTTTATCTTGACTAGGAAAAGTGCTAGAGTTTAGATTAACTTTAGCTATAACACGCTAGTCAAGCTTGAACCTAAACTCTCCATCTTTTTTCTAGTATAGATGCAGGGTAAAACCTTCCAGCTCAGGGGTTCTCAAACCAGGGGTCAGTTATTACATGGGGGGTTGTGAGCTGTCAGCCTCCACTCAAAACACCGCTTTGCCTCCAACATTTGTAATGGCGTCAAATATATTAAACCTAAACTTGCCCACTTTTGGTGTTAAATATATTAAACCTAAACCAGCCTAAACTTGCCCACTTTTCCTACTCAAGATAAAAGAAAAGGGAACAAAATTGGGACCTCTGTGACTACATGGGGTCTTAATTTCCATGGACTTGCACTTTGGTAAAGGGATTGCAATATACTACAGGATTCTGATTTGGCAGTGTTTACACCCTATTTGCACAAATGGAAATGGCTACACAGGATGCAAGGCTGTGGTCACTCGGGCCATAAAATCTGGATTTCTAAACCACATTCAAAATTTTTCCAAATGTTCGGTTTTTTTCTCAATGAATTTACACTGCTAAAGAATGCTAAAATCAGCCTGCTTCAACCTGTTTGCCAGCAGTATTACAGCTGCTAACAGCTTTGAACTCTAATAGATGGTTGACTAAAGAGAAAGGAATATAATTCCTCTGGAACACAAGCCTCTATATGCTACTGTATGGAAATGTAAAGTAACAAACATCAGGTTAAGTGCTGAATTTGAGCTTGACACAAAAAGTAAAACTAACTTTCATTATCGGCTTATAATCACTTGTCTGTAAAATTCCAGTGTGTTGCTTACTACCAGTGAAAGTGACTTTACATGGCTCAAACAATTAATTACCAGAATTCAATTCAATTTTTTTTTTTTGCAAAAGAGAATATTGCTCAACTAGTTTTAAATGTGTGGGTTAAAATAAACAGCTTAAATGCTTGTAAGTTTTCTACTTGAAATAAAATCCCAGTATTTGTATTGCCAAGTGGCCAAAAAAAAGGCACCTTTGCCTTTATCAGCACATAAACATAGGCTGGATATTTTCCTACATATTTTAAAGCAGAAATGACAACTCCAATAGCATTCAACTTCCAAGCAGGTAGAAAAAGGGGCATGGCCGGGACAGTAACAGTGGCATGGTCAAACAAAAGAACTTCCCTGTCCCCTTGTATGAAACAGAAAAAAATATTAAAGCTAGTGTTCAGGATGAGTGTGGCATGTAAATTGTGTGCACATTTTGATCCTGTCCACTAGTTACAGTATGATATTGCAGCCAGGATTCTTGGCTTATCATTCACTTATACTGCTGAGCTTGCAGACTTATCAATATGCCTATTGAACCAAAGAACTGAACTTACACTATTCACCACCATTTTAGTGGTAAAATTGTAAAACACATAAAATTGGCCATTGTTTAAAAATACAGCTGGTTTATGCACATCATTCAGTCATTTAATTATTGCTTAAGCACTTGTCTGTTGGGAAAATAATCCTGGTATGCTGCAGAGCCTTGAAGTAGAAAATCCATCATAAATTTATGGTACAGTTTAATAATGTTATCTCTCTGGACTCTAGTAATTTACTTTTAAAGTGCCCGTACTCAATTACATTTTTTCCTTGATTGTTATTTCAAATAAATCACAAAACAGATTAGCCTTTAAATAGTTATTACATAAAAAAACCTGTTAAAATATTAAGGTTGCCTCACATTAAGTTAAGTACTCAAAGTTAGGAACTCCTAGAATTAAGGTTACCTCTGTAACTTTCACGTGGTTTCATTGCACAATCTAGACTCTGTTAATGGTATACAGAAGGGGGCAAAATTAAGGCACCGATTCAGGAAATCACCACTATTCAACACTGATACAATACGCATCAACAAACTGGAAAAAATAAATCTCTTTCTGATGTGAGTATTATTAAATGTAGGCAAAATGTAAATGGAACAAAATTCTGCCTTCAGTTCCTCCAACATCATTCCAGATTAATTATGGCAAATGGGCAGAATTTCGCCTTAAACTGTTGGGTCCTAAAAAATATGCCTGATTATTACCCATTTTTAGTTTTGTGATAGTTTTGTGATAATTTTTTCTCTGATGTTACGAAGTGCATATTAAGTGGGACGTGCTCTGACCTTAGACAAGCAGATATCTCTCCTGCTGAAGTCAACAGGATCTGTCCCTAGGGGTAATTAGCGTGCGCCAAATGCCCCTTGCCATGTTTTACCCAAGATTTCCCAGCACCATGACACAATAAAAATGATATTTAGAACTGTAGGCAGAATGACGAAGTTGGAACTTCCTAAAAAACCCCTGCTTTCAACCAGATTTTGGACTGGTGATTTTATTTTTCTGATAGTGTTATAGCAGTACAGCCCCTGTATTTGATGCCATTTTATACAGATGTAAAGGCAACTTCTACTGCTCTAGCTTATTTCACATCCTGTCAGGGAATAAGCTGTACTTCTAGAAGCACTTTCATACTGGTGGATCTGCATCAGTGCTGTGGGGACTGTACCACAGTCACTTAGCTAGTGTAGTTACTAGTGTAGCAGGATAATGTGTGCATGTAGGTAAGGGCTAAGCCTTTTAAAATGAAGAAACAGATATGTATGGTCTGGCTGTGTGCAATTGTTTTTTAATTAAAATGACATTTAAACTGATTGTACCTATGAAACAACAGCTTGTACAGCTTTGGGAGCCCTTCATTTTACTATTTATCTAAATGGCAAATGAGTACATGCTGCCAGCCTTCTTTGCCCTTGTCTCACTCATTTTGACTGCAAGGTTTCTAGAGGAAACTGTAGACGTGCTGCACTGTAACTAGAGATGGGGGGGAAATGCTGGCTGCAGTGTCTGTAACTCCTCTCTAATGTGTTGAGTTAATCTAAAAATGAAATGTCAAACCCCATTACCAAGTCTGCACCTTTATTTCTCCCAGTAGAAGGAGGGTTTCACTGCTGTCTGACCCGCTCACTGTAAACAGTGACAGCATCTGACTAACAAACATGCAGTTTGCATATAAACCAACATTAAAGCAAAAAAAAAAAAATGAGAAGACTAAGGGCAAAATACTCCTTCATCTGGCTATGGGGAGAAGAACCTCACTCAACATAGATGAAGAATTTTCCCTGCAGTGCCCCTCTCCATCCATGGAATTTCTGCAGCACCTGAGGATCTTGGCTCAAAAGCTTTACTCTCCTGTGTCAGGGAAGGAGAGAGGGACACGCTTTGGAGACACTCTGGAGATCTGCTGCAAGGAGGGGTCTAGAAGTCTGAAGCTGGAAAAGGGGTTGACTAGGCATTGGTGTAAAGGATTAAGAGTTGAACAGAGGGAAGTAAGATCCAGAATTTAAACAGGGTCTGAAACTTAAATGATCATGGCAAGAGAGGACTTCCAATCTCTAATTGGTACAGTCAATTTCCCTCAACCATAGAGGTAGAACCAGGGATGAGTATTAGTACCTATCCACTGAATAGCAGTCAGGTGGCACTGCTGTCTCTGAAAGCACATGTTTTGCAAATGATGTGGCTGCCTCAGTCATGCTGACTGGATGACATGGTTATAATGTCACGATCAGGAGTGCAGCTATATAATAAGGTATTTCTGAGAATAATAATGAAGAAAATAGAGACCTTTGCTCTCTTCAGTTAAGCTTTGGCTCAGGCTCATAAGTTACTTTGCAAATTGTAGTTTAACAATTTGAAGACCAGGACTCGTTTGCTGAAGAAATTTGCAAATAATTTCAAATAAAGACCAAATGAGTGAATTTTATAATTTATTTGCATAGAATAGCCAAGAGAAAACAGACAAAATGTAAGGTTCCATTACTGAGACATCCACCAACATTAGATAGGAAGCAGAGTTATGCTTAAGCTGCTTTGATCCTCATCTCTATCAATATTTAGAATTCACAGGCAGCTCAGGTTTCTCATTGAACATATTAAAAGAATTGGCATGTACAGTAAAATCATGCTAAGTTTAAGATTTTTTATAAGATCTGTGTATATTTTGCAAATATGAGTAATTTTATAGGTCTTCACGTCTCTATATACTTGAAATTTAATCCTGAAAAATCTATTCTGCATTCTTTCTGTGTGTTTGAACAATTTGTAACTTTTAGTATGAAAAAGTTTGCAGAGGTTGATCTGCTCCATTCAAAATGATTTTGCAAAAGATTAGACACAATCAATTGCTTTCTAATGTGGGTTGTTTTTTTAACTGTATTTGGAAACTACACTGTCACTTTAAATAAGAATGACCAAAGTAATAAAAGTTACTAAACGGGTACTTCTCAAATTATATAAGGGAAAACTAGATTTTATCAACAAGAGTGAGCTTAAAAAAGACAAATCAATTTCAGTAAAAACAATTGATGTTATCACTAAATTTACAAGTAGCTGCTCATTCATTCATTAGTAAAGAAAAAATATAGAGCATAAAATATAAAACTGGAGGCTGATATTTAAAAAAGTAGAACCCTATTGCTCATACAATTTGTGTGTGCCTTTGTCTTCATTTGCACATGCATTACCCTAATTAGCTAGTTATCTAATTATTTCTGAACGCAAATTCTTGATTTGCATAAACATTCATTATAACTGCCAATAGCACAGCCACAGTTGGGAAAGACCAGAAATGAGAATAAATGAGTCCTTGGTTTCATAAGGAACATCAACAGTAAAACATTAGGAGATATATTTCCCTAGCCCTTATCCCCTGGTGGTACTTATGCTAACAAAAGTGTGCAACTACAGTCACACTAATATGTGCACAGCAATGCACACAGACCTCAAGCTTCTGTTAATGAAAATCAGGCCCTTCAGGTTTGTGGCTTGAAAATGGTAAATGATCTTTATTTTATAACTACAACCTGCGTAATTTTCTCTCTTATGCACATTTTCGTTATAACTTAGGGAAAAGCAAAGTGTATGTTAGAATTAGTAATTACTCATCTGCTGCCTAAATCTATATTGTATTATCTTATGAGAGGGAAAAATATTTTCCTTATACATTAGAGTTTTAAGTATTTTTCCGATGCATGAATTATTAATGAAGACCCTTAATGTAATGGAGTAGCTGCTCAGAAAATTATTCCTTACAATGAATCTTGAGAGCAAGTTGCAAAATTCATGTTGCGTGCCAGGTATTTAAATTGAAAGTAACAAATTGCACTTCAAAAGTAAAAGTAATTACTTTCCAGGTTAATGTTCAATTAAAACTGTTCTCACCCTCATGAGATGGAGCAAGATAATAATTATAGATCAGCAAATTGTATTTCCACTCAAAGACAGTAAGTGATGGACAGAGCCATTTTTAAAAGGCCCCTGCATTTGGTGAAATCTAGTGCTGATTTTTAGTATGCAGAAGTAACTCTGTAATATGGAATTTTAATGTATGTTTTATAGCTTTCAGAACAGGAGCGGCGCCAGGGTTTCTGGCACCCTAGGCAGAATTCGGGCGGGGGGGGGGGAAGGGCGGCATTTTGCGCACTCCCCATGGGGCGTGTGGGAGCTTCCGGTTTTGCTCCCGTCGCGCCGCCAAAGGACCCTCCGCCGA
This sequence comes from Chelonoidis abingdonii, assembly GCF_003597395.2. Taxonomy (NCBI): domain Eukaryota; kingdom Metazoa; phylum Chordata; order Testudines; family Testudinidae; genus Chelonoidis; species Chelonoidis abingdonii. The sequence continues at coordinate 61,479,578 of NC_133777.1, forward strand.
AATGCCGCAGGCGACAACAGCAGTCATTGCCGAAATGTCAGCAGTAGCTCAATTGCCTGCCGCTGTTTTCTGCAGTACTGTCAGCGGAGGGTCTTTCTTCAGCAGCGCGACGGGAGCAGAACCCGAAGCTCCCGCGTGCCCCATGGGGAGTGCACAAAATGCCGCACCCTGAATCCTAGCACTCTATAGGCCATCGCCTAGGGTCGCCTAATGGAAGCACTGACCCTGTTTCAGAACAATGGATTGTCAATTCCTAATAGGTGATAGCAGCCTTTGAAAACAGCAGGAACTCATGTGGAGCCCTTTCATTGTTTGAAAATGTCCTCTTGAGTACTTGTTACTCTTCACTGGATAGAACCAGACCTTAAACATAGAAGGACTGATTCTCATTTACACTCTGGTCCCTTTATACTCCTGTAGCAGTGTAAAACAGAGTGCTAGAGCAGTGTAACCTAGCTCATAAATTCTTGGGCTGTTCTCTGCTTTAATTTGACTGTCAATATTAGAGATTTGACATGGTCATATGGAGATGTTTAAAAATACTCTGATGTGATTTTAGCTTGTCATGGTTAAAAATCAAACACAAGGGAAAGAAAAAATGCCTTTCACTCTGAAAGCCACCCTGCTATTACAGGTGGATGTGGCAGAAAAATCTACATAAAAATGGGGAACCATGTGTAAGCCTTGCCCTGCTTCTGTGTAAGTCAGTTATAAACTCCCATTGTTGTCAATGGGAGCCCATTTGAGCCAAAGACAGCAGCAGGCTGTGCCCATGCTCTTTACCTCTGGGTCTGAAATTGCCCACGTCCAAGGTTTTGGTTGAGGCCTCTTGCAAATGGTATTAGATCCCTTGTGAGTGCTCTTCTCTTGGGAGGCCAGGAATGGGGATATTAGGGTACTTATTAGTCAAAGCTGAAGTGTGCACTATATGGAAAAGTCAGCATGTATGTCAGACTGTGAAAGCACTAGGTTATGTGCAAGAGCCACACTTCATTATTCTCGGGTTCAAAGAAAATAGTATGTAGCTTATCCTATTTGAGAGATATTTGCAGCCAATAATCTTTAGCTCCTTATGTTGTGAATCTCTATAGCTGCCAAAAGATGATGTAGTGGGTCCCTCTCCCCAGTAATGGTATACACTATGGGCTAAGTTGTGTAGCCCTTACTCCTGCTGGTGATCACTCATAAAGTTTAAGGCCAGAAGGGACAATCAGATGATGTGGTTCAACTTCCTATATATCACAGACCTCCAGCATTCGCACATTAAACCCAACCAGCAAAATAAGCCCAAAGGAGAGTAGACTATTACGTGCCACAGACAGAGATGAGGGAAAACTGAGGTGCACGGCTGCCTGTGGCCCCTGCAATGGAAGGGAAATGAAGTGAAATGGATATCCTGGCAACTGACCCTCACTCACCCATTGCAGAGGAAGGCAACCCCTCCTTCAAAGTCACTGCCAGTTGGACCTGGCAGAAAATTCCTTCCTGGGCCTCACTCAGGGCAAGCAGTTAGACCTTGAGCATGTGAGCGAGAATCAGCCGGCCAAGTACCTGGTGTCATCTTGGAGCACTGTCCCTTCCCCATCCTGTGTTTGATCCCTAGCCATGGCCATCTCTGATGCTTCAGAGAAAAGAGACTATCCCCTCCAGGATACATAACGGGGAGCCCCTGCCTGACCCCTGCAGGGGGCTTGCTGATGCCCTGAAGCATGAACTTTCAGGAACATAAGACACACTGAAAGTGAGCTCCACCCCCCCATCACAAGCAACCCCATCATCCAATTGCACCTACAAGTTTCTCCAGCTCTCTCTGAAAGCTAATTAAGCTGTTTGCTCCCACAACTCTTAATGGGAGGCTATTCCAAAACCATACCGCTCTTTTGGCTGGAAACCTTGTAATTTCCAGTGCAGCATTTCTACCATATAACTCATAACACCATCTTCCCTGCAAGGAGACCAGAAGGTGCCTTCTCTTTAGCCAGTTCTTTAGCTACCTTGCAATTCTTGTAGTGATCTGCAGACATTGATGATAATGATTTCAGAAGGACTATGCATGTGAGTAAGCAGTTTCCCACACGAGTAAAGGTTGAACACCTAGCTTTGTCAGTGTGTATGCATAACTTTAGGGTCAGAGCTTCAGCTAATGTAAATGAACTTAGCTGCACTGACTTGCTGACGTATACTAGCTGAGAACCTGGCCCATAGGGTAATCTCACACACTTGAGTGTATACAACTCATTGCATTGTTTGCCTAGGTAGATATGTATGTACCATAGAATCTATTATTCACCCGGGGTTTACTTATTGTTGAGATTGAATTTTTATTACCATTGCATTAACATGGCTTATATTAACATGGGCAGACTGCCAGCATTACTGGAATGCATGGAACAGTGCTTTACTCTGAGTAGTCAAACTGAGTAGTCAAACTGAAATCAGTTGGACCGTTTGGCATGTAAGATATTTACTGTGAAGTGCCGCCTCAAGACCATAATTATTAAAACTTCATAATATGTTTTGACAGTTATAATTGGCATCAATAGCAAAATATTCATTTAAAATGTTAAAATCATCTTTGCTACATTTCCAGCCCCAATGAACAAGTCACTTACTTTGAGACGTCTGAGTTGCTATAAATTTCTTTATCAAGGCATCAGTAGTTTGTGTATAAAGGCTAAGAGCATATCTCAGAGACTGTAGATCTGGGCTTTTCTCCAAGAAATTCTTTTTCAGCCCATTTCCTCCAGCATGAAAGTATTGCTAAAAAAGAAAAACATAGGTAAGGCATTGAGAGAAGTAAATTATCTGATAAAAATCTCCAGGTAAGACCTGATGTTTATATAGCAATATCTAGAATAAAACTGATTAATGCAGTGCTTAAAATTTACAATTTGTATCTTTGAGGATAGTTGTTATTGTCCACATTACAGTTTTTGTGTGGTTCTCCCCTCCCCAAAAAAACACTTAAGTGTTATTTTAATCCCTCTTAAAATGTATATAACTCAAAAATAGTTAAATGTGTGGGTTTTTTTCTGTTCGTGAAGTTACAGCCATCTCAAAACTAGGGTTTACAGTGCAACTACAGAAACAAATCTCTTTTGACAGCATGCTTGATGTGGTAGAAATCTGTCCAAGTGTAGTACTACGACACTGTTTGGCAGAAAGGCATAATTCATGGTGGGAATCTTTGGATTGGATATGGTGACAAATTTAGAGACTAGCTAGAGGTTCAGTGAGGGATTAGGACTGCTTTCTAGTCTTCCAGTCTTATTCTACTCTGTAAAATTGGCATTGTGAGTTTCCATGGTTATTGTTTCTATACCAAAAATTCCAGACAAAGATGGACTACAAGTTGTCAGTAACAGTATCCCCAAAAATGTCACGGCAAACCTGGTGGCTGAACTTTGTGACTTTGTTCTCACCCACAACTATTTCAGATCTGGGCACAATTGATACCTTCAAGACAGCAGCAATGCTATGGGTACCTGCATGGCCCCATAGTATGCCAAAATATTTATGGCTGATTTAGAACAACACTTCCTCAGCTCTCGTTCCCTAGTGCCCCTCCTCTACTTGCGCTACACTGATGACATCTTCATCATATGGACCCATGGGAAGGAGGCCCTTGAGGAATTCCACCAGGATTTCAACAATTTCCACCCCACCATCAACCTCAGCCTAGACCAGTCCTCACAAGAGATCCACTTCCTGGACACTACAATGCAAATAAGCAACGGACACATAACCACCACCCTATACCAGAAACCTACTGACCGCTATACTTACCTACATGCCTCCAGCTTTCACCCAGACCACATCACATGATCCATTGTTTATAGCCAAGCCCTAAGATACAATCGCATTTGCTCCAATCCCTCAGACAGAGATAATCATCTACAGGATCTTTATCAAGCGTTCTTATAACTACAGTACCCACTGGGGAAGTGAAAAAACAGATTGACAGCACCAGAAAGGTACCCAGAAGTCACCTACTACAGGACAGGCCCAACAAAGAAAGTAACAGAACACCACTAGCTGTCACCTTCAGCCCCCAATTAAAACCTCTCCAGCGCATCATCAAAGACCTACAACCTATCCTGATGGATGATCCCTCACTCTCACAGACCTTGGAAGACAAGCAAGTCCTCACTTACAGAAGCCCCCTAACCTGAAGCAAATACTCACCAGCAACTACATACCACACAACAAAAACACTAACCCAGAAACCTATCCCTGCAACAAACCCTGTTGCCAACTCTGTCCACATATCTATTCAATGGACACCATCATATGACCTAACCACATCAGCCCCACCACCAGGGGCTCATTCACCTGCACATCTACCAATGTGATACATGCCATCATGTGCCAGTAATGCCCCTCTGCCATGTACATTGGCCAAACTGGACAGTCTCTACACAAAAGAATAAATGGACACAAATCAGACATCAATAACTGTAACATTCAAAAACCAGTAGGAAAGCACTTCAGTCTCCCCGGACACTCAATAATAGACCTAAAAGTGGTCATTCTTCAACAAACAAAATCTTCAAAAATATACTTCAAAGAGAAACTGCGGAACTGGAATTAATTTGCAAACTGGACACCATCAAGTTAGGCCTGAATAAAACTGGGAGTGGCTGGGTCACTACAAAAAGTAATTTTCCCTCTGTTAATACTCACACCTTCTTGTCAACTGTTGGGAATAGGCTACATCCACCCTATCTGAATTGGCCTCATTAGCACTGACTCCCCACTTGGTAAGGTAACTCCCATCTTTTCATGTGCTCTATTTTTATACCTGCTTACTGCATTTTCCACTCCATGCCTATGATCAAGTGGGTTTTAGTCCACAGAAGCTTATGCCCAAATAAATTTGATATCCTCTAGGGTGCCACAAGGACTCCTAGTTGTTTTTCTTTCTTAGGGCTAGATTGTGACCCGCCCTAATGTGGCCATGCCGGGAAGTAAAACCGCACTCCCATGTACAGTGGTAGGGCTATTCATTACATCTGGGGTATGGAAAGAGGGAATGGTGGGAGGAGGGAATGAGCACAGTATAAATTCCCCCTGAAGTTTAGTAAGCTGCATCCCAAAAAAGAGGAACTAACTTACTATCACTTCCAGCTCAAAAGATAGGGACAGAGGATGAATTGCGACGTTGAGTCACAGTTCCTTTCTGATTCTCCTCCTGGAGTGGTGCAACTTTGTGCCACCTCTATGCAGGGCTGTGCCTAAAGGTTCAATCTTAAACCACTATGAGTCTATATCAAAAATATCATTTGCAAGTAAAAAGATTTTCTTTCCTAATTGCCATCCTTGCTTTAATTCCAAAAAGCCGGGGCTTGAAAACTGAAGGAGGATTCTCTCCCGGTTGCACATATCACCAATACTGAAAGCCCTCTGTGATACCTCTGCTAATCATTCTCATCCCCAGGGGTTCTTCTGATAGCTTCACAAAGGTTGGAGTGGGCGGGTCATAAGGGGCCTGCAAGGTAAGACATGACTGTTCTAGAGCAGTGGCTTCCAACCTTTATAGATTACTGTACGCCTTTCAGGAGTCTGATTTGTCTTGCGTACTCCCAGGTTTAATCTCACTTAAAAATGACTTGCTTACAAAATCAGACAAAAATACAAAAGTCTCGCAGCACACTATTACTGAAATATTGCTTACTTTCTCGTTTATACCATATAATAAAATTCATCAACTGGAATATAAATATTTCAGTATATAGAGTAGTATAAAGTAGGCATTGTATGAAATTTTAATTTGTACTGACTTCCCCAGTGCTTACGAAGCCTCTTGTAAAACTAAGCAAATACCTAGTGAGTTAATGTACCCCCTGGTTGAGAACCACTTTTCTAGAGGTGAAGAAGGCCACCAAACAAGGAGCAGCCTCCTAAGTGTAACCCAGGACAATGATTTGCAGAGTAAAGGAAAGTTAGACTGAGGGTGGTTTCCATCATCATCCATGGAGAAGAGATGTAAATGCTGTACAACGTCAACACCAATTTGCAGAAGCTTGTTGCATTCCTTCAAGTTCTAGGAATCAAGGTCCACGTAGATAATTCTCTCTCACGCAACAGTTAATTAGAAGGAAAACAAAGAAGAAACAAGTGTTTAGGAGGATATTGGGGCTACCTGAAGGCAGCTTGAGACAACATGCGCCCTATTGGATATAGATCTAGAGTTAGCCAACAGAGAATACATCCTCTCTACATCCGGGCGGTAGCGTTGGTTGAGGGATACAACTCATTGCTGTGTTCTAGTTTATATGGCTCAGCAAAATCTGTAGTAACTATCTGTGGCAAAATAGATATGCAAACAGCAGCATGTTGGCTACCACTTCATCCACACATCTGCTGACACTTAAGGTCAATGGAAAAGTTGCTTTATATGTGCTTTAATCATCTAAGCTCCTTTTTACAACAGGGCAGTAGTTTCAAGTTAGCGTTGCAGGTGAAGTTTGGCAATTACTCAGAAAAGTTTCTTGCTGAGACCAAAAAGCAGAGGCTTGCTTGTACTTGGCCATGTTCAAAGGATCAACATGAAAGGACACAGCTGGAGCTACATGTATCATTCCACGATGAACGTGGGAGTAAACAGAAGAGTGGAGTAGCCAGGGGCCCTGGCTGGCAATTCTCACAGATGGTCTCTGGGAATAACAGGCTTGGTTTCCTTGTAATTTGTTTCATGGAATAGTGTGGGACTATCTACCTTATGAATCTGCTTTAAAGTCAACTGGCACCACACATTTCACTAACAGCTGTACACCCACGCTGTACCCAACAGCAATGGAGTAATGCTGCCTCCATTACCCTAATTTTCTCAAGAATTCAATGGAAGTGTGTAATTGTGTGAATTCCCAATGAATTAGTTAGTGGCACACTTCTCAACTTCCCTTGTCTGGGATGTTTTAAAGTGTATGCATGTTTCCATTACACTTTTAATCAATTTATCAATGAGCCCTAAAAATTGCTAATGATATTTCTTCATACCAAAATCACCGACTCTTCTTATCCTAATTGCTAAAGCACAGTACTGAAACTTAAAGTAAAAAGCAAACAGAAGCATTCCTAGAAAGAACCCTAGCCCAGGCCTGTGATTCTGAACATGCATTTTTGCCTGTAAATGCTAGGTGTGCATTTAGAAAGCAGTCATACAACAAAATGTAGCAAAGTAGCCAATATATGGGACATCTTTTTCCTAGATCTTTACAAGAAAAATCACCAACTTTCCCTTTCAAAAAGTATATTAATCACAGAAAGAGGAGCGAGCAAGAAGAGGGCTACAAGAGATATTATAAAAAACAATTCACAGGGTACTGGAATGGAAATTCACATACAGGAAAAGAGATCTGTTGTAAAACTGCAGTTCGAGAAAAGTTATTTGGGGGTGGTGGGAAGGCGAAGGAGAACAAAACTTGGGAAAACTGAGTCATGGGAGAAAAGGGATGATAAAGGTAGCACTGGAGACAATCATTTATAAAAAGGTTTTAGATAGAAGATGTGTTGGGAAATAGATATACAGTTGTTGCACTTAAAATGATTCATCCCTTTGGAAAGCAATTCCAGGATAGAGGGCTTTCCTGGCCACCTCTTACCTCAGCTGCAGGAAGCAGTTTTGTGTAGGGGGCCACAACAATGGTTATACTCCCTCTGAGAATCCCTTTATGCAGGGCTAATCCTCCAAGGACTGGCTATGCTAACTTTAGGACAGCTTTGTTGCATTGGAGTAGCACAAAGCTATCCGATCACAACAAAAGAACCAGTCTCTCAACTAATGAAGACTCACAGCACCCATGTGTAAAGTGTAAAAACCCTGCTTTACAGAGGCATAAACTGGCAGTGAAAGGTTACAAGATTTGTCTTAGTTGACACAACAAGCCAGGGGAACAACTGAGACAATAACTTAGAATTTGACTCCCAGAACAGTCTCCTGGCTTTGGGAGGTACAGCAGTTATTTTTTACCTGCTGCAGACTTTACAGAAGTCCTATTCTGGGATCTAAACTCCTCCTAAATTGCAGTTGCTGTTTAGCTTTCCATTTTTATAGGAAAGAAAGTTGATTTGAAATGAAGTGAGGTTTCATATTGACATAGAATCCAGAGTACATTCTGATTAAACTGATCACCACTAAATGCCCTCAAAAAACCCCACAAACATGAATAAATCTTGTCTGATAGTGTTTAAGCATGGTAGATTGCCTACATTTTTTATATTGCTTGGGAGTACGAAAAGCTAGAGCAGAATAAGGTTTAGCAGTGAATAGATTTTCCAACCTGGTTCCAATGGCTTATTGAAACTGATTTTCTTATAATATTCCCACGGTAGGCATTTAAAAATGTCTCTCTCTATGCTACATTATTTTTAGAGACAGTAAATGATATGGTGCTAAAACAATCTGGAGCTAGCCATCAGTCTCTGCTGGGGATGAACTGGCTCATATAAACCACAAGCTGTATGTCCAGCAAAGCATTTCCCCTGGCTGTCATGAACATCTGGAAATCAAGCCCATCTTTATTTCCATAACATAAGTGTTTGGAATGCAAACCTGATTCTCATTCTGTGTGAGGAAGGCATAAATATGAATAATAAAGAACTATATAGTTTAATTGAGCCAGGAGAGTCATTTTTCCTAATACTAAACATATCTGTCAAGGTTGCTACGACAATACACTATATGGAGAGTGATAATATGCTATATTTAAGATAAATAGCCGTTTTTCAGTGTGATGCTCTTCCAAGTGTTAACACAAATATAATATATTAAATGATAATTGCAGGTTGTTTAGTGAATTCATTTTTTAGCTCTAAAAAGAATCAGTAATAAATGGGAGTGTGGGAACGGTCTGTATAAAAATACTCGTATTGGTTTTAAAGTTATATAAATCCACACATGACAATATCAGCAAAACCCAACAAACATACGCAAACAGGAAAAAAACAATGAAAGCCAACGAATTGCTGGACTTCTATGCTAACATCCTCTCCTCCCTCAAAATTGCATCAGCATTCTCATGTTTCCCTCACTTGCACTTGTTTGCCTTTCAATTAAGTATATATGCCCCCATGTCTCCTGAAATTCTTTTTGTCATTCACGTTATAAATTAGGTGTCTTCATGAAGCAATTTCTGCCATGTCATGTTTAAAAGTGGGACACAGGAGCTTTTCTATCTTCTAATGACAAATCTCTTGGCACAACCCCGAGGCAATTATATTCCATTTTGAAAAAGACTGTGATTCTGTTGACTGAGAAAAATCATGTCGCAAATACAGTTTTGACTCAGTGGGGGTACGTCTACACTGCACGATTATTTCGAATTAGCTTAAACCGATATTACAAAACAGATCTAATAAAATCGGTTTAGCGCGTCCACAGTGGGATCACGAAATCGATTGTTTGCGTCCATGGTCCAAAGCTCCATCATTTCAGGAGCGGTTGCAACTGTGGGGTGCTGTTCCTCAGCTTATCCCATAGTTCCCACATTCGCGGGTGAGAGCACAGTGCCTGATGGGGGCAGAAACAAATTGCCCCGGTGGTGCTGGCGTACCAGCCTCACTCCCTTTGTTGAAGGCGCAGACAACCCTTTTGAGCCTTTTTCCGGAGTGCATTGACCGCAAACGCCATAGCCACAGCAATCATGGACCCTGAAGAGATCTACAAAACGGTATCCTGACGTTGTCAAACACTCGTGTACTCTCGTCCAGGCAGCATTCAGTCACAGAGGGTGAGCATTTACTTTACCGTACTCAAGGAATTATTTATTTATTCGTCTTTCACGATGGCTGGGGCGGGGAGAGACTGACGAGCTGCTTCCAGTGATACCACGCAAGACGAACCGTTGTATTAGCTACAGACATTGGGCGCCTCAGCCAAGAATGCAAATAGTTTCAGAGAGCGGCTGAGACTGGTAGCTGTAGTCCTCATTACCCCCTCCCTCCCTCCGATGAGCATCTGTTTGAGTCTCTGGCTTGCCTTTTTACGGTTGTTCACGCACCGCTGTGTTCCTGGAGTTATTTTCAAACGCTTTGCATTTCCCATTTTTAATGGGAAGCTCTGATAAAACAGGTTATTTGTCTCACATACAGCGATCGAGATCTTAAGTACTCCCGTAAGTTCCAATGCAGGAGCTACTTTTTGCATTTGAAGCTGCATCGCCACCCGCTGCTGATCAGAGCTGGACAGTGAAGAGTAGGAAATTCTTCTAAGCGTCTCGGTGCTGTTTCCTGTTTGACCGGCACTCCGCTCCGAGTTCGGATTGCGGACGCAGACGGTGCGATGGTGCACTGTGGGTACCTCTAGGAGGCCGAATAATGTCGATTTCTGTCCAGACGAACCCTAATCCGAGTTTTCACTTGTCGAAGTTTGCGCTACTCCTCTCGTCTGGGAGGAGTTCCAAAATCGATTTAAGGAGCCGTTTAACTCGATATTAATGACGACGTCGTGTGAACGGGTACAGCGTTAAATCGGTATATCGGCCATTATACCGATTTAAAGTCGCAGTGTAGACCTGGCCTGGGTAACTTATGGTGCCATGCCAGTTCAGTAACATCTGACAAATGATCATGCAACAAGACCATTATTTTACTCCAGCTTATGAAATAAGCTTGCAATGATCAGAATACTGGATTAATACTTCTTAACTTTTGGTAGTTACTGCAAGTTCCATTAAATTCGCAGGACATTGGAGCAGAATTCATACAAGTGGAAGAATTCCACAGGTTCTGCCAATTTATTATAGGTCCCAGGATCTTTGAAATGTCATTCATGACTTTCATCAAGTGAGCTAAGGGTACCACTGGGTTACTTAGCATTAAAATGATATTATCCTCTTGGCCTTTTGTAGTACTCCTCTTGCTACAACGCTAGAACTCTCCAAATATTTTGTGATTGCTTCCACAAGAGGTTCCAAATCCATTATAAACAATATAGATGACAATGGGCAGCATTGTCTGGCACCTCTTCCATGTGCAAAGAGGTGAGACGTTACTTTGTTAACAAGACAAATACACTGGTCCTGAATATCTCTTCTTCATTAAACCATGTAGTATATAAAATAGATATAGCCAGTCCATCCTCCTACAGGTCTTCTCTGCATTCAGAGATTTAGGGCAGAGCCTCAGCTGGTGTAAATGGACTTCAGTGGAGCTTGACAACCTGCACCATTGAAAATCTGGCCCATGGTGACAATAGGGAGGTGTGAGTCATGAGTGCTCTGTGCTATATATAATAAAGTCCGAATGTTTCAAGTAACTTCCTTCCTTTCACAAACCTACCAAGGAGGATTGCATAAAAGTGGCTAATGTCATCTCTGCACTAAGATCATGGTACAGCTATTTACTTCTGCATTTAAAAGTGATGTAAGTTATCGTTGATAGTTCAGACATGCTAGTACATTCCTAGACCATTAAGAAAATCACAGCTCTGTTGAGATGAGGTGTGCCACCTTTTCTCAGCTTCTAAGAAAACAAACTTCACTATCAAGGCTAACAGCTCTCAAACGATCCTCCGCTAGGGATTCAGCTGTGTTTAAGTGCTTTTTCACATTGTCCCACTTTATATCTAGTAATATCTGAATACTGGGCTTGGTTAAAGACACACAAGAGAATGATACAATGGATAAGATTCTGTGTTGTGCCTCTTAGTACTCGCAGCCCAGGTGGAAAGGTGGCTTTCAGGCAGCGTTGTGCCCTCCCAATCTTTGGCTGTTCACAGGGCTGGTGTAATTTAGACTGGACCCAGGGCCTGTCTAAGTTAGAGCTGCCTTCCCGTGCAGAGTCACCAAGAATCTCCATATCATGCTGTTCCTTCTTACCCCCAAGCACACTCCCTACAACAGTGCTTGTGAAGGGGTCCTTAAAGGCAGCCTTACTTCTGTCTTGTGCAGTGCCCGCTGTAACACAAGGAACCTACAGGCCTGTATCCTTAGCTAAAGCAAGTTAGCATGAGTGTTGGCATATTTAAATAGCTTTCCGGCTACCCTTTAGATTTTAGGGAACTGAATGTGCTTACCAACAATTTTTGGGATCTGCCAGTAACCACAAGGTACACTGCAAGGACAAGGAAGTAACAATTCAGGCCAAAGGTAACAGGTTTCGAGAATGAGATAATTGGCATTAATATGAGTGGAATGCTATTGATATGTACGAATATGCTAGCCTGTAGAGAAAGTGTATCCTAAGATTCTGTGGGTGATAAAATTAAATTTGGGCATGGAAGATTGGGCATGAGATGAATATTCAGGAGAGTGCCAAGACCACACAGGAGGGCAACTCCACCATATGGGGGGAGTGCTCTTTCTAACTAATTCCCTTTTGCTCTTTTTGTCTAGCTTTTAGCTTAGCTTTTTCAGTGTAATTTAACCCCTCAACATTTGACCCTTCTCTCCACCATCAATCTAGGGCAGTGAGGAACCTGCCCATCAGACTCCTTTGGCATGCCAGAGATGAGGCTGGTCTCATCACCAGGTCCCCAAGGAAGGGTGTGAGTATGCCAGTCCAAGTAGCTTTTGTAAGGAATGATACTGCAGGTACCCCCTGAACTGTATTATTTCTTTTGGTTTTGTGGTTTGGAGCTTTGATAACTTTTCCCTTTATTTTAATAAAACTCTCTAAACCTTGGCTTTGTCATCTGCCTAACTGTTCTTGCCGAGGGTCCTTGCAAAATATTGAACTCTCTACATTTAATTCTGTGTAGCCTGATACCAGGACAAGAACCTGATTATCTTTTGGTCAGATCATTGGCGAGTCTGTAATAATATACAGCCCTCTAAAAATCAGGTTAACAGTCAAGAGTATTGCATATGAATGTGGAAGATCACTTAGGGCATTGGTAAGTTATCGATATTCTCTTTTTAAAAACTGGAATTGAATAATTAATTTTCATGCAGTAGAACAGTGTTTCCCAAACTTGGGATGCTGTTTGTGTAGAGAAAGCCCCCGGCAGGCCGGGCCAGTTTGTTTACCTGCTGTGTCCGTAGGTTCAGCCGATTGCAGCTCCCACTGGCTGCGGTTCGTCACTCCAGGCTGAGGGAGCCGCGATCAGCCAAACCTGCGGATATGGCAGGTAAACAAACTGGCCCGGCCCACCAGGGTGCTTCCCTGGTGAGCTGTGTGCCAGAGGTTGCTGATCCCTGATACAGACAGACAGAAATACCATCAAGTTGAGTGTAAGGCCTTGGTTTGCTTGGCTAACAAGATTTTTGTGATGCAAGGCAGCAAATATACACATAGAGGTCAGATCTGTTGAGGAAGACACTGCCATTTTACAGAGAATCATCTCTTTTCTGACCACAACCACATTTTAATCCAGCAGTTAACTCAGTTACACTAATATTTACCTGTTTGTAAAATAAAGATAACAACAGGGGTGAAAGTAAGTTGGTAGGGCTGGTATGGTGTACCGATAAGAAGTGGCTGCCGGTACCAGCCCGCACGCAGCCGATGTTAAAGTGCCTCCGCGGCAATGCTTTAACATCATTGCCCCTTTTGCCCCTCTCTGGGCCACCAATGGGGGAGCGGAAGGGGGAGGGGAGGGAAGGGGCAGCTGCCCCGTGGCTCCCAGCCACTGCTGCTACTATGGTGGCAGCGGTTGGAGCCCCAGGCCCTTTAAATCCCCATTGCAGCCCAGGGCTGCACGGATGGGCTGGCTAGGGTAGACTGACCCCAGCCCCACCCCTTCTGCCCAAGGATCCGCCCCCCAGAGCAGGACCACCGTACCAGTAAGTGCTTAATGTTACTTTTACCTCTGGATAACAATACTAGTTTCTACTTGGGCAGAGGGGGTCTTTCATGTTTGTAAAGCATTCTGAGACCCTCTTCTGCAAGATATACCAAAAGTGCAAAGGACTCTATCCTTTGCCAATGAAATAAGTTCTACTTCTGTTAATATTGTGATAGCTAAAATGTAGGGATTGGATAGAATCTTTCTACAGGAAAAATAGCTTTTTTGTGCACAATATTTTGGTTACCCTAAAAAACTCCATTTGTAAAGCATTTACTGTAACAGTCAGATTTTTCTAAAGTAATTATCTTGTAGATTGTGGACACGCACAAAATTAATTGATTCACTTGTGTTCTTAACAGCTGCCTGACAGATGTGATTGGTTTCACTGAAAAGGGGCCACTGTATAGAATAATTAAAAGGCATCCTTGAAAGAAATCCAATTATGTACAGGTGGCAGTTAATTAGAGGGTGAATACAAAAGTAGAGAGACAAATTTAATTGGACATTTGTGGATAAAATAGTACGTTGTACAACAGAAAAATGCCTTGACTTCCAACCGGCTGTAAAGTGTTTTCCTTTCTCATCTATGTTTGCAGGACTGTGGGTAGACTGGGCCTATGAAGCCCAACCTGGCTTTGAGGAAGATAGATGGGCCATGCTACAGCACAAGGAGAGCTCAACCTATCTGACTCAGCCACACTAACTCTAGGTCACCAGGGGAGGATAATAAAGAGCTAAAGCTTGGCTATTGCTTCAATGGATGCAGTGCATTCTCTGCCTGCAGTTGGCCACCTCCTGGGGAGGGAGATGGACCTGGGGACCATAGCTTTGTGTTCAGCCCACCTTGGGGAGACTAGCACCACTTTGCGTGAGGTCTGTGCTCCCCAAGCATATTGTGACAAAAGGACAAGGATCTTTATGACCCTTGTACATTTATGCCAGACCATTGTACATCCACACAGAGCCAGCTTGAATCTAGCTCATACTGCAAACACTTCCATCATATATTTGCTCATTCAGACACACAATATATGCATACAGGACATACACAGCTGTACCTTAATTGTAGCTAGTGCTACCTCCATTATTGCACATTGCCTCAACGTCAAACTTCTAGCTTCCTCTCGAGTGACGTGGTCCTGAAAAACATGTTAATATTGCAGCTGTTAAGGTCTTGCTGCTTCTCTTGCCTTTTTAAAGAACATCTACATTTGGCAAGGATGCACCCACCGTTCAACTCTTTCTTTTAAAATAAGCTACAGCCCAAAGCCATTCCATTGTTTGTTGAAAATGAGAATTGAAAAGAAAAACTGAAATTTAATGCTAGGGTATCTGTGAAGTGTTTTCCTATTATTTTGAAAAGACAAGTTGTTTCTCTGTTCTGTAAAGAAAATTGATTAAACATTATAAATCGTGATGAATACTCATGGATGCCATTAAAACTGCATGTTTTACTAATGAAATTTGACTGGAAATTGGTGTTTGGCAGAAGCCCAAACATAAACAAAAGTCTGATTGGAAGGAATGTTAAATAAAGGAAAAAAGAGGTTTTGTATTCCTGAAAAATATTTTGTGAAATCAACAGCTCATTATATACATAGGCTGTATTTTAATTGCTGTATCAGATTGGGCTGTTATTCAAAGAAACACAAATCGCCACATTTCTTCAAAACTCAAATGCCAGTAATTGATATTGGCTGGAAACTGACTGGCATAAAAACCAAACTCAGAAGCTTTTTTTTCATGTTAGCATTTCACGTCCTACACGGTTGGAGTAACAGAAAACTGCTTCTTTCTTACGCTGTTCAAAACTGGCGTAGAGAGGAAAAACAATCAACCTTTTGGAAACCATTGGCAAAAGTCTGCCCTTTTGCTTTATCCCACACAGAAAGATGTTTTATTTGTACTGCAGCAGGCATGGCTGTAAGGGCTCATTGTCATTTTACACATACTATTCCTGGAGGCAGCTGAATGTGTAAAGAATCAATAATTTTATGCTGACATGGAATTCCTTTAGAAGAGGAAGATTTACCTGCATATTGAGAATACAAAGAATGGGTTCAGTGCTACATTTCTGTTCTTTTATCTCTGCTTTAACTTCTCTGATAAGAGAATGTTTCTGTGCCCAAGAATGATACCGTACCATGGCAAGTTGGTACAGAGCTGGAGAACATCAATAAAACAAATGTAAAATCATGTAAAAAATGAAGAGTCTAGCCAAAGTTTTTAGGTATTGTAGGGTAATTTGCTAATGTAACACACTGATTTGTGCGCATGGGTGGAATCTGAGGCAGTGTAGTAAGTGCTAGGTTATGTCTTTTGACTAGGATTTTCCCAACTGGCCAAAATGATTCAGGGACACAAATCCCTTTGAAAGTGTTCATTGCTATAACTGGTTGATTTTTTTAATGAAAAATGCCATTATTGTCAAAACTGAAATATTTAATAAAACGATGTCAATTTTGACAAAATTCCCATAAGAAAAAAAACTTTCAGAAAATTTTTGAAATTTAGTTTTAGATTCTGAATTAAATTTTGAATTAGATCTTTTTTCATTTTTAAATGATATTGTTTATGACATGTCAGTAATCATAATATGCACTACTTTTACTGACAAGCCATAATATAACAATATAGTTGAAATAGGCTAATTTTATTTTTAAAATCACAGCATCAAACTGTTTCATTGCAACACAACAGGAGATACTTTGATCTAAAAAAGATGTTTCAATCAGTACTAAAGCTGCCCTTAGTCATTTTTAAAATACAGTAATAATAGAACGTCAACTATTATGCACTGCTTCTGCTGACAGATCATGAAATAACAAACATTAAAACATATAAAAATGAAAAACCCTATAAAATTCAAAATTTTCAAAATGAGAATTCTCCAAAAAACTTATATTTTTCAGAATTTCCATTTTGCAGGAAATTTTAAAAATATTTGTTTTCATTTACAATCAGAACAAAAACAATTGTCAAAATTTTCCCACAAAAAGGAAATTCAGAGTTTTGACCAGCTTTACTCATGAGTCACTCAGTCCCTTTGTCCCCCATGGGGTACTATGGGGGCGAGGAGGGACAGTGCTGCAGCCAGGCAGCATACACCAGTGAGACAGGTACACCAAGGGTCTGTACTGGGACCAGTGCTGTTCAACATATTCATAAATGATCTGGAAAAGGGGGAAACAGTGAGGTGGGAAAGTTTGCAGCTGACACAAAATTAATCAAGATAGTTAAGTCCAAATCTGGCAGTGAAGAGTTACAAAGAGATCTCAAAAAACTGGGTCACTGGGCAACAAAATGGCAGATGAAATTCAATGGTGATAAATGCAAAATGATGCACATTGGAAAACATAATCCGAACTATACATAGAAAATGATGGAGTCTAAACTAGCTGTTATCACTCAAGAAAGAGATCTTGCAATCATTGTGGAGAGTTCTCTGAAAACAGCTGCTCAATATGAAGCGGCAGTCAAAAGCTGATAGAAAATACTGTACCACCACTATATAAATCCATGGATAGTATGCCCACATCCTGAATGCTGTGTGGAACTCTGGTCACTCCCTTCTCAAAAAAAGATATGTTAGAATTGGAAAAAGTACAGAGAAGAGCAACAAAATTGATTAGGGATATGGAACAGCTTCCACATGAAGGAGTGATTAAAAAGACTGGGACTGTTCAGCTTAAAAAAAAAGAAACAACTAAGGGGGGCTATGACAGAGGTCTATACAATCATGAATAAGGAAGTGTTATTTACTCCTTCTCATAACACTCAAACTCATTGAAATTATTAGGCAGCAGGTTTAAAACAAAGAAAGTGCTTTTTCATCCAAAACACAGTCAACATGTGGAACTTGTTGCCAGGAGATGGTATGAAGGCAAAAACTATAACTGGGTTCAAAAAAGAATTAGATAAATTCATGGAGAATAGGTTCCATGTATAGCTATTAGCCAAGATGATCAGGGATGCAATCCTAAGATGTGGATGTCCCTAAACTTCTGACTACCAGAAGCTGGAACTGAAGAACAGGAGATAAATCACTCTATAATTACCCTGTTCTGTTCATTCCCTCTGAAGCATCTGGCACCAGCCACTGTTGGAGGATACTGGGCTAGATGGACCATTGGTTTGACCCAGTATGGCCATTCTTATATTCTTTGAGTTGGACAGATTTAGAGGCCAGCATAGAGGTGTATGTGGGCCATGATGCTCGTATCAGGCACCTTGTATCCATGGGATCACTGTGAAGGAGTAGTGACTGAACTCTCTCAAGTCATATTCACAGAAGCACAAGAGGTGGGAAATGGATGTCTTGTGTTCTTGGTCCCTTGCACATCCTTGCAGGGAGTAGGGTCATAATTTGACCTTGTGTTTTAAAAAAACGTCAATTTATATTGCTTTGCATGTTTATGTTTATGTTCACATTGCAGCTGCTGTGACAGCCTCTGTTCAATAACTACTCAGGGCAATTTTTGTTCTGTTTGTACCTGAGTAGGAGTAACAGCAAAGAATGTTGGGTACATTATATATTGTGCAGAGGGTAATATAAATAAAAGTGAGACTAAAACTATAGGGTTCACTCCTGTGACACTATTTTCTAGGTACTCTGTTATATATGGGTAAAGTATTATGTATGTGGTAACACATAGACATGTTTTTGTGCACAATTCAGGAGTGTTTATATGCTGATGTCAAAACTGTGCTGTTTACAAATTAATTATTTTTTTTATATTAACTGTCAAAGTTTATGAGACCCAATCCTTTCCCGATTAATCAGAGCTGCTTGTCAATACTAGAAATGAACCATGAAGAGACAACACCAGTTACTGCCTATCAAAAGAGAGTGCTCTAGAATTTTAATGTAGAAGAAAGTAAGCACAGAACATAGCATTATATTTTTGTAGACAATGAGCAGGACAAATTTACAAGTGGTCATGTACTATTTTTATTTTCCCTAAAGCTGGTCCCAGGAGGAAGCCAGATGTAATGGTCCACAATTTCTATTAAAGACTAATTCTGCAGCAAACCACAGAGTAGGATAATTTAATGTTAATAATAGACCGTTACAATGAAGATCTGTGGTAGATCACAGGAACACACAGTACAAATTGCCATGCTGGAATAAATCCATGTAGCCCTGTAACCTCAGGCCAATGCTGCACTGGAGAAGGTTTAAAATACCCATATTACATCTGGTCACTTGTGCAATATGGAGATCAGAGGAATATTTTCCTGACAGCAGCTAGTGATCAGTGCAGTGCATATTCAGATACAGATTGTGAAACCGTTACTCACTTTGCTGAGCAGTTACTCGCACAAGCTGTCCCATTGACTTCAATGGGCCTGTTATGACAGTAAGCATGAGAGAGGAGAAGAGGATAGGCATACAATTTATCCACTTTTTCCTTACAGTAGGACATATGTAGATTTATTTTAACTTACGTTACCTTCAGCTTTGACAACTGGCCAAGATCTTTAGCGGCACTAAATATCATCTGGGGCCCCTATAAATAAACAAAATTGAAACTGAAGATACAGAATTTTCAATATCACTATAGAGCTTTTGCTTTTTATCTCTACACCATTACTATTGTTAAATGGCGGCCCCCTTTTTTTTTTTTTTTTTTTAGAAAAGCCCTTTATCACGTATTCAGTATTCTGCAGACCAAAAGTTAAATAAAATCTTCAATTCCAATTAAGTCATATTTGATGGAGTTGACAAAGCAAAATATTTGGAAATATACAGTACAGTGTGGAGGAAAGTGGTCCCAATTCTGCAGAACCTGAAAAACACAACTCCTATAGACTCCTATGAAATATTCACATGTGTAAAAAGGGCTGGATAAAGTCCAAGCATCCCTATATTGAACCAGAAAAATTGTGTTGAAATATATTTGAACAGCATATATGTAGATAAAACAATATTTTGTAATAATCAAATCCTGGCAAGATGCAAACGGCTTATGCTACCCCTTTATGTTAAACAACCATCTGCTTAGAATCCTACTATAATGCACTGTAAACATTTGTTGCAGCACAATTACCCCAAGAACTGTAATTACCAGTGGTTTTTGGCAGTTTAACAAGGAGTGGTTCTAGATGACTGGCTTCCATGAAAGCCAAATGACAGAAATCAGCTCAACTTACATGGGACAACAGAACAGTTTTTCATCAATCTTTCCTTTTTTTCCATAAGATCTCAATTTTCAAAACTGGTCTTTGTGTTTGTGTCTCCCTACTAATGACATTTTATTTCTCAAATCTATAAACTCAGCTTAAATTCTCACTGCTTATTAGCAGCCAGAATGGTACGAGAAAAATTCTGCACGTTGTAAAACACGTTCTGTTTCAGCGTGTCTGTGCTTGTACCTTCCGGTAAGGGAAGTGGTATTCATGTGTATGTAAAGGGAAGGGACTTCCTTGAAGCATCCTATTAATGATTGAAATATGGTTAATTATTAAGATTGGCAAAAAATGAAACCAGCCTGTAGCTATGCACCTTATCCATCATATTGTGTATCACTTATAGACGTTACACATTTGGAAATTAACAGATGGTGAGGCACTGTACACACCTGTTGTGCTGTGATCATATTTAAAAACTGGTCTAGTATTCTTTTGTAACTAATTTTTACCTTCCTTGATCACTACAGATCATAAATACTCTATTTTATCTCTCTGCTTCTATTATGCACCTGCTAAATAAGGCTTGAAAAATATACTAGACAGCTATTAGTCAGGGGGCAATATTAAAGGTGTGTGTGAGGGGTATTTCAAACCAGTGAGGTTCTGGGGCCCAGCCCAATCCAACCCTGCTGTTTAGAAGGACACTGAAGTTAGACTTCTATCCAGGTTTGTCCCTGCCCATTTTGGCCTCTGGCTAGTAGACGATAAATGTGAAGCCCCTCACTCATCTGGTTCCTGGAAAGGAGAAGGTGCACACTCTCACTGGACCCTAATTGCCATCCAAAAGCTGCATGACAATTGGGTGGCAGATGAGAAGGAAGAGGGTCCTCAGGTCCTACCCCACCTTCTCCCTTCTTGGCTTCTGCCTGAACCAGGCAGGTCTTTTCACTCTAAGCTTTCGCCAGAGCTTAACCAAACAGCAATGTGACATGATTTTTGTCAGTTTCCCAGTTGACTACAGGGTTACAGTAAGCAGCTATGAAATTGACAAGGCTCTTGTTGGCTTCATATAGTTTGTGATTAGATATGGTCAAGGATTTTCTGAGGTAACAAAGTTTTGTCAGAAAAAGTCAATTTGCCCAACCTGAGATGTTTCCAGGGTCAGTGGCTCTGGGACAGACCCACGATATGGACTGCTCTATGGTCCAGTATTATTTAACTGCAGTCTTGTTTAATAATACTTTCACTGCATACATACAAACCCCTTCTTTGATTTGTCTATAGTATGTCACAATACTTTACAAAATTTTAATTGTTGCTATTGGAAAGTTGTAATTAATTATATCATCAATGTGAGATTTGGACTTTGTTATATTCACTAGCTATGCAAGAGAAAAGGTTACATTTATTCAAGAGAAGTTTTCATTAGGATTTGAGCTTGTCCCTGCTGTATAATGTTCTAATAGATATAATTTACATTTTTGAAACCAAATAAATATTATAAATGTCATCTGCAGCTCTGTGAGTGTAATTGCTTCAGTTCTTACTTTTGGCTCCCTTGCAGTGTTGTTAGCCGTTTTAATGACAAAACAATATATATAGTAACATTGTCCCTGGACACACTGTAACAATATAATAATCAACTTGTAACAAAAGACAGCAGACTCATTAAATGCAAGATTAACCCTCCTACACACACACACACCAACCAAACAACAATAATATTTCTTTATTACACTACCCCCCCCCCCCCCCCCAAAATCACACCAGTATGAGGTCATTGTTTTACTGCTTTCTCAAAAAGGTATATCCAGAATTTGACAACCCCCCTACTGTAAGTACAGTATCCCCAGATGGCATCCCCATTTGAGGATCATATCAGGCTACCTTTGCTACTGCCTTGGACAGCACAACGACCTCCTCCAGCTGTACCACATTCCCTGCTTCCTGTCATCCTGGTAATGCAACCCCTCCTCTGCCGCTGAAGAGGCCAGACTGGCTTTGAGTCACTGGCTGGGAAGTGGCTGCATTCTGGGTTGGTGATGAGGTGTCATATAGCAGGAGGCTTTTGGGGAAGGGCATACAAGGCCATGACTCTGCCTGCTCTCACTCTGTATCTCTACCCCTTAGCCTTCTAGGAAGGCTAGCATCTGTGACTGAATGCTCACTGTACATGAGTAGAATGGCTACTCATGTACAGGCGTGACTACCTGCCCTTTCCTGGTTACTCTTAGCGGCCAGTCCGCATCCATATCCAATAATTTTAATTTTTAAGTATATCAATTAATAATTTAAAAATAGAAATTACAATTAATCTATTTAATAAGTATTTATTAGATATATTAAAACCATCTTCTAAAAGGACAGATAGTAAATAGCAATAGAATTTAAAACATGGAAACAAAAATAGCTAAATTTAGTTTTAGCAAGATACACTGAATGGAAACTCCGGGATCTTTACCAGTCACTGAACATAGCCATCACATCAACTGTAGAATATAAAACGAGTTTACATATATTTTCTTTAAAAATTTTCCCTCTATCAATACCTAAAATCCGTAACAAATCATCATTTCCGTCACTCCACTTGCCATGCGCCCCAACTGCAAACCCAAAGAAGTGGATATTTTTACCTTCCGTCAACTCTCTGATCTCATCCTCTAATTCGAGGTAGTAGGTCACGTTTTCTTCGTGAGCTTGCTCCAAACTCGCTGCATTGTCCTCCCATCGCACTGTGACATCGACCACCACTACCGTATCACCCTTTATGAATATAATATCTGGTTTTCTCAATTCGCCTTTGCTATTTCTCAAATGGAGTTCAGCCATTGCCTTCCAACCTAATTTAGTCACCTTATCTATTACTGCTGAAACCACTCTATTATGTCGTTTTATTCTTACCTCCTTTGTTTTATAACATTGGCCAGAAATGTGTGGAATAGTCTCTTGAACCTTACCACACCACCTACAAAGAGCATTTACTCCACCCCTACCTCTCGCTAATGTTTCCCTCGTAGGATAGATATTCGCTCTAAGTTGCAGTGCCGCTATATATACCGCAGACTTAATTTTATCTGAATTTTTAAAAATTGAATTACTAATTCTATCATTCTTAAAATATTTAATCCCTATTCCTTGACATCTCAGACCATCTTAAAAACTCCTCTTCTCTCCATTTCCTAGGGTGAGGAGTTACTTATTTTATTGATAAGATTTTCTCCTGCACACAAATAGGATAAATCTACCCAATTATCTCTAGAAACAATATGATGCCTCCATTTGCGAATTAACATATTAGTAATTTGTATACTAAATTTAGTTAGAGCTAACCCTCCATCTCTCCCTCTAGAATAAAATAATCCGTCAGTAGTACATTGCGGTAAATGTAAAATCTCCTTCACTATCTTCCTAACTAAAATATCCAAATCATCTAAAAGGTTAAAAGAAGGCTCCATTAAAAGCAAATTATAAAATAGTCTCGGTAGAATATACGTCTGCAGGATCAATAATTTTTGAGCTGGTTTCAAAGGAGCTTCAATTAACCTCTCACTCCAATCATTCAACTTCTCCTTCAACGAAGGTCCACCCACACCTATCCAAGGATCTATTCTAGCACCTAAGTACTTCTCAAAATGCCCTGGTTGGACATATTCTCTCTCCTCAGTCCCTATTTTCCACTTCTCCTTAGGATTCACTATATAAGTCTTATATTTGGTTAAAATGTGAAAACCTTGATGAAATGCACTGCGAGAATGCCCCAATCTAGAATGGGCAGGCAGGACACCCAATAGCGAGGACTTGCAAACCAGCTACTAAAGATCTGCTCCAGCTTTTCTGCTGAAAAAGTGCCCAGGAAGCTGCATGTAGTGACCAAGTTCCTCTTTGGGGACAATTTTCTGGAAGGATGTTTTAAAAAACTGCTACCAGATGTGATTATTGCAAATGTTTTAAATGTGTGTGAATCATGGCTTGGACACTTACGGTTTGGTCTGTCAATGGTGGAAGCACAATTTGTTTTTCTATTTTGTTCAGGACTGATTTCCACAGCTCTTTCAAAACCCGTTTCAGAACTGTCTTCTCACAGATTTTTGCAGAGAGACTTAAACTGGAATAAAGTAAAACACAGACTGGTCTCCAAATCTAGCATTAAAACATCAAAGGTTCTGAATTAACATAAACTCAGATTAATGGCTACTTTGTGTTAGAGTTTCTCTGAACCACTACACCAATAATGCCTTTTAGACATCAGTGTTATTTCACAGCATTATTCATACGGATTTTAGAACATTTCAAATCTTGTCTTTTAGATTAGGAACAAACATTCCATGTAAACATCCAGCAATCCTTTTGCCATGCTCTGCTTAATGTAATGTAGCCAACAGCACCATATGTATTGAAAATGAAACAAAATGGTTGAACTGCAAAGTTATGCTCAAATGATTGGTATAGTTAAAAAACTAAAACTTAAAGGGTTATTGTGAAATTAGTTTCTGCTTAAAAAGAGAAAGCTCCTTTGTTGTCCTATGTTGCATCTGTGCAGTTGAAACTGCTTGTGATATCAGACACAAATTTAGGTCAGACGCCTTGAAACACTTACAGTTATGCATACACACTTCTTCTGAAGTCAATGGGACTACTGAGTAGTAAGAATAGGCTCCGTAATAACTGTTTGGAGGACTGCTTCCCCATCACAGGCTACATGCTATATGTGGAATTAAGCACCTTTTACTGCAGTGCACATAAATGAGAAAATCTTCTGTTTATTCTTTTAAAAAACTGCAATTTGTAAATATGTATGTGGGGAGTCATAGTATTATGTAAGTTTTGTTCATGTAACGGAGCATATAACATAGAGGATGTACAAATCACATTATAGGTATGTACATGTACCAGTTAATCTTTCTACTATCTATTATAGGTATGCATATGAAAAGTGGTAGTAATAGAGAAATAATCACAGCAGAAATCACATACATTTGCAAGGCAGGTGATGCTCCTTAGAAGCATTTTTATCTCAGTTCCTTGTTTTGTATACATGTTTGTTTGGATTACATTTAAATATACATCTAAATTCCACAAAAATGGTGGTGTCTCTTTGGCAGGTATTTAAAACCTCTTTTAACAAATTAAATTTGTATTTGTTTATATTTCAAGGAAGGTGTGTTAGGTAACTTCAATATATATTGATTTGTGGTTTGATGCAATAGAAGAGTGAATCAAACGGGGACATTCCATTCTTACCATTCAAGGACAGACCATATGTGTTTGTGAAGATTTTTGGCCTTTGTCTTCTTACAGACTTATAAGAGAATCATGTTCCTCATGTCAAAGGAAATTAAGACTAAGAAAGTCTATGCTTCCAGCGGCTTTACACACAGGACTAGATAGATGGTTAGAAATGAAAGGCTGACATATAGATACAGCTGCTGGAAAGCCTTCTAGAGGGTTAGGAATCTGGTTTCTGCAGCTGCCAGTGTTGCAAAAACAGTCAGCTCCTATGAGTAAATTAAGGGAAAAGAATGGGCACTTTCCATACTGCCAGTTACACTGAGCTCCAGTGCCAACTGAGAAAGAACCAAATAAACAGAGTATACAGATTTCTCCCAGATTTTCCTCAGTACTCTATGGTGTATTTGATATATTACATGGAACCTACAGAAAGCAAATAAAAAACTATTTCTATTTCCTTCTCCTCTCCTTGCAGTTTTTTTTTGGGCCCTTTTAGATTGTCTTCATCTTCTTCAGATGCACTGCCTGCTTCCCTAACATGGGCCTGCGATCTCAGTGGAAAAACAAGTCATTACTTCTTGGACCCTGTCCAAGAAGTAAGCTTCTGGGAAAAAATATTCACCAAAAGCTCAGTGAGATCTATTAGTTTTGGTGTTCTGGGAATCCACTTAAATCACTCACACTCCCCAAGCAGGAAACATGCTCATGTAAATCATATTTTCAAAGTACAAAGCAGCTAGTAAAAATCTCTCAACTTTCTGAAAAGGAAAACAGAAGAGCATACAAAGGGACTGACTTTCAGAGGTGCTGAGATACTGCAATTGACTTTCATGGGAGCTGAGAGTGCTCAGAATCTCTGAAAACATAGCCCATAAGATGTTACCTTCAGAAGCAACAACAGTGTAAAATTATGCCCCAGAGAAAGAAAGAAAAAGGCAGTTACTTCCTGTAACAGGAGGTTCTTTGAATGTGTGATCCCTAATTGTAATCCACTGTGGGTTATGCATGTGCACAATATGCCCTGAGCCTGAGAATTTGAAAGTAGTGTTCATTAATCCATGCATGCATCCTGGCTCACCTCATGTCTCTTCCTGAGGGAATGAAGGGCAGAGTGGACTGACTGCCTCTCCAGTTCCTTCTCTACTGCAAATCAGATAAGATCAGAAGCAGAAGGGAAGGAAGGTGGGTATTGGAATACAGCCTGATGTCTTCAAAGAAAAAATATAGACTAAGATGAGAGGAATATCTGTAGTTTCTTGGAGAATGCCTCTTTTGTGTGCCCAGGAAGAAAAGCACTTCCATTTAGCTAGGTAACATCTAGTAGAGTCCTTTCTAATATTAGAGAGAATGTGTCTTGTACGGTTATGGAGCATGAACGTTCTAAGGATGATGCCCATCAAAATACCAAGCTCTGAGATGGAGTGGATGCAGATCAGGGTGCTTGATCTTGCTGTTGCACAAGGTCAGGAGTTTGGGAACTGTTGGGAGGATGACTGGTGGTCAGGATGCCCATGTAGGAGGTTGGGAAACTAAAATTGTCTGGCCCAGAAGGGGGCAATCAGGATGACCCATGCTCTGTCCTGACAGATTTTGCATAGAACTTGTGGCAGGAGCAGTAGGGAAGGCATAGTCGAGCCGGTCCAACTAAGGAGGAGGCAGAGCATCACCTTGGGAGTGATGACCTAGGGTTGTTCTGGAGCAGTATGTGGTGCATTTCTGTTTGCATGAGAAGTGAACAGATCCCTGGCTGGGGTTCCCCCATAGAGTGAAAAAAGAGGATGCCCATGCATACCTGACGAGGATTTGTCCACCATAGCAGGGAAGACGCTATTGTTCCATGGGGTTCATGGAATGGTGGTTTGGGGAGTATACTGACTGCAGCCACATTTAAAGGTTGGCATAGGTGCATGAGGCCATATGACCTAGGAGAGACAGACATGTCTTGAACAGTACTTGAGGGTTGCTTGTGATGCAAGCTATGATATTGTTCATGTTCTGGAATCTGTCCTTGGGCAGGTACACTCTTGCGGTGATAACATTCAAGGCTGCCCTGATGAAGTCCAGAGATTATTGGGGGGGAGGGGTAAGAACAGATTTTTTGGCATTTACACTGACTCCCAGTGAGGAGAGAAGGTGTAGCATCAGGGAAGTTGATGCATAGGCATGTTGGCGGGATTTGGCAACAAGGAGCCAGTTGTTGAGATAGGGAAAGACAATGATCCCACAACATCTGACATGGGCTGCTGCTAATGAGAATATCTTGGTAAAGACTCTCTATTCAGTACTCTGTACTGAAAATGTTCGGCACCTACCATAAATCCAAGGAATTGTCTGTGAGCGGGATGAATGTCTATGTGAAAGTAGGCATCCTTCATATTGAGAGCCATGAGCCAGGTGCCCTTTTCTAGGATTATAGAGGCTAACATGACCATGCGAAAACTGAGTTTGGGAATGAAGTGGTTGAGCTGGCAGAAGTCGGGATTGGTCTCCAACTGTCCTTCTTTTTAGGTACTAGGAAGTAAGTTGAGTAAAGCCCTCTCCCTTGGTATTAAGGAAGGACGTGTTCTATTGCTCCTCATTGCAACAAGTAGTTCAACTCTTGTTTGAGAAAACTCTTGTGAGGGAGATGCCCGAAGTTAACAGTGATCAGATTTCATTGGTGTCAATGGATCCCAGGGTTCTGGAGGTGCCAAGGGTGATTGTACCAAAGGAATACGGTCTGGGACTCATGCAGCCCAATGCTTATGGGCTTTCTCATAATGCCTCTGGGACCTAAGACATACTAAGCCCTCATGGGCCATGGTGATGGGCTTACTTAGAGATGAATCAGACTTCTTTGAAGTGGATTTAGAAGATGACTTAGTCACATGCTAATGAGAGTGCTTCCTGGCTTCCTGAGGAGATCGAGCCTCTGAGGGGTAGATTCTCCTGCACCACAGTTGGAGCTTGCAACAGGAGGCACACTACTTGCTGAATTAGGATGATGTATGGGGGAGTTCCCTGGCTTAGGTCTGATTGGGGTCTCATGGCTTTCTCCATGAGGTATTTGCAGAGATGAAGTTCCCACCCTTCTCATGCACAGCTGGGGAATGATTGGCAGATATTGAATCTCATTGTGTTGTGAGCTTCCCCAAGGCAGTACAGGCAGCACTGGTGGTTGTTGATGACTGAGAAGGATTGCACATAGGAAGTGTAGAGTTTGAAGCCCAGAGTCCTTGGCATAGTCTGGTACCTGAATGGGTTGTATGGGGGGGGGTGTGTGTCCCCCAGGAGAATAATCTAAACACTGAAGAACTATAAAATTCTAACTCTTAAAACTGCTTACAAACTAGATAATTCTTATTTTGTAGGAAAGAGCTCAAGCTGCAGACACTGAAGGTTCCAACCAGGACCACGTGGTGGTGAGAAGGAACTGGAATAGACAGTCGATCTGCCCCACCCTTTATTTCCGTGGTCAGAGGCACAAGATGAGCCAGGATGCATGCGCAGACCAGCAGCCACTACTTTCAAAATCTCTGGCTGCAGGCACATGGTGCGCATATGTACCCCACAGTGAAATACAGTGGGGACTATCACTCAAAGAAGAAAGTCAATTATGAATTAATCCTTTGAATTAGCCTTTGCCTTTGAGCATTACAGTCATAACACCAGAAAACCTTACAATCTGTTGAGCAATATTTCACAATTATTACCTTCAAAGCCAGGCATTAACCATAAGCACATATTAAGATTGACATGCCAGTTCAGCAAAAGTGTCTTATCTAAACCAGGACACCTCTCATTATATAAAATAGCAGTTTGGTACAAATCCTCACATCAAGAAAACAAACCATGTAAAAGATTCATGTCTTAGGAAAATTCCTGTTTGTGAAAAGGAGATAAAAAGTGAAAAAGGTGGTAAAGTAGCCTATACCCCGTTTTTTCAAAAGAAAAACCTCTGCTTGTGTCCTTAAAACTTTAGAGAAAAATGTGTGTAGTTGGAAATGTTTTAAACTTTTCTTAAACATTGAAATGACAAACATTTAAATGTTGAAATGACAGACTTTCAACTATGCTAGTTAAATGCAAACTCCTAATATAATTCCTAATATCATTGTCAACGGTAAAATGCTTTATATACCAACCTGAAATCTAAGGACCTTGCTAAACTAATTACTAATACAAAAAGCCATTTCAGTATAGAATATTTCTAATAATGGGGAATTAATTAAATTGGCATGATCAAACTCCTCCCTCAACCAATTCAGGAAGACAAGAATTATCATCTCTCCAAAAATTGTTATGAAGAATAAACAACTTCTTTAATTACTATTTAGACTAAACACAATAAGAATTCCTGAATCTTGAAACGACTGGTGTGAGAACTAAAAACTTTTAAGTTTAAATTTAAACTTAAGTACACTCAATTTTAACTATAATGAAAAGAAGTGTTCAGAATTTCTGAAATCAGAATTTCATTTCCTGTCAAACGCTAATAAAATTGAATGACTATCTCACATAATGGACTAAATAAAAAGAAAGTTAAAATTAATGTTAAAAATTATCTGATGCTTTCTCCCCACAAAAAACCAAACCAAACCAAAGGCAATTATAGTGTTGCATGTTCATTAGGCAGACTGCCATGTTCAGGAGCTGAAGGTGTCACCTAAGCCAACCCCCAGGGCATGGAGCCAGTGAAAGAATGAGAGCAACCAACTTTGAATCTATGCAAGTCTGAAAGATGTGTGTTTTCATAAAATTCCCTGGAAACAGGAAGAAGGATATTAAAAAACTCTGAAGTGAGTCCCGCCATCCCACTTCCCTCACCCAGCTATCATGCTTAAACAGCATGCTCTGCACAACACATCCTGTACAAGCAAGCGACTACTGACAGATGAAAAAAGAACGGAGAAGACTCAAGAGGAAACCAAACCAAGAAAAACCTCCCCAATGCTTCAGCATGGATTGGTGAGAGAAAGTTATCTTAAACATTACCAAGGGATTAGAATTAAAAAATCTTGTAATAATTTTGTTGAGACATGGAAATGCCATTGTAATTTACGACAAATAGATTCTCCTGTTAATCAACAAATGGTTAGACCAGGATCAGCAACCTTCAGCACACTGCCCATCAGGGTAATCCACTGGCGGGTCGCAAGACATTTTGTTTATGTTGACAGTCTACAGGCATGGCCCCCTGCATCTCCCAGTGGCCACGGTTCACTGTTCCTGGCCAATGGGAGCTGTGGGAAGCGGCGCAAGCCACAGGGACATGTTGGCCACCGCTTCCCACTGCTCCCATTGGCCAGGGACGGTGAACTATGGCCACTGGGAGCTGCAGGGGGCCGTGCCTGCAGATAGTCAACGTAAATAAAAAGTCTTGTGCCCCGCCAGCAGATTACCCTGATGGGCCACGTGCTAAAGGTTGCCGACCCCTGGGTTAGACTATGTATTCTGGGAAAAGAGACAGGGAGTAAATACTGGTAAATAAAGAAATTGTGGGATTTCAGTGGATTAAGGTTCTTAATATAGGTCAATTGTCCTGATTTAAAATAGCTCCTTAAATGGCTTTTTATAAGTAACTGATTTCATAAAATTTAGATTGCTTACTTCGCCCAACTATCAACTTTTTAGCTATCCATGATATGCCAAAACAGGACCTAATATTTTTAGTAATTTTTAAAATAAAATTCCTTGGCATCCAGCAATTTAAAATTACTCCTTTTTACTCCACACTTACATTTTGTCCAGAAAATCCATGAGAGGTCGCAGCACAATCTCAGCATCGATAGCTGCATTGTTCTTATTGGCCGATATGTTTCCATTTCCTCTCATCTGATTTAGCTCAAAGCTCATCTGTCTCACACACTCCTCAATAACAAGCTGGAAACTAAAGAGAAAAAAGAGAGTGGAGGAATTATACGACAGAAGATGACTATTTAGATTCTGCTCCATCAACTTCATTGATGAACACAAAATCATTTGTGAGCAGATATGAAGCCCACAGGCTTAAGGCACTGTATGCTTTAGAAACTGAAAATAACTATTTCTGAAGACTTATAGATGGTATAAGGCCAAATAATATACTTACCATTGACGTTTGTGTTTTGTTTTCCTTTTACATTGTCCCTATCCCTACAGGAGTCCTAGTAACTATTTTCTGATAGGAATTACACAATAAGAAGGTGAACCAGAGACTTTACTGAGGTATGACTGGCTGTTAAGATAGACATCAGTGTTAGCTAGCACAATTATTCCTGCTTTTAGTTTTGGTACGAGGGGATTAAAGACATAAATTCTATATACGTGTATTTTTAAAGGGGGTGTTGTCAAATATTCTCTCTTTTTGGTAAATTTTATATTCATTTGGTGTTAATATCCTTCTTCAAGATAGAAATTAACAAGACTTCTACTAATTTGTCCTAGCTGGCTAAACTGGACTTTTTCTTGTCATGACTCATGTGCCAACACAGCAAAGTTTTGTTTACTACTTTGTACCTAGTTAAGAGAGTAACAATATTTGGACTGCTTCATAACCTCTATGCCAGATGCATTTTATGGGAATGTTTGACATTTTAAATTCAAAAGTGGGAACAGATTTTCTATTCAGAAGAATTGACTTCCACACAGCTGAAAAACTAGAGGAGATGAGGGACTGATAGGTCTCTATAAACTAGTTCTGTTTACAAGTGTGGGAGTGGAAGTTGTTCTCAATTCCCCACAAAGTGAGTTTACTGATTTAGTTCATTTCTTGTTTTTCTAGAGGTTCAATTTGCTTCCGATATAGCAGCATCTGCCTGACAGAAAATCTAGGAGTGACACAGGGGCAGTATGGCCATAGTGGGGACATCGATTGGTACATTTAAGCAGTGCAAAACTGAGTATTCAGAGTCAGCCTCTGAGAAGTAAAAGTACCATAAGAGAAGTAAAAGTACCACAAGTACCACAGGGGCAATAAATATGATAATCAATTCTAAATATATTCATAGACAAATTGAATAGATAAGCCTGTAGCTAAAGAATCTACCAAAAACAATTAGTAAAAGAACAAACAAGTTAAGTGAAAACAGACTGAAAACTCCCAGCTATTGTGCTTTACCACAAAAACTTAACACAAAAAACCACATGAACACATCTGATTGCCAAGAAGACAGAAGGCTTTTCCAGTGACATCTACTCAGAAACCAACTTTGAAATGAATAAAGGGGAGCCCCAAAAACCAATGCACGGCACAGTTGCTTTTCCAGTTCATCCTCAGAATTCTTCTGGCTGCCAGTGCTGCTCTTAAAGCCATCTCTTTTCTCATTCAGATTATGCAGGTAGTGGGTCTACTCTAGTACCCAAACTGCTGCATCTTGTTCAACCACAGTTAGTTGAGGCAACATTCTCTGTTTGGTGCTATAGACAACTCCATCCTGAGCAAACTGCTGCCACACTTATTAGCTCAGCATGGTCACGTGGGCAGCCTCTAAAAGAATGAGATAAGACTCAGAGGTGGCAGAAGGCCTCCTAGAGAGGTTTTTCTTGTTTTCTTCAGAGTAAGGCTATGAAGCTATCAGGGTGCCCTTGTGCTGATTTTTAGTTAGATGGTGTCACAGGCAAAAATTATGGACCAATTTAAGAGAGAAGAAAGCACATGAGAAATGCACAAAGCCAAAATGGGGACATTTTGACCAACTTTGGCAATGGGAATGAGGGCTGTTGGATGACTTGTGCTAATTTGCCTGGCTTTTCTGCAGAAGGGTGAAAAATATAGGCTCCTATGACCACTCATTCTTATCTTAACAAAGTAATAGATATTCTCTTTAAATTAAACAACTATTTCACCCAGAAGATTATACTAATTTTAGGAAAAGTCAAACACAGGGCTTCATCTAGTTAACAGTGACCTTTTAAGACAGGGAGAGAAGAGACCACAGGGAGCTAATACAGGTATTATCCATTTAATTCTTGGCTGACATTTTCCCTTCTTACTAAGTCACTTAATTTTCCCTATTATTTGGGTTGTCTCAGCCTATTAATGATCTGAGACAGCCATGACTCTTCCTCAATTGTATTTATTCAAACCATCCTTTTCCATAGTTAATGAAGCCACACACCGAAAAGGAAAACAGTTTGCACGGATTGTATGTCTATGGCATTGTTACTGAGCAACTAAAACTTTCACCTGCCTCCCACCATTGCAGATTCCCTGAACAATCACTCTCTCTTACATTCCTTTTCAAGTAAAGGCAAAAACAGTCCTATGGTTTTTGCTTCCGATAGCAAGACTCAGCTATGTTGCTGGTACAGTGCAAGCCGCATTCAGCCAGCAGCATGCACACTGATTCAAGAGTAAGGCTCACTAGCGGATTCCAGCAGACCAGACACTGGTAGAGCAAATGACTCAAGAGGACTTCACAGTGACCATTTGAAGAAGGGGCAATTCAGACAGGCAATTGCTACCTGACCGGGGCAAGCCACTGGACAAAGCTGTCAGTCTCAGGGAATCAAAATACACACACAGTAAAAGAGAGGTTGAACATTGTATTAGTTAAGAACAAATCAAGCCATTTTTATTTTCCAAAAGCAGAAAGTAAAGTTTCCAGCTGTGTCACTATAACCCATTCAAGCCCACACACTACTTTTAGTGTCCTTTGGAGGTGAGGATACTGCTGTATTTTCCAAAACATACAGCCAGCCAGTCAGAGACGCACACATACACATGCAGTGGGTCTTGCTACACTGGAGCAAGCTGTATGTGAAAAGATGTACACTCACCCAATCTAGTCAATGGATTGGCTTTTGGCTATGCACATCTGCCTGGTTTGAGGCACAATGGAGTGTTTTTAATGGTTGCCATCACTGTAGCACAAATTCTTTAAGTGTGTTTATTACCTTGCGCCATAGACAACGCTGAGCTCATCCAGTACGCTACTGAGTTTCACCTGAAGTTCTTTGAGAACAACACTAGCGTCAGGATCCAGCTGGAAAGAGATTATGAGTAATGTTATTTTTCTGCATCCTTCTCACATGCAGTCTATTTCTCTGTTACAATTAATGGATTAGGCACTACATACATTCATTATACTTCACTACTAGAAAACAAATATGAAAACACCAACTAGAATAGGAAATGTTCAATTAGCCTTAATGTCCAATTAGTGTAGCACTAACAATGCAGAATAAATTGTGCAAATGAAATAAGGAAGAATCACCTTCCAAGAAAACAAAAGAGTATCATTAATGGTACTATGGGACTGATACAGAAAGTGTTAACAGTTCACAAGATTTTTAGAATTTCAGAAATCACCTCAGCAAAGGTGGTATATGCTAGCGATAACAAGAGGATCATGTATGAAAAGGTTGACAGTGCTTGTTTTAATAATCAACTGGTTTTATTTTTTTGTACATATTACTCTTTTGTAGGTGGCACTTTTTAAAATGTACATTGAAGGTGTTTCCACAGTGTTTCCACTAATGCAGCTTGGACTAGAACATCTGGCAATGAGGACGATGCCTTGAGGACCACCCCTGCTGCTTCTACTTATAGGATAAGAAGGAGGGGAATCTCGTAACCTTTATTCCTTCATTGTATTCCTTAAAGCCACTAAGACACACATTGGCCCAAAATAGCTTTCTTTCAAGCACAGTGCAATAAAATTATGTGGTGGAATCAGGAAAAAGTGCTGTTGTATCTTTAATACAGGTTCTTTCTCACCTTAGGGGGAAATGAGGGAGCAGGAGAGAATTAATTTTACATTTACATCTCTTCTCAAGTACAGTGCTAGTGATCCATGCACAGACATTTTACCTGTAATGCATTCTTTTTCAAATCTTTATCAGAAATCATTTTAATCCTAATACTTGGAAATTAAAAAAAAAATCTAGATTTTTGTCTCCTCAAATCTTGGAATTTAGAAAAAAAATAGTTTGTGACCATCATAGGATACGAGTGATTAAAAGAAGGTCAGCATAGCTCATTTAAATATGAATTAATAACTGACTTCCTCTCCTTTGGTTAATCTACATTCAAATGTAATTGAATAGTCTTTAATGATAATTGTCACATATTGCACCCAATCCTGCAGTAATTCCATATGCAGAAGTTCCAATGATTTCAAAGGAAATTTTGCCTTTGGAGGAAATACATAATCATGTTTGTCTGTATTTGTATTTATTTTTTGTTTTATTTATGAACAGGTTCATTACTCTAGTTCCTGAGTGCTTCAGAACACTTTTATAAAACAGGTAAGCGTTATTATCTGCATTTTAGAGGTGGAGAACCTACGGTACAGTACAGATAGGTGACCTAACCAAGGTCACACAGTACAGCAGTGACAGAGCACAGACAACAACCCAGATTTCCCTACTCCTAGCACTGTGTTAATCAAAAGACCACCCAGCCTCTTCTTATAGTGAATGGGTGCCTCAAAGTCAATCAGTCATGATATTATTGCTAGATTTATTTTTTACAAGCACAGAAAATCAGAGATAATCATTTTTTTAAACAAAAATCTGAAATAATGAAAGACTGGGGTTACTATATAGGCCACAGTCCAGCAAAGTCTGTACTTAACTATGAACATCAGCTAGTCCCATTGAGTAGGGCCTCCATGGGACTACTTATGTACTTAAAGTTAAGAAATGCATACCCATTATCAATTTGATAATACAGGCAAGGGAATGTAAACAACAAAGAAGTTTGTGAGCTCAAACCAAAACCCTGGAAGCAAACACCTCTGAAGTTTGGAGAAGTTCAAGTGGACCCAGATCCAAACTTTGCAGTTAGTCCTCCCTCTGTAATACACTGAACCAAAAGTCTGGATGAGGAAGCTTGGACTCAAACCTTGTGGCTTGGACCAAACTATTTTAATCTAAGAAACTCATTAACGTTGCTCTGATATTTACCACTGAACAGTTCAGAGAGGTCTTTTTCCTACAATAAAACATGGTTTTACTGACAGTGCAAACTTCTTCCTTAATTATGTTTTTCCTTAGTAAATATGACTGGGAAAAACAAACTAATCTCATTGAAAATACAATGAGGAGTACTTGTGGCACCTTAGAGACTAACAAATTTATTTAGGCATAAGCTTTTGTGGGCTAAAACCTATGCTATCAGATGCATGAGTAGTCCTGCTTTGAGCAGGGGATTGGATTAGATGACCTCCTGAGGTCTCTTCCAACCCTAATATTCTGTGATTCTATGAAAATACAATAGGCAGGGATATATACACAGTACATGAAAAGATGAGAGTCGCCTTACGAAGTGGTGGGTCAGTGCTAATAAGCCAATTCAATTAAAGTGCAAGTGGACTATTCTCAACAGTAGAATAGCAAGGGAGAAAAAAAATCACTTTTGTAGTGGTAATGAGGCCAATGTAATCAGGGTGGTCCATTTCAAACAGTTGAAAAGAAGGTGTGAGTAACAGTAAGGAGAAATTAGTATGGGGAAATTAGTTTTTGTAGTGACCCATCCACTCTCAGTCTTTATTCAGGTCTAATTTGATTGTGTCCAGTTTGCAAATTAATTCCAGTTCTGCAGTTTCTTGTTGGAATCTGTTTTTGAAGTTTTTTTTGTTGAATAATTGACACTTTTAAGTCTGTTATTGAGTGTCCAGGGAGATTGAAGTGTTCTCCAACCAGTTTTTGAATGTTATAATTCTTGATGTCTGATTTCTGTCCATTTATTCTTTTGCGCAGAGACTGTCCGGTTTGGCCAATGTACATGGCAGGGGGAGCATTGCTGGCACATGATAGCATATATAACAATGATAGATGTGCAGGTGAACAAGCCCTTGATGGTGTGGCTGATGTGGCTAGGTCCTATGATGGTGTCCCTTGAATAGATATGCGGACAGAGTTGGCAACAGGGTTTGTTGCAGGGATAGGTTCCCGGGTGAGTGTTTTTGTTGTGTGATGGTAGTTGCTGGCGAGTATTTGCTTCAGGTTGGGGGGCTATCTGTAAGCAAGGACTGGCCTGTGTCCCAAGGTCTGTGAGAGTAAGGGATTGTCCTTCAGCATAGGTTGTAGATCCTTGATGATGCGCTGGAGAGGTTTTAGTTTGTGGCTGAAGGTGACGGCTAGCGGTGTTCTGTTACTTTGTTGGGCCTGTCCTGTAGTAGGTGACTTCTGGGTACCCTTCTAGCTCTGTCAAGCTGTCGATCCAGCACATCATCAAGTGATTTTTCCTCCTTTGATATTCTACTGTTGAGAATAGCCCACTTCCACTTTAATTGTATTGTCTCATTATCACTGACCCCCCACTTGGTAAGGCAACTCCCATCTTTTCATGTACTCTGTATATATACCTGCCTACTGTATTTTCCATTCCATGCATCTGATGAAGTGGGTTTTAGCCCATGAAAGCTTATGCCTAAATAAATCCGTTAGTCTCTAAGGTGCCACAAGGACTCCTCACTGTTTTTGCTGATACAGACTAACACAGCTACCACTCTGAAACCTAATCTCATTGAATAATTCATACTGGGAATCAATATTAGAGTTGGCTGAGTAATACAAAGAATTTTCTGTGACTAGTTGCTCAATATCTAGAAATGAACTTGATGAAGGCATTGCCTCCCCTTTGTTTTTACTTTTTGTGAACATTTGAGTGATGGATCTATACCCATGGAAAAAAGATTTTAAGCACTTGCACTTGAATATTCACCCAAACAATGGGAACTGCAGGAAGTGGCAGCCAGCATGTCTCTGTGGCCCACACCGCTTCCCGCAGCGCTCATTCGCTGGGAATGGCGAACTGCAGCCACTGGGAGCTGTGGGGAGCCATGCCTGAGGACGGTCAATGTAAACAAAATGTCTCATGGCCTACCAGTGGATGACTCTGATGGGCTGCTTGCCGAAGATTGCCAACCCCTGTGACATATAGCAAATATTAAATTGTACATATGAGCATTCACACTGAATGTGGTATATTTTATATGGAACAGGATATACTAAGCAGGCATGGTTTTCAAAACTCCTTGCCAGAGCCCTGGCATGCAAACAAAAAAGTTAGAAAACCATCTTATCCCACTCTTTGCAACTAAGACCACAAAGCCTAATGCAATTAGTTTGAATGAGTGGGTGTTATGATAACCAATCATAACAGACCAATAAATGTAATGCACTTACTAAATTTATCTGGAATAGGACACTGCTTGGCCAAAATGGTTTTGTTGGTACAAATGCTATCTTTTGACTCTGTACCGATCTTAGAATATTTAAAGAGTGTGTGCAAGTTTTAAAATTCTTAGCAAATGTTTGTGCTTTCAAAGTGCAAGAAAAAGTTTGTGCCTGCAAAATAGATAGAAAATCCAGCTTTCTGCATACGCATAGGCCATGCTTATCAGTGCAATGCCATTCAAAGGAGTGGAATATAAAGAGTTACATTCCTTGATTGGATATATGTTATACATCTATAGGCAATTCAATGAGCTCAGGATTATAGGATTACAAAATTTGGAGGTACCATCAAGTTATTTTGGTTTAATAACAGTGAAGACTTCATGGGACAAAACAATAATCTGGGTTGTAACCAAGATGTGCACTTTTCACTCACTTTATCTCGGGCTCTTTGAATGTCAGCCAGGTCCACAATGTAAATTAGAGCGGCCCTCAGACAGCAGTCATGCTGCATTTACCCCACCCATGCCTACTGCTGGGTTCACAGGGTGGGGATGTGTGTAGCTGAGCAGCCTCTATGAGTTTGTCTTCACAGCAAAGAAAAACCTGTGGTAGCCTGTTTCAGCTGACTTGGGCTCACTGACCTTGGGCTGTGAAGCTGTTTCTTTACTGTTTAGGCTTTCGGGCTTAGGCTGGAGCCTGGGCTCTAGAACCCTGTGGGTCCCAGAGTTTGGCCTCCAGGCTGAGCCCAGCAGTCTACGCTGCAGTGAAACAGCCCTACAACTCAAGCCCAGTGAGCCCGAGTTATCTGGCATGGGTCAGACGTGAGTCTTTCTTTACTGTGTAGACATACCCTATGGCTCCACACTTTCAAAGGATCCTCCTAGGCCCAGGGCTGATCCAGTGGCTGGCTACGCTGGCTTTCAGGAAGTTTTGTACTGGGGGAGTAGTGTACAGCATCAAAGTATATCAGTGCATCAGGTCATTTATCTTTTATGGATATGTCAATCCATTTGTTTGTTAACATGCAAAGCACATGTTGCATTACTAAAAAACCAAAGTAACTTAAATAACAATGTTCAGTGGAAATGGGAAGCAATTACAGTGCTTTACCGTCATTTCCTTAACTGTTCTAAAACACTCAAGTCCACAATGTGACTAAATTTTGAGACAGTGGCACAATACTGACAATATAAAATCACAACAATCTTACAAGAGAATTTTTGTACTTATAAAAGGTCTATTATTTTGGCACTACTTCCAACAAGTTGTACTGACGTATGGCATATAACATTTGCTGGTTTTTAGGAAAGTTTTTATGTAGGGAATGTAGTGTAGCAAAGCCATAGTGTTCTCAATTCATGGCACTGACAAACGGCAGGGCTTGTGCTGGTTTGGTATTATAGGACACTCTACGCAATGTAATAATAATACCTAGTTCACACAGAGTGCTTTTCCACCAGTCAGTGTCAGAGCACTTCACAAAGGAGGTGTCTCATCCTCATTTTACAGATAGGGAAACAGAGGCACAGAGAGATGAAGCAACTACCCAAGGTAACAGTAATGGAGTGGCAGAGCCAGGAAGAGAACCCAATTCTCCTTAGTCCTAATCCAGTGTTCTATACACTAGGCCACACTGTCTCCTAATAGAGCAGTAACCAATCAGGCAACTTCTTTGCCCATACACACTGTTGTTGCAGATGACCACATAAATGCCAAGACATAGGTGCTAAGATACTACAGGGAGCAGTGCGGGATAAGAACACAGATAGAAGAGTTTTATAAAACCCATGCAAGCTTTTCTTGTGCTAATGTTACTTGTACTAACATTTTAAGAAGATTGATTCCTACACTTTCAGAGTTGCGTAGACTTCAACTGCCAACAAATGATTGATTTCAAGGGCCAAAGTTATCTCTGGAGTAACTTGGCTAAACTTGAGAGTTACAGCACATTAAAGGAGCCTCGGGTGCACTAGCTCACTACCCGTCCACACTGACAAGGCATGTAGAGCGCTTTGACTCCACGGCTAGAGTGCTCCTGGTACTCCACCTCGGTGAGTAGAAAAACATTTGATGCACCCCTGCTGGAGTGCTCCAACGTCAGTGTGAACAAGGTGTTACATTACTGCACTGTGATCAGCCTCCAGAAACCTCCCATAATCCCCTTAAGTCAAGTGGCCACTCTTGTCATTGTTTTGGATACGCCCTTTGAAAGCTCCGTTTGACAGCCAGCATGCTTATCTGCTCCAGGACAAAGCAACCATTATTGTGGAATGCTGTGTGTGAGAGAGAGAGATGTGTGTGTGGGGGGGAAGGGGATGTCTGCTGCTGTCTGAACTTATAAGATAGCTTGCTGACATGCTCTCAGCCCCCCAAAAACCCACTCTCTCTCCCCCCACATACACACAACATACTCCCTGTCACACTCCACCCCATCCCCCACATTTGAAAAGCACGTTGTAGCCACTTGCATGCTGGGGTAGCTACCACAATGCACTGCTCTCTGTGGCCATTGCAAGAGCTGCTAAAGGGAATATTATGGTGGATCAAATCCCTTTTGATATAGATCATCCACCACATTCAGAGGGTATTGCATAAGGAGTAGTGGATATCCAAAAATTAAGTGTCTGGTATAGGTTTTTATTCTTTAACAGGTGATGAAGTGTGAAGTCTGGTCTGATGTGCTCCTGACAGTTTGATAGAGATGGAAATGAAGTCCAACGATTATCCCCCTTTTAAGGAAAAGAGTAAATTATTGGTGGAACAGACTGTCATAGAGAGAAGACAAAATGACCTGTGGGCCCTAACTTTTCAAATCTATTTAAAAAATGGAACATGAATGCATGACCCATTCATTCCCCAACTGCTTGGGTTCCATTCATAGTTCTATAGCGTGTGGGCTGGATCCCGAAAGAAATTGGTAATCTGATTAATTGTTAAGTGTTGTGGCCCCATGACCATAGCAAATTTTGTATCAGCCATGGAAATGGTTGTTAACAGGTTAACGTCAAACACTTTTTTCCTACCAATTCTTAATTTACATAATATTCCCGTCTTGATAAATATTTCTGCCTCATTAACTCCTTCTTAAATAATACAGTTATTTTTTACCCAAAACAGAGCACAGTTACTTAAAATTAGTTGCCACATTTCATAAAGTTGCATTAATTCAAGATTATTAAATATATCATTAGTGGTTGGACTAATTCTGAATGTTAAATATAGGCAGAATAAATTTGCAGAACTAAAAAATTCAAGAAATATTTTGTACATCTTTATTTGGTTTCAAGATACTACCCACCTAAAACTGTCACGAAGTTTTAAAATGTCCAAAGCTTGGAAATGTGTCAAAGAGCCTGTGAATTCTGCATGGCTGCTTTCTATATAATGGGTCAGCTATTCCCATCTGAAATTTAACCTGAAACAAAATGTGCTACTAAGGAGACAACCTTGTTAACTGTAAATTTGCTAGAGTTTGCACAGGAAACTGCAGGATGCACATTTATTTTTTTAGGACTCAGCAGAACCTTCGATTTTCACTAATAATTTAGCATGGATTCTTGGCCATCCTCCTTTATACTAAAACAAACAGCGGTGTGACAGTCAGTATCTTTATGTTCACCACTTTTACAAGACAATGATACATTTCATACAAAGTATGACTTGTGAGGTATCATTTGAAAACTCAGTCTGCTAAACATTATTGTCCTGATAAAATATATGTGGCAACATTTTATGTAAACTTATAAAGTTCTACTGTATAAGACATGTTTCAAGTTTGGGAGACAGCTTCAAACCAATTCCTCAGAAAGAAAAGGCTAGTCAACAACCCAGCCAGGTGTCACCATAATCAAATGGAGTATCACCTGGTTAAATAGCCATTCTTTGGCAGGAAGAAGGTTGTGAGTGAGAAATTTACATCTTCGCAATGGAACAGCTGGAAGTTCCTGTGCAAAGAGACTGTTGCTTGAATCCCAGCTGGAAATGATTCTCAACGAGGAGGAAGAGATATAAAAATGAAGAACAGAGGCCTGAAATCACCTCTCTCTGCTCATCCCTGATCATGGTGTCAACAACACTTGAAAGACAAAAGAAACATCATTGAACTGGTCATGGCTGAAAGAAATCCAGCCGGACTGCTGTAAGCATGTGGTGGGAGAAACCTTTTTGCTTTAATTACACTTAGCTTTTTAAATTAGGCATTAGCTTGCATTTTACCTTTTATTTCTTTGTAATCAATTTTGACCTTCATGCCTCATTACTTGTAATCACTTAAAATCTAGCTTTCTGTAGTTAAAAAACTTGTTTTATTGTTTTATCTAATCCAGCGTTTTTTAATTGAAGTGTTTGGGGAGCTCCATTTAAGATAACAAGGCTTGTGCAGTACAAGAAACAAACTTCTGGGGGAAAGTCTGGGACCGGGATTTTGCTGGTGTTGCTTTGCAGTATAATGCAAGAGTGGCTGATTGGCTGAAGAACTCTTGCAGTATATCTGGGGGTAACTGACATGCTGAAGACTGTGTGAACAGACCAGGAGTGGCAGCACTCACAATGAAGCAGTGTAAAATGCACCCCAGGTAGAAAACTGAGAGGACATAGCTATCTAATAGCCCAGATTGTACCCTGGGTAATGTGATAAGGCGCTAAAGCAAATTTCCTGCATATGTGGTTTCTTACACTTGCCTATTGTATTGATAAAAAAATTGTGCTTCAGTTCCCATGCTCCTACCTCTTTTTTTCACTGAGAGATTAATCTTGTTTTGATTAGGGATCATCTTTTTTTTTTTTTCTTCCAATACCCTTCTCAGTAGGCTAATTTGTATTTCTGCAGTACAGATATACACACACAAACACATACACTTGTGAGAATTTTATATTAATGGCTAGTGGCTGAGTGTTTTTTCTCTGTTTATGGAGCTCCCTGGCCTGTCATTCCCAACAGTTCTGCTTTGAATGTGGGGATTGTTGTTCTATTATTGAGTTTTCATTGCACCATTGACAGGCAAACTTGTTGAACACCCTTTCATGATGTAGACTTGAAGAGATTAACAGCTTTCAATTTTGTATAAAACTAGTTTTGCTTTAACCAATATAAGGTCTTGTTTTCTGCTGAAAATCATATGTTTTGTTGTGCCTTCCATGAGCTCAACAGGAAACTATTTTCACTTTGCTAGGAAACCACTGACAGGCTTTATTGGTTTTTGTTTCTTTGTATGTACTAGTTCAATAAGGCAAACTGGCCAGTAGAGTTTGTTCTTGGAATGTTTAAGGATTCAGAATTCCAGTTCAAGGGGAAATGTTTTAGTGGCACTTTGAAAAGAAAAAGGTTGAACATGAATGCACTTTCCTTCAAGAAATTCACTTGACAGGAAAACATAACATTGAATATGGGCTATGCAGGTGAAGTATTTTTATGCTTCACTTCATCACTGAGGGCAAAATCTTGAGTTCTTTCTTCATGCCTTACTCCGGGTAAAGGACTTGACCTGAAATTCACCCAAAGGCCTAATTTAAGACCTTAATGCAGGACTTAAAGGTGACTTGCAAAGGGTTTTGTGAAAATTGGGCTTGTGCCTTTTTTACTACTTTATGGTATACGAGGAGGACAGAACTGTTCAAAGCGTTTTTTTATTGCTTGTGTTTTATCTTATTGATAACAGGAATGTGAAATCTGGTCTTTTCTGATTTAGCTAGAGAACCTGTAGGAGGCTTTACTGATGTCTATAAGCTTAATACCTTTAATAGACGGACTGAGCATGTGGAATCTTTAATAAACCCTTCCTTTATCCAAAATGTTAATTAGTTTTATATGCGGAGTAGACCTTATGAAAAACACTTTAAACAGACACTAAAAATCCCCTTCCAATTGCTCAACTTTCATTCTATTGGCTCTTGCAATGGCACCAATTCATTAATATTCTTCATGTGTGTAGAATTAATCTAATAATGTTAAGTCTTAATGGAATGCTTAGCATGGTTTTTAAGCTATGGACAATGAGAATGACTTGGCCATTTACAAGATTTGAAATGGACTGGTGACCATTTATCTGAAGGGCCAAAATCCCAATAACATGTATGTAAGATCTCGACCACAGTCTCTGTTAAGAATCTTTCACATAGGCCCATACTCCATGGCCCAGTCTGAGGCATGAGGCCTACTTAACAATGGACAATACATGGCTAAAGAATGCTGGGATAAGCAAGA
The DNA here is from genome assembly GCF_003597395.2 of Chelonoidis abingdonii. Lineage (NCBI taxonomy): Eukaryota > Metazoa > Chordata > Testudines > Testudinidae > Chelonoidis > Chelonoidis abingdonii. The sequence goes on from NC_133777.1 coordinate 61,523,959, forward strand.
GACAGCCTTGTTTGTCTCACTTACACATAAAATAAGCTGAGACAGCGTAACTTCAGGTGGAGAGCAGTGACTGGGAAGTTTACCAGGAGTTACAGGCACACAACTCACTGAGGGTACGTCTACACTGCACGATTATTTCGAATTAGCTTAAACCGATATTACAAAACAGATCTAATAAAATCGGTTTAGCGCGTCCACAGTGGGATCCCGAAATCGATTGTTTGCGTCCATGGTCCAAAGCTACCATCGATTTCAGGAGCGGTGCACTGTGGGTAGCTGTTCCTCAGCTATCCCATAGTTCCCACTTCCGTGTTGAGAGCACAGTGCCTGATGGGGCAGAAAACACTGCCCCGGGTGGTGCTGGGTACAGCCTCACCCCTCCCTTTGTGAAGGCAGCAGACAACCCTTTGGCGCCTTTTTCGCGGAGTGCATTGAGCAAACGCCATAGCACAGCAATCTTTCCCTTTTTTTTTTCACGTGGTGGTGGGGGGAAATAAACTGAGGAGCTGTTCCCTGAACCACGCCAGACACTGTGTTTGAACCTACAGACATTGGGAGCTCAGCCAAGAATGCAAATAATTTTCAGAGACTGCTGTGGACTGTGGGATAGCTGGAGTCCTCAGTACCCCCTCCCTCCCTTCATGAGCGTCCATTTGAGTCTCTGGCTTCCCGTTACGCTTGTCACGCAGCGCTGTGTATCCTGGAGTTTTTTATTCAAACGCTTTGGCATTTCGTGTTCTGTAACGGAGCTGGATACAACAGATTTGTCTCCCCATACAGCGATCAGACCTAGTATCTCCCGTACGGTCTATGCTGGAGCTCTTTTTCGATTTCAAACTGCATCGCCAGCCGTGCTGATCAGAGCTCCACGCTGGGCAAGCAGGAAATGTAATTCAAAAGTTCGCGGGGCTTTTCCTGTTTACCTGCCCGCTGCATCCGAGTTCAGATTGCTGTCCAGAGCGGTCAGTGCTGCACTCTGGGATGCCGCCCGGAGGCCAATAACGTCGATTTCCGTCCACATGAACCCTAATCCGAGTTATCACTATCGAATTTAGCGCTACTCCTCTCGTTTGGGAGGAGTTCCGAAATCGATTTAAGGAGCCGTTTAACTCGATATTAATGACGACGTCGTGTGAACGGATACAGCGTTAAATCGGTATATCGGCCATTAAACCGATTTAAAGTCGCAGTGTAGACCTGGCCTGAGAGAAGCCTTAAAGTCTGCTCCCTTTTGCAGGAAGAAGATAACACCACATACTCCCCAAATGCCAACCAGAGTGCAGGGAGAGGCCTAACACGATAGCATGAGTTACGGCATCCTCCCTTTCACAGATGCATCCTCCCTCACAGATGTAGAAACGCAGGGGTAACCATAAACAATTGCCATTGCTGTGTACTGTCTACTGTTCTTTTTGTTTTACACCCTCCAGGAACGTTTCTGTAGGCCAACCTGTCTAGAAAGAGGCACTGTCATTTCTATGGACCTGAAATCAGGACTTAACTTATACATTCAAGAGGAGAATTTTGAGGGAGAACACCTGTGTATTAGCAAACATTAACCTGAGCTATGGGCGGAGCCATTATGTAATCTTTTAGACTATTGGTTTATTGTGCTAATTTCATCTTGCTGCTAGAACCTATCCAGGGGCTCAGGAACTCCAACCCCATTGCTTCTCTCCACCCATTGGCACTCTATATAATCTATTGTAATCAATTGCTTAGCAGTGTCTCACTGAGCCTAATAAGCAAAGTGACACTCCGCCAGCGCTGTGCATAATAAACCCTCACGCTTGACTCTACACGGTGTCGAACATGTGTTCTTTCATTATCTAATAATTCCTGTGCATTGAAATAAATCAACCTAACTTTTCCTAACATGTAGCTATGGATAGTAGTGATTAGTTGCTTTTCACAGTCTAGCTTTGAATGCTTAACAACATTACTATTTAAATAAGTTTTATCCCCAAGGAAAACACTCCAGTAGCAAAGCCACTACAATTAGAGAACTTGAAGAATGAGCAACTAATAATTTACAGTGGAGATGCACGTTGTTGTTTGTAGTTCAGTACTGCCCAAAGGCCCCATTAACGGAAACTGCTAAGAGCACAGTTCCTGAATGTTATCATCTCAGGAGACAGCACCCAAGATCTCCTATTTAAGCATGCACTTCATGCATCACCACCATAATTGTTTCATTTTCCCTCTTACTGGGTGTATCTGTATATTCTGTCTCCCAGGGGAATCTCCTTGGTCTATTTCCCACTATTCTTAGGTGTAGCTCCACCTCAAAAATCTCAAACATTCCAAGGGAAAACCATAAAAAGTTAGAGGGCCACATATACCACTCCTGCAAGAAACCCATGAAAAAAGGGACACAGGAATCAGGAAAAGCTGTTTCTCTCTCAGGTGAGAGGGTCTTTAAGGGGCACTGACTGGTTACTGGGAGGCCAAACAGGATCTGGAGCAAGACCTGATAACTTTAGAATCAGGGAGGTGCAAAGGAGGAGCTGGTACATCTGAACTAACCCCCTCCATAGGGTCATCTGCATGAGTTATTGCCTCTTTAGGTAGTATGGACTCTGTAGTCCATATTACCCAAAGTAGTTGGTTGCTGTGGATTGGTTGGTCTCCTGTTCCACTCCTTTCCATGTTGGCCCTGCCCCTAACACAGCTCTAAGGGAAGGAATTCTGTGGGGTCCCACAGAGAAGAGGATGATTCCTTGGAGTCATGCACCTTCCCTCTCGCCTCCAGGAAAGATCAGTGGAATCTCAGTTCCTTCTGTTCACAGTCTGGGCCAGAATTAATTATACTCTCTATTATGGAGCCTATACTAAGTCAACACCCAAACCTTAGTGTGATCTACTCACATCACTCAGGTGTGTGAAAAAAAGATGTGTGCTAGACTGTTATAAATCTCTTCAAAACATGTTATTTTTTAGAACAGAACATATTTTTTAGGTAAACAGCTCTTTTGGGGCAGATCTAACCAGGCAAACTCAACAATGAAAGAATCCTGATATACTGAAAGTGAAAACCATTTACTGCGCTGGTAAATGCAAACTCAGTTGTGGCTGTTTCTGCCCAAATTGCTGTTCCTGTTCTGCCCGCATGTACTGAGAATGCATCTCAGTGCTTTCTTACAGACCGAAAGACCCTGCTTTGAGCAGATAATAAATGTGACTTTTGAAAAGGTGAATTTGGAAACATTCCCAGTATATGCAGTACATCTGCCTCTCTAATTTATGCCTCAGAAGATGAGCCTGAATAAGGCAGCAGTGAAGATGATGATTAAATAACTTGAGAGGAAGATACTCTCCCTTTCTCTGAAACAACTGCGGATAAATTCTGGCCAGTCTTGAAAACACTATATAAAACCAGTGAGCCAAAAATTCACATCTACATATTCCATTCCACAGCCCATAACAGCACTCAGCGACTCAGAAGACTTATTCTAACTGCTCTCTCTTCCTGTGGTCTTAGCAGATGGTCCCTTGGCAGTGCAACCAGTGTGGTTTCCAGTGTATATGAATGGGGCCAGAAGGGCCTATGGTGCTTGCACCTTCGTGGGGAGGAATCCATGGATTCTTTGGTGTTTCCTTTTGTGGGCAGAGGCCAGCCTGGTGAACATGGAGCACTTCTTCAGCCATTTCTCCTCTTCCCACCTGCTTATTTATTTGGATTGTTACTGGGCTGAGAACCTTGCCTGGGAAAATCTGTACATGCTTTTCAGCACTGATGGAGCCACACTGGTGGTAGGAGCAGTGAAGGGCATAGCATAGCCAGGGCATTGCCACTATCATCACCATGCTACATGGGTTAGGTGGCATTGTAGTAAAAATGCAAGCATCTGTCTATACCACAACTTCTACTATGACTGGTACAGAAACATGTTTATGAAGTTATCCATGGATAGTAAACACATCCTAATAATTTGGTTCCCTTTTTCATATAATTGCAGTTTACATATGAACTAAACTAAGAGCAGTTCAATGAGGCCACTACTGAACCCACATTTTGTAAATCCAGTGGGCTCAATTAGCTATTTAATACTAGCCTGACTATTTCTTGTTCTGCATAAACTGAACATTTGGGTAGTAAATGCAAACATAAATCCTCTGCATCCTCCATTCCCAAATCCAGACTGTCTCATTCAGTACAGAAAGACATATCTGAGCACCATCATAGGGGCAGTAAGATAACAAAGTTCTTCACAAATGGGCAGGTTTTTTCCAAGCTATATTTGATAACACTGAGTACAGCCAGGACCAGCTCCAGGCTCTAGCTTATCAAGCCGGTGCTTGGGGCAGCAACTCGGGAGTGGGGCGGCACTTTCAGGGATTAGGCGGCAATTTGGCAGAGGGTCCTTCACTCCCGCTTGGAGCGAAGGACTTCGTGCTAAATTGCCGCAGATCCAGGGCCAGCTCTAGGTTTTTGCTGTCCCAAGCAAAAAAAATTTTGGCTCCCCCCGTCTCAGCCCTGGGCTCCCCCCCGTACCCGCCTGCTGCACCAGCCCTGGGCTTTCCCCCCCTCCCCACATCCTACTGCCCCAGCACTGGGCTTCCCCCTTTCCCCACCCATGGCTCCTGCTGCCCCAGTCCTGGATTCTCTCCGCCACACCTGCACCCTCCTTCCGCCGCAGCCCTGGATCACTGGTAACTCGCTCCCAGGGCGGGTCATTTAGCAGGAATTTTGGATGTGCACAAAACACAAACAGGATTGGTTCCCATATGGTTACAGAGCTGCAGTAAAGTGGAACAATTTTCAGCTTGTGTGATTGGAGGATATCTGGATGCATATTATAAGACTGTCCTCCATAAATGAGGAAAAGTTGAAGTGCCTTTAATTATTCCTTTTGTTTCGACTCTTTTTTCTAATGGGGACTTTGCCATGCCAATATCAACTGTCTGCCCTTCAAACAAACAAGACACACAAACAAAAGGCAATCGCTGTTGAAAAATAGCAATTCCAGTCTTAAACCCCTGGGAGAAGCATTTTCTTGCTCAATTTTATCCTAACTTTTTCTAACAAGCAAGTTAACACTGGATCAGTATATTTGATTTGGGATAATGAAGTAACAGCTGGCACAAATTGAGCTTGAAGCACTCCTTTAATTCTGAGGAGTCCTGGAAATGCTGGTAAGGCAGGTGCTGGGGGAAAGGGGGGTGTGTGAGCTCCCGTGGGGAGCACGGCAAGCATGTAGCAGCCAGCGGTGTCTGGCAGCTAAGCCGGCGCAGACACGCTGGGTATGAGTGGCATGGTAAAGGGGGCTGGGGGAATTGGAGAAGGGGTAGAGGGTTCCGGGGGGGGGCAGTCAAAAGGACAGGGAGTGGGGGGGTTAGATGGGTCACGGGGTTCGAGGGTAGTCAGGGGACAGGCAGCGGTTGGATAGGTATGGGAAGTCCAGGGGTTTGTCCAGGGGACAGGTGGGGGTGTGATCCAGGGGGGAAGTTGAAGGGATGTCTCAAGGAGGGGGCGTTTGGGGAGCACGGAGAAGGGAGGTTTAGCATAGGGGGCTGGGGTCCCAGGAGGGGGCAATCAGGGGACAGGGAGTGGGGGGGTTGGATGGTTGGGGTTTCTGTGGGGGGCAGTCGGTAGGGGTGGATGAATGGCAGGATGGGGCTTCCATCCCCCTTTTGGAGTGTCCTGTTTTTTGAATGTTAAAATATGGTATCCCCTACCTTCACAGCACTCCAGCATGCTGGCCGCATGACGTCCCCACTCAATTTCTTTCCTGTTGATAGTGGCCAAGGGAATGCTAGGAAATGTAGTTCTTTCCCTGCTCCAGGGCTGGTTCTATAGGCAGGGAGCTAACCAAGGAACTACAGCTCCCAGAGCCCCCTGTTGGTTCTCAGCTCCCTTGCTAGATCCCTGCCGCCCCTGCAAATGGGCTGCCCCAAGCTGGTGCCTAGAGCCGCCCCTGCGCAGATCGCAATCACGGCTTTTTTATTATTATTTATTGGCTGCTTGGGGCAGCAAAACCCCTGGAGCCGGCCCTGAGTACATCTGAGCTAAGCTGAAGCTGTTTTGCCATTTACTGTGTTCATAGTGAACAACACACATACCTTGCTTTTCTAACGCACATACACCTGACTTATAAAATAAAGTGTTAGGCCCCTGAGCTAGGCACCATTATTTGAATCAGTTCTCTCAGATACAATATTTTCCTCTTCTAAAAGATTACTTGATTTAAAAGCAATGATGGAAGAAAAATCAATTTTGATCACCTACCAAACATACTTGTTCCCCTTACTTTGGGCGCACGAGTATTTAGAGCAGGAATTAGGCACACTATTGGGTTCTGAGAGTTACCTTGATAAAGCCATTTTCTCTCTCTGGTAACTAGTGGAGCAGGTAGTCTAAGCCCATATAGACACAACATAATGAGTCAACGTATTAAAATTCTTGCATGAAACAACAACTTCAAAAAGCTTAGTGTTCTACTCTGATTATAATATGGGCCCGATCCTGCATGCTCTCTCTTGTAAGCATAACTCTTATTTACTTTAGTGGGTGCCGTGCATGTGGAACATGAGTAATTTGTCACAGGCAGGGAAAAGTATTTCATATTACGTATAAGTATAAACAAAAATGTTTAGTTCTTGAGCCTTCAATTTCCACTTGTCCTGGAAGGAAGATTTAAAAAAAACAACAAAAAAAAAGAAGTCAGTGAACTTTAATGGAATTCACCCCACAAGGCAGTGGTCATTTTAAGGCTCCAGGATCGAGTTTAGTAAATTGAATTTGGGCTGTCTGAATGTTGGCACCATGAAACCATATCCCATTTCAATGTACAATTCTGGATTTATTTCAGTGTATTCTATCTCCTCTAGGGATACCATTTTAAAAGCTCCAAATGAAGTGTGAGTAACACAACTCAACTTGTGCAGCTGAAATCTCCTGTGGATATGTCTCTCCTGCAATTGGTAGTGTGACTGCATCTAGTATAGGCACCCTTGTGCTAGCTTTAGCTAGCATGGCTGAAAATAGCAGTAAAGATGCAGCAGGGCAGGTTTCCACATGGGCTGTACAAGCCCATCTGGAACCCAGAGTACACATTCACTTCCATAGCCCACAACAGGGTCTGTACCACATCATCACTCCAATTTTTAGGTATGCTAGTTAGAGTCAAGCTAGCAATCACACCTCCAATTATAGTGTATACAGGTTGAAATTTGCCCCTTACTTATAGGCTATCCACTTGGGATAGCCAGCATATGTGCTACTTACTTATAGGCTATCCACTTGGTGCTGAGCCTTGTGGGCCTTGGCATGGGCTGTATTTCACACACAATGAATTGAAAATATACCCCAAAGTAAATCTTCTAAATGTTGACGTTACACTAATTTACTGAGTATAAGAGGTTTATATATTATGTCATCTCTTCCACAAACTTCCAAAATAGAATTTTTAATGTGTTAAAGAACTTTAGTTCTCTAGGTTACAGAAATTTTTTATTTGCTCCTATTCAGCTGTGGAATCTATTTAAGAATCTACAGTAATAAAAATTCCTGTAAATGTATTCTAGTTTCTGCACTTAGTAGGTTAATTGGAGCAGTACTGAATGCATCACTCTATTTTGCACTTGCCAATGTGGGAAAAGCCTTTGTGTCCACAGAACTTTCAATGCTATAGTCTCATTAGGCATTTTCTTTTTGTTTATTACATTCATACTTTACTTCCTTTTTGTGTTTTTCTTTAATCTGGCTTCAACTGCAGAAAATCCTACTAGTAACATGAAAAGTCCTGGGTTTTTTGGTTAATATCATTGACAGAAGCAGTTTCGGACATAGCAAATCTAAATTTGTTTCTTTCAGAGATTACAGCTTTTACCACCCACTAATCTGTTTAACAGGTCTTTCCATCTTTATACTGGGGAAGGAACACATGCTCCATGCCAGTATCACCCAACAATAGTTAAACTAGTCCCCTTCATGCTTCATCCAAATGAGTAACACAACATAAAGAGAGCAGTACAGTATCATTTTTCTATCCTTAACGATTTCTTCTCTCTCTTTGGGTGAAATTCACCTCTGTGCAGAGGGCCTGTCCAAAGCTGATGCATGTTCTTAGACCCCAGCTTGTGCAAGGAGAGCCAACCATGTGGGCAGGTGTCTATCTGCACAGTTTTCTTTGCAGGTTCAGGTCCCACTTATATCCTCAAAATGGATGTTAAGTGGGACTTAGTGGTACAGGGGGTTTGAGGTGGCAAAGGGGTGACTATAACCCTTTGAGTTCTGGAATACAGAGCAGTGTTTCTGAACTGGTTCTAAGACTAATGATTAATGGTTTACCATTGAACGTGTTATGTTCCTGTCTGATATGTGTTCTGTCACTTTCTAATAGTCTGTATTTTCCTTTGTGATATAACATTAATGATAAACTTGTTTTATCCCGAATCAGGGCTTGCAGATCCTTGCTGAGTTTCAAGGAAACAAGATTTAGAAGCAGTACTCTAACTTAAACTTGACTTTTCTACTCTATTCGATTACTTGTCTAAGCTATGAAAGCATTAATATAGCAATTAATTTCTCAGTGTGTCAACTCTCATTTACTATATAACTTAATATTCAAGTAATAGAGATGGGGGTTCATAACTTGCACAGACTATTTTCAGTGTTTTATGATGTTTGAGACTAGTAACACTATCAGAAACAGAGACGAGTTCTATAGAGAAATAATCTTAGTGGTGCAATTCAAACACATGAGTAAAATGGATGAAACCTATATAAAGTGGTGTAATAGGAAATAAACATCATTAGGTGGGCGGGTGTACTTTGTGAGTGTATTTGTTTTCAAGATGAGTAGTATAGGATGACTCAGGAGACTGGTAATTGAATTTTGGAGTCTTTCGGATTAAGGTCTGTGGGTCAAGTCAGAATGGGATCTAGATTGTGATTGTAGTTACAACACTGTAAATCTGGAATGAAGTTATTGTTCTTTTTTAAAATCACATGAAACTTTATGACAAAAAGATAATTTAATTTTTAGGGTGTTTTCTCCCCTATTTCAGACATGAGCCAATTTCGGAGGGAAAACAGGATAACTGTTAAGTCATAGAGAAATGAGGTTTAAAAAAAATCCAGTTAGAAACATTTCAGCAATTGCTGTCTACAAACATGAATTATCAAGAGAAAAGATGTAGCCATCTCCCACTACTTATACTTCTCTAGCCTTTTGCCATCAACAGCTCCTCCTTCCTCTTCCAAATTCTTGGTCCCCTCATGTCAACACAAATCCATTTCACTTTTTCTTGGCCTCCTTCCCCTTCCCTCTGGTGACTTCTGCCCTCCCTTTCTTTGGCCAGCCTTTTCATTTCTTGCAACTTTCCTTGTTGCCGCCTCCAGCCCTTTTACCCCTTCCATTCAAACCCAACATCCCTTCCTACCCTCTTCCCTCTGGAATTCACACACTATCTCAAAAAAGATCATTGCCATCCACTCCCTTTTCATATCTTGCTCTATTCATCTCCTGGCATAAAGATTAGGTAAAGGGCTAGCGGAAATAGTTGTTTTTTTTTTGTTTGTTTTTTAATAAATTGATTGTATGCTATCTCCTTTATAAGATGCTTGTTCACTTAGATTTTTCTTTGGGGCAGAGATTGTGTCTAATGTCCCGTTTGGAAAGCACCTACCACATTATGGGGAGCATCATCATGCAGATGATACTTATAATGAACTTCTGAGTGAATAGTGGATTCTATGCATCTGATTTTTAATGTCAACATAGAGCAGCACAGTTATGCATAATGAAGTAACAATACATAAATTAAACAAAAATAATTCAGATATAACACAGTAGATTTTTGTTTTCTTGTAAGAATCTGGCTTATACACTTTTAGCACCTTTTATAACGAAGCATTGACAAAAATATTGCAGCTCTTCATTTCCCACTCCTTAAACAGAGAAAAATATCTCTAAAATATGGTTCAGTAACAGCTATAAAAGGTTGCTGCTTTAGGAGGAATATTAGAGATGTACTTGAGTGGGAACAAAACATTCACCATCCCTATTTGTTCACGGCAAATAGGAAGAGTTCCACTTTTACACAGCTGAGCTGATTACATTTTACTGCCCATTTAACAAAAAGATAACAATAAATCCACAATATTTCTATAAACGTTTGATGTGCCTCCCCTAGTTTTAGCCAGAACATCAGCCTATCATCGCTATTGTGCATTGACTCTGATTTTATCAGGTGCAAAAATTTGCCAAAATGTTTTAGCTGTGGGACCCCGAAAGTGCTAACTGAATGAATGGCAAGTAATGTATTTTCGGCCTAATTCTAAAAGATGATGAGTTTTCTTAATTCTCACTGACTTCAGTATCATGGGAGGTGCTCTGAAACTGGCAAGATTGGCTCCTTAAAATATTATGATTAATACAGTCCCTAAAGAGATGAAGCATTAATATACAGCTGAAAATTGATAAAACAGCTGCATTTCATTCTAATCATATATATGTAATTACCAATAACATGATCATTGTAAGGCAATTGGATTTTGAGTACCTCACTCAAATCTTAAGGTCTTCTTTATTCAAGGAAGAAAAGTTTTACAAAGCAACTTCATTTTCACAGAGCAAATCATTATTTGAAACTTGATTATTTGACCTGTAGCTTGGGATATGTCACATCATATTGTGTCAGTAACATCTTAAGTTACTTGACATAAAACAATCCACTGAGCCTAATATGAACTTCAGCAAAACATGATTTTCGGATATGAAGCTTTTTAAAATGCCTGCATATTGCACAAGAGTCTATCGGAAGCACTCGTTAGTTGTACTGCAATTCATTTCTTTAATGTCCTTTAAGAAGAATTAGATTTATGTCTTCAGACCTTTGTTTTAGCTAAACAAACATACATCATAATGAAATTAGAAGTGCAGAGCATTTCAAGGATCACATTTGTCCGGGGTGGGTGGAGGGCATAGAACAACATGAAAGAGGAAGTCAATCTTAGAAAAATCAGGCTTTAAAATGTTTCTTGTATCAGTGTACAGTGATTCATACTGGATGTAACAGTTGAAAAAGAATACATTAATATCCATGTAATTAGCAACATCAACACTTTCCAGATGTAAGGTCTGTTCTGGATAGAATATCTGTAAACCTTACTCATGTGAGTAATTAATTACATCAAAGGAACTACTTGATAACTTGTTTAATCAAAGCACCTCTTTTGCATGTGGTTATGTCCCATTAAAGTCAACGGGACTTAAAGACATGCTTAAAAATTAAGCATATGCTTTGCTGAGTAGGAATGATTGCTGCAATGTTGCTTGAGTGGATTAGAATTACTCATTTGAATGAGATTTGCAAGATTGGGACTTTAGGTATTGAAAGTGCATTTAAAAGAATATATTTTACAACCTTCTTGTGGTTTATGGAATACTTTACACTATTTGCATATTGAAATACTTAATGCAGAGTGTAAACTGAGTACCAAAACATAGTAGTTAGCATTATAGGGAATTATTAAATGCACACAGGGAAATTAGTAGGAAACTGTTCTTAGTCTTAGGAAATATAGTCAGGTATAATAAAAGATGCTTACTATCACAAACCTCATAAGAGAATCGCTCTCCTTCTTTCTTCTGCTCAGTGGATTGCAAGTCAAAGGCATTGGACAAAGACATGACACATTACAGACAAAGCGCAAGGCACATTTTCTACAGAATTTTGAAGATGCAAACAAAACAAACTGGTACGTAAAAAAACAAAACAAAATATATTCCAGTACGAACATTCAAATCAAGCTGGCACTATAGAATGCAACATAAAACATCCAATATTGGTGGAACTTTACAGATCATTAGCATGTTTCTATGAAAATGCATTACTTGTTTCCCCAGACATTTCCAGTGCATTATGTAGTTCTCACATGGCATTGCTTTTAAATAAAATATTATATTTTTTCAAACTTTGTAATATGTCTTATTTTTACATTTTGATTTTCTTGGCAAGCAGAAGCAAAGGCTGTGGATAGGTTGTGAACTTACCGCTAATGATCTCTAAGTAGCTGTGCAGTGAATGCAGGGAATTAAAATCACCTACCTCTTTTCCTCCCATAGACTCAAACATTTTCTCAAGCTGGACTCGCAACTGCTGGATATTGTTCATCAAGATACAGGGCTGTAAATAAAGTACAGCATGTGTTGTTATATGAACAAACAGATACAAACACACTAAAACATAACAGTTGAGAATGGTCAAAAGGAAGAAGTATAAATAAAATGTTTCAAGATTGTAATATATGATTCTTTTCTGCTGGAAATCAATCTTCCTATTCCATCATAAAACGAATACATTTATATACTACAATGAAGGTAACATTTGAGATCTCAGCATATGAATAAATCAGGCAATTCTAAAACAAACTCTAAATCATTCCATAGGTGAACCATTCTGCATTACTTTAAAAGTGCTTTAATAATCTAAGCAAGATTAGTCACATAAACATGTCTTCATATTTTATTTTTAAAATACTATTGTTTAAACTTTTCACTTAAGCCACAGTCTTTTTCAAACTGTATGCCAAAGACCGAGGGAATCACACTGCAAAAGATAGCAATTGCCAGATACAGAGATTAAATTAAGCGGATTATTTTGGAATTATGCAAAGAAGGTTCTACTACGGGGGCTTTGTAAATTCGTATGGCTTTATTCACTACTTTGTAATGTAAAAAAAAATCTTAATAGATTTCTGTTTTGGCAGGATTACTGTTCCAGTGCATCTGCACATTACATTCAAACCTTCAAGAAACGAATTTCTATAATGCATCTATGCTTAAACCTCACAAGACGACGGGTGCTGAAGTGATAACAGCAACCCACATACATTTAAAACCCTTTTAGTTGGTGATGCAGCTCACTGTTGGCTGAAACATGGTTTGAGTAGACTTTAGTGTTCAGAAGAGCATTTAAATAATTCAGCATCCTACTCTATAAAATCTAAGGAAACTCAGGGTCAGAAAGAAAAAGGAAACTGGAGAAAACAAAATAGAAGATCCTTATCTAGTATTCTTAACCCTTTCATCACTCAGACTCAATAGAGTACACTAAATTTTAGCACACTGTCCTGAGATTCTCATCTCTCTTCTTCCCCCATCAAGTGACTTGACCTCATGTAACTGTTGAACCATTCTCCCCATCCCTGACCACAAGAGGCAGCCACCCTATCCCCTTTGAGTCCTGCTCCTTTTTCTATCCTTTTTTATTGGTGCTGGAATCTTAAGGACTGGGTTGGGTCAGAAAGAATGTGAAAGAGGGCACTCAGCACCAGTAATCTTGGATTACATTCTAGACAAAAGACCCTGACCCCAACTAGTTCCCCAAAGAAATAAACTGCAAGCCCTTGAAAATAGCCAGTTTCTATCATGAATTATGTTTATTATAGCAGTGCCAACCAAGAACGTAGCCCCTTTGTTCTAGGCAGTGCGCAAACACAGAATACTAGAGTCTATCGTATCTTAAGGTTAGGATACCACTGTGGTTGATATTTCCGTAAAAGCATAAGCAAAGCAACAGTGTTTAAAAGGCTGTTGACATTTCCTGGAAAACATGAGAAACGTTAACATTAGAAACAATTCTGCTTATATATATCCTAGGTCAGTGGTTCTTCAGCTCACATCTGTGGAGCACTTATGTCCAGGGAGCTACATCTGTTGTAATGGGGAAGCATGCCCAATTAAAACAGTGGGTAACTAAATCTGTCATCCAAGGAATTCCAGTTACTTGTGCATCAGTCTTCAAAAGAGCTCCACTGCTCACATTGCTGAATGAGAACTAAAATTTGTTAATGAACCTTTCATTGTTGGGTGCCCTGTTGCAAATAGTTAACCATGATCAAATCTGCAGATTACACTGAAATTCAGGGGAGATGGAGGATAGCACCCAAATACAAAATGAGCCAAAGAGATATTGTCATCTGATCTATTCTATTACAACCAGAATTTAACGGTAGGAGAGGATTAAAAGCAGTGGGTAAACAGAAAAGGGTTATGAGCAAGGAGGATAGACAGAGAGCCATAAATATACAAATAAATAACTAAACATACCTAGTAATACATATAAATTATATATCTATACACACATCTGCATTTTCTATATATCACTGTACAACAGTTGTGTGTGCGTATACATACCATATATTAAATAATGAAAAGAAAGTTTGATGCTGGATGAGAATATTATAGAGTCAATGGGTCTGGGTTCAAAAAAATTAGAGAAATAACAGTTTGTCTTACTGCCTTTCTCCCATTTCTTTTTCAGCATATTGTGTACTTAGGACCCATTACTACCAGGCATAATGCTTACTACTGTGAGAACTCCCATGCCAGAGGACTTCAGTGGGGACTATTCATAGTAATAAACACTATGGCTAGCTGTAAGTGTTTGCAGGATCATGTCATTCATTTCTTCACTTTTGGGAGGGACCTATCTTATTGTATGCATGTAAAACACCTACTATTTTTGGGTACTACAAATACATAGCAACCAAGCTCTAAAGTTGCTGCAGGGAAGGTGCGGGCTGGGATTGAGCCTGGAGGTCGGCCACATCCGAGTCTCTCTCTTTGAACAGCATATTTGAAAACCACTGGTCATCCTTGTATGTCATTTCTGACATTATCCCCATGAAAAAAAAGCAGACTTGTTTCCTACTGCTTAGTTGTATTAATCTTTCCTCAGTTTCCTCTGAGATCATAGTTGCTCAATAAGGGGCTGATCCTGCACCCGTTAATTCACTGGCAAAATCTCCATTGACTTCAATGAGAGTACATCTGAGGATCAAAAATGTTCCCAGCTTATTGCATATGTTGAACCTTAGAGTTCTATTTCTGGAAACTTACAGGAGTCAGACAGCCAAATAGAATACACAAAACTGAATACTAAGCACAATGCATAAAACTGAAATATGTTCATAAACAGTGACAGGCCATGGGGAAATATGATACATTTAATAAAGAAATTACACCATAGAAAATGTACTGCTATGTTTGTTTTTTTAATTGAAAAGTGTGCATGTCAATTTTATTGAATGGAATTAATAAAATGGTCCTAAAATAAATTTAATAACTTTGCATTTAACTACATTCATAAAGCAGTATTTATTTAAACCTCTTCTATCAAATGAAAGACTTGGGATCACCAGATCAAATGAAATCTCATTAATCTAGAAATATGAATTTCAAATAGATGATTTCTAATAATAAAAAGTTATTTTTCTATAAAGTCATTTGTTGTAATCCTTTATGCCTTTTCTGTGTTACAAAGCCATAATGAGATTTATCTTATCCAAAGCCTTAGCAAAGATTAGCATTCCAGGGTGACTTCCGAAATCAATCACTTCAATGATTATAAAAAATCCCATTGGACAGACTAAGAGGCAACACAAACAGTGAGAGCTGATGACCTCACATTAGGTATCAGAGTGAATTCATTCTAGAAAACAGTTAATTTGATTTAATGCTAGGATTAATTTGAAATGAACTGTAAGTACACCACTACAAATCTTAATTCACTTGTAAACCACATGTAAGTGCAATTGTCTATGGCAACTTTTTGGGCCAAACTCATATATAAACAACCATCTGGAGCAGGTGGGCTGGATGACTGACAGATGCATGGGAGGAAAAACAGGGGATGCATTCACTCCCACAGAGATACTCTGCCCCAAGCCATTTTCAGCTCAGTGGCTCCTATGGGAGGTAGGGAGAATCTGTGTAAAGACGCACGACATTTGCATATATATCTATATCTACACTGATTGTTTATTTCCACTACCTATGGGAATAGCTCACAAGATGAAGAACCTTGACGGAATCATGAAAATGCCCTGCTGAGCAATCTTATGACAACATGGTATTTTGGTATGTTGTGAACTGACTAGCAATGTCTCTTGGAATTATTACAGTAACGACTGCCAAGCCTGGCCTGCTGCTTAGTGTCTTCTTTCTGATGTAAGGAAGATTTAAGTATTGCCAGATGCAAATTGCCTTATGTATATCTTTTTCAATGTTTTCTATAGGGGCTCCAAGGATGAAGATATTTGAAGTAGAAAGGGAGTCTGAAATATGACACATCCATATGAATAAAATTCATTCCCTTGTAGAAATATTTATATAAAACCACTGACTAAAGTTAAAGGTTTCTAAACTCTTTCATTATGGGCAGTTTTATTTATTGACATTATATTAAATGTAATTGCACAGTAAGCAGAGAATATTTAATATTTTCCCACCATAGGTATCTCTGGTTTGGTAGAAAAATTAATATTTCAAATGTTGTCTGTGGTGTTTAGAAGAGGAAGGAACCAAGGACTGTTGCTCTTTAGCTATTAGGGAGACAAGCTGGGTGAGGTAATAGCTTTTATTGGACAAACTTCTGTTGGTGAGAAAGACAAGCTTTCAAGTTTACACAGAACTCTTCTTCAGGTCTGGGAAACATACACTGCATACAGCTATTTAGCTATAACATATTTCTGATTTCTTTTGTTGTATATGCTGGTGATCTTTGGATCATGATAATATTATGCTCCGGTGACAATGAGGGCATATTATTTCCATTTTTCCATTTATTCAGTTCAGTTCCAATCTCACCAACATATTTCCTCCCCCAGTTCTATGTGTGAAAAAAATAATCTGTGCTCCAGTTTAGTTCTGACTTCTGGGTTTTTGAATAACAGCTTTTCATTCTCCCAAAATTCTCTCTTTAGCTTAGTTTAGGATGTTGGGCCCAGTCCTGCCAGAAGCTGGGATTCTCCTCCTGCTAAACACCCTTATGTTGTCTAGACTCTAAGGGGGGTTGATGTGCAAAGAACCTCACAGAACGCCCACCCCACTCAGAGACTGTTTGCCGGGACCAGCAACGAGTGAGACAGTCCTCCTTCACTCTGGGAAGATTTTCCTGTGTTCTGAGTTTCATGTGGGTGCTCCCTATTTGTCCTTTGCCAGTCCCCTGCAGTGCCAAATAGGACAATCTGGATGCTGTGCCTGGTGGCTAATAGCTCTGCTCCCTCTCTGGAAGGGACTGGGAGAGAGTTATTTACTGCAGGACTTTCCTGGCTTTCAGCATCATTTTGCTGAGCTGTCTCTCCTCCCCACAGTGGTTTCTGCACATCCTAATTTGTTAGTGCTATTCTAAGTGGGCTTTGAATTTCAACTGATCACCTTTTAGGGGCTGAGAAAGGATTCTCCAAGACTGCAGACTAGCCATTCAGTCTGGGATTTTCTATCTTCCCAGAGCACAAGCAAGGCCCAATCTTTTGGACTGGAGAAACACTGTCTCTTTACAGCTATATATTTGTCTCAAACATTGCTGTTGATCCAGGAACAATTAACATAATCCCATACCTGTGCATAAAGATGTGACAGGTTAAGGCCAGGTTCTGCATATGAGTTTGAACCTAAATATACAGACAGAATGAGGTATCTCTTGGGTTGCACCTCAGTTACTCAGATGAAGACGAGGTAGATCACAATTATGGCATGTGCCAACTCCTGGTGTGGTACACGTTGGGCAAGGCCCAGCAAGGCCTTTCCTGGGTGTATTGGTCTTGATAGCACAGCAGTGACACCATACACTGGGTCAGTTGGCTGCGGGGGTGTTCTTAGGTTATATTAAGTCATTAATAATATTGTGACTCTTATTTAACTGCACTGTCTGTGTCTCATTTACTGCTGTGTCCGTTGGGCTTGTTATTCAAGAATTCTCTGCAGCTAACAAGGCAGCACAATAGTTTACCTTTCTTTTTCACTAGTGTATGGACAAGAGTAGATGGGTGGAGGTGAGGATGTGTCATATTAGCAGAGAATATAGGATTCTGTCACACACAAAAACCTCCTTAATTTAGAGCTAAGATTTTTGGGTGCAAATCCCCATAAACGTAATCACTTCAAATATAGGAAATCACAGTTTCTTCCACACTTCTCTGTGCATAGTATTTCTCATTCTAATATTCATTTATTCTTTCCTTCCCCCACCCTCGTCAGTTGTTACATTACAATGTACACAATCAAGGAAAATAGGTTATCCTCTGAAAAAACTCTCCCTTTTTCCATTATTTCCTTGCAATAAAAATGATCATATTTCCAGTAAATATAATAAGAGCTCTAAGTGCACATTTTAAAGACAGAAATAATATCAGAAATAATATTAGTATTTTTCAAATTTTACTTACCAAAATTTCTTTATCACAGTATGAACTGAAGTCATTTGAAATAATTGCAGCATATTGAAGGAGCACTTTGTTGATAGTCTAGAGTGGAAAAGGAAATGTTTAATTGGGATATATAATCATGTAACAGTCTGAAGAATTGTAAGTAAAAATACAAAATAGTATTCAAGTGAAAGTGGAGGCTTGTTCTGGATTAAATTTACAAAAATTTAGTTTACATTTGCTTAGAAAATTGGAAACAAAGTTCCAATTGGAAAATTGTGACAAAGTTCCTTCTTTACCTTGGTGGGTCCTGTGCTTATTGGCGGATTTGCTCTCCTCAGTGATCTTCCCCTCTGGTGGAACCCACAGACTGGGTCAATTCCTTCTGTGTCCGATCAGGAGTTGCAAGGTTTGGGGGGAATCCAGGCCCGCCCTCTACTCTGGGTTTCAGCCCAGGGCCCTGTGGATTGC
>NC_133777.1:61542920-61571853 GCF_003597395.2 Chelonoidis abingdonii
GATCTTAATTGGCCCTAGGTGCCTTAATTAACCTGAAGCAACTGCCATTTGGTTACCATGGTACTAGGGATTTGTTTAGCCTGAGGCTAACATATCTGTTCCTCAGTACTTTACTGTAGCCATCTGGCCTTGCCCCATCACATCACATTTTAAATCCCTTCACAATGGATAATGTTTGTTTTTTAATGGAATGTAATTTTCTATAACAGAAACACTTTGCATTTAGTTAAACTGACACTGAGAAGTAAGAACATTGAGGGATTCTAGTTTGTGCATTGTGCGACATATACTAAGGTTCAGTCGATCGCAGCTCCCACTGGCCACGGTTCGCTGCTCCAAGCCAATGGGAGCTGTTGGAAGTGGCGCGGGCTGAGGGACGTATTGGCCACCACTTGCAGCAGCTCCCATTGGCCTGGAGCAGTGAACTGCGGCCAGTGGGAGCTGTGATCAGCCGGAACTGCAGACACAGCAGGTAAACAAACCAGCCCGGCCCGCCAGGGGCTTTCCCTACACAAGCAGTATCCCAAGTTTGGGAAACACTGCTGCAGGGTAACGACCTACAGATTAAAATATAATGGACAAATAAGAACCAAAGCAGCAATGTTTAAACCCCAGCAATGTGAACTTAATCCTCAACAATCACATGAATATATACATTGTTTACAGACTGAGAAAAGTTGTGATGAAAGCACAGAACTATGCGTAAATACAAACTGTTTCATAGCCCTTGGCATTGTAATGGAATTCTAAAGCTTGCAAAAGAATGTGGCAATCCAAGTAGAAAGTTGGCCTAACAAAATGTGCAAGCTTATCAAACAACAGATTACTAAACCCTAGAAAAAACAGGTGGCTGATCCACCCCCAGCTGTTCAAACTTGTCTTCAAATATGATAGAGAAAATTACTTTTGGCCTCTACCTGAAGTGTGATATTTCACTTGCATGCAGCACCACATTTTCCAGATAGGTTTATTATAACTATAGTTAAGGCTCTACAACAAACACTGCTTTTCAGGCATATATACAGTGATCACCCTGTATTAGCACTATTACCTCTACCTCCTTGTAGTTATTATTCTGAGAATTAAGAGAAATACTGTAAATGCTCAGGTGATATTATTGAATTAACTAAGGTAACTGGCAAGTCTTTAAGGGAGAACCCTGTAAACTCAGCTGTTGATACCCTCAGAAGGTTAGAACTTGACATGCAAGGTCTCAGCAGTGGAGTCTATTTTCAAAAGAAAAATATGTTTAAACCTTGGCATTCAGAAAAATAAACATGTCTATGGTCTAAAACTTGTGACTCAGACCACAGAACCGAGAAATAACCTTAGGTTAACAAACAAACAAAAAAATAGCAGGTGAATAGCACATGACACAGCTTAATCACTTATGGTATTTTGAGAAACATAATGAATAAGAATATCTAGCTCTTGTATAGTGCTTTTCATCAACAGATCTCAAAGTGCTTCACAAAGGAGACAACCATTATTACCCCAATTTTACAGATGGGGAAACTGAGGCACAGAGCAGCGAAATGACTTGCCCAAGGTCACCTAACAATGCAGTGGCAGTTGGATTTAGAAACTGAGAATAGCATCTAAGTCTCCTGAATCCTGGTCCAGTTCTCTGGTCCCCTTCCAAAGCAAAGCCCACAGCTGAGAGCCCTGGGGAGGAAAGACCTATGACAATTCCCTCCTAGAGTTCCTCCCCTCATCATGCACTGCCAAATAGGCCACAGGACCTGCTCCCAAGCCCTGTAGATCCTGGGGGGATCAGTTGGAAATGAGGGTCTTTGTCATAGTACTGCCTCTGGCCCCTGACGACCTTTGTGATCCGGCAATTCTATGGTATTGCTTTAACAAGTACAGAAGGTCATATTCTCTTCCGTGCTGAGCTGATGATTGATGCCATTGGGGTGCGGTAAGGTGGCTCAAAGTAAATTTTCCTCTCTCCAAACCTGGGGTTCTTGCTTTGGTCCTCCTGTCCCAACACATTCCTATCATGCATTCCCCATTCCCCTTATATCAGAGCTGGGGGGAGTAAGTGGTATAAAGTCAGCTATGCCTGCTTTACACCAGCTTAGGACATCCCTATTCTGGGGAATCTTTAGAAACCCTTTTAGGACTGGTTTAGGTCCTTTTAAGTTGCTCTGAAGATTCAAAAAGGTCTTAGCAGGGGCCAAGGATCTGGCTCAAAATGTTGGAAGGATACTGTATAGCTAGAAATATTGTACAATAAAGTAAGTTGAGAAATCCTGGCTGATAGACCTTAAGCAGGAAGTATTTATCTGTGGTGAAACCTTAAAATGGAGAAAGAGAAGGCAGCACATAAGATCTCACAGAGATCAGCACTTTTTTCAATGTATTCTTTAGCAATCCACAGAAAATGGAAAATCGTTGATTTTAAGTGACATCAAAGAACAAGAGATGAACTAGCCGCACTGGGTCTATCAGAAAAGCTCATAAATTCACCAAGCTTCCAAAACAGTCTAACAGGGCAAACTATCCATCAGCAGGACCAACATGCTGATGAGGTGGCAGAGCAAGAAACAAACAAACACACTCTGGAGGGATTTCAGCCAACTATGCTTTGGTGCCAAATCTATGCAGAAAGAAGGCTCCAGTTTTCTTCCAACAATCCCACACACCTGACTATGTTTCACTATGAATTGCTCTGAAATCTAAGTAGTGATTCAATGATTAACAAGAACAGCAAAAAAGTCAAGTATGCTTGTATCTAGTTTTACTAAAACATGAAGTCCAGAGATTAGAGTTCTTCAAATTGGGTGATGAATTAAGAGAAAAACTGGTCATTCCCCAAGAATAAAAACAAAACAATTTCTCTAAGGATCCTGGTCCGCAACAGGGAATATGGGTTCTAAATAACATTAGAATGTTTTTAAGCACAATGACAACAGAATGTTGCTTTCTCTGAAACTTGGTCAAGATGCATTGATTTTAATCTACCTTCGCAAATCTTCTCATCAAATGAGACAGTGCTTCAGGATTAGGGCACTCCAGTTTCTTGATAATCTCGAAGCTTTGATTGAGTTGTGTGAAGACATCTACCACAGAGCAAGAGAAAAGGGCATGATCTGATGTTTGCTGGAACTAGAGGAGAATAAAGAGGGGGAGGGAACAAAAACCCCAATTAAAATGAGTTAACATTTGCAAACCCACTTTCTGACAATACAACAGTATTCATTGAATTTCTAACACTTTAAATCCATCCTAGAGCCAGAAAAACGGAAATTAAAAAAAAATTGCTTGCACTTTTACAGTGTATAACACAGACAGTGATTTTGTGTGTTCTTTTCTTTTGGGAACAAGATGGAGCTTTACAAAACTACAGCAAAAGTCCTGCATTGGCATCTGCTAGTGTAGACACCTATACCTGTGTGGACACTCCTGTAGACACTTATACCTGTGTGGAGTCTCACTGGCTTCATTAGCATTCCAAGGAGACTGTGCTACAGGGCTGCATTTCAGGACTAGGACATAAGTATTTAGCCTTCTTTGGAGTTGTACCTGAATCTCTGCACAAAATATGTGGCATGGAATCTTGCTTCCACTGAAGGGATATCTCAGTGGTTTGAGCATTGGTCTGCTAAACCCAGGGTTATGAGTTCAATTCTTGAGGGGGCCACTTAGGGATCTGGGGCAAAATCAGTGCTTGGTCCTGCTAGAGAAGGCAGGGGGCTGGACTGCATAACCCGTTAGGCTCCCTTCCAGTTCTAAGAGAGGGTAGTTAACTTATTGTCTGACAGCAATATGATCTTATGGAAACGTGTCATGTGCAGCTTATGAGACTTGAATTTAATAAGTGTAGATACTCCCTCTCCTAACTGGAGAATGCTACTATTATATTAATATGGCATTTCTGTAGTAATATTTTTTATCATTGCACTGCATCAATAAACGTATGATAAAGATATTTTTCTATAAAAATATTCATCCAAAAGAGTGCTCATCTGAAAGTTCTGTATAAACCAATAGAAACTGTAGAAAGGAACCTCTGAAAGCCTGCCACTCACAGATTAAACATAGCAGCTGCTGGGCAGTGCAAAGCAACACTAAGCCCTAGTGTAGAGCAAGCAACTAATAAGTTCTGCAATTGCAAGGGGAACTCAGGTAGGTAAAAAATCACTCAGGAGTTGGAATCTGGCCATAGGGTTAGCAACAAAGGGTAAGTACTGGCCAATAATGACTCTGCATAGCGTGTGATATCTAATAAGGACACATCATAAGGAGTACCTATACTGCATGGCACATTGTAATACCAAACCTCTTTCCTGCCATAATAATTTTTTTTATAAAAAGGACTTACTCCATCTTTTTTGTCTCTTTCCAGTGCTCCATGAAGAAACTCCATTGAGACATCTTCATTTTCATCCAACCATTGAATGACAAAAGGCTCAAACCATCTAAAAATTACAACCATTAATGCTTCATATTTGCCTTAAAATATTCATTTTATTCTGGAATATACACAGAGTTATTGCTTTTTTATGACATTAAGGCATTTTAATATTGTGATGATATATAATATTAACCATTCAGATTTTGATCTGACTTCTAAAATGTCCCCATAGTTTTTTCATTCATACATTACTGCATATGGTTTGCTTTGGATTTGGATTATAAACTCAGTTTTGGCAGGTGCAAAAATGTAATTTTGAAAGATGTCACACTCAGTATTAGAATTGCAAATATGATCCTTTTATTTTGGCCAGTTTTAATTATTAAATAGCATTACTATTTGTTATTTAACTGCTTTCACATCATAAGCATGAATTCTGCTAAAACACTAATTGCTATAAATGGGAGTTGTATGTGCATTTTGTGGCGAAGGGCTTGCTCCTTACTAACATTAAAATAAATACCAAATTTGTGTATATCTAGAGAACCAGCATATGGGCTGCATTAGTAGGAGCACTGCCAGCAGATCGAGGGAAATGATTATTTCCCTCTATTTAGCACTGGTGAGGCCACATCTGGAGTATTTCTTCCAGTTTGGGCCCCCCCACTCACAAAAAGGATTTGGAAAAATTGGAGAGAGTTCAGCAGAGGGCAATGGAAATGATTAGGGGGCTGGGGCACATGGCTTATGCTTTGGTGCCAAATCTATGCAGAAAGAAGGCTCCAGATTTCTTCCAACAATCCCACACACCTGACTATGTTTCACTATGAATTGCTCTGAAATCTAAGTAGTGATTCAATGATTAACAAGAACAGCAAAAAAGTCAAGTATGCTTGTATCTAGTTTTACTAAAACATGAAGTCCAGAGATTAGAGTTCTTCAAATTGGGTGATGAATTAAGAGAAAAACTGGTCCCCCTGAGGAGAGGCTGAGGGAACAGGGCTTATTTAGTCTGCAGGAGAGAAGAATGACAGGGGATTTGACAGCAGCCTTCAACTACCTGAAGAGGGGTTCCAAAGAGGATGGAGCTCGGCTGTTCTCAGGGGTGGCAGATGACAGAACAAGGAGTAATGGTCTCAAGTTGCAGTGGGGGAAGTTTAGGTTGGATATTAGGAAAAACTATTTCACTAGGAGGGTGGTGAAGCACTGGAATGGGTTACCTAGGGAGGTGGTGGAGTCTCCATCCATAGAGGTTTTTAAGGCCGGGCTTGACAAAACCCTAGCTGGGATGGTGTAGTTGGGGTTGGTCCTGCTTTGAGCAGGGGGTTGGACTAGATGACTTCCTGAGGTCTCTTCCAACCCTTATTTTCTGATTCTATGAATATGTAGATAAACATATGGGATCTCATAACCCATTCCCACAGTTGAAAGTATAGGAAATAATTCTGAGCAAAGACAGCTGTAAGGGTTCTTTCCTGGAGTGCCTTCCTTATTAATTTATTGGGAGTTTGTCAATGCCACAGAATTGGCCATGAGCTTTGCCTAGAAACCCTGTGGATCACCATGTAGCACATAGGGGAAGTGTAGGAGACAAACAGTTCTAGCCCTGGGTGAACATTTGCAATCATCCTGGAAGCATTTGGAATCATATTACTAAGGTAGCCCTCAGGCTGTGTCTGCCCCTAAGGTCCTTGCAATGGGGGCTCTCAAATAGCAAAGATAATGAGGCTGTATTATCTTTTCTAAGGAATCTCTGTGGGGCTGGAGAAAGATGAACTTTTTCCCCTCTGTTCCCTCCCCAACCAAGTAGGATTGGGAACATCATGCACAGATCAAGGTGCATGAGCATGTGAGCTTCTATTCTCTGATAATTAGAAAGTGACCTTTATCAAGAATGATTCCATCGGTTTTGGGGTTTTTTGTTTGTTTGTTTGTTTTTAGCATACGTTTGGATTCTTACTAACAATAGGATGAGCTGGAGGTAGTTTTACTTTGGTAAAACCTCAGTCGTGGTGTATTTTATTTGGAGTTTTGGATTTATGGTCTATGGAAACCAGTGACAGACCCCCAAACTTTCAAAGGCAAGTTATTGGAATTCTAAAAATCAGAAGACATAGGAATGTGAATGAAGATAGAGCATAGGACTGAAAGCGTGTATTAACTGCAGCAAGAGAGAAGAAAAGAGAAGCAACAGAAGAAAATTAGTCATATGGAATACAAACTTGTATTGCTCTTATTGCCCATTAGTGCTGTATCTTACTCCAGGTTTTGGCATGAAATGACTATAACGACAAATAACTAATACTGTTGCCATATCCACATTTTCTGCCATCCCCTGGGATCCTCTGACCTTAAGATTTTGTCATTTGTGAAGCCCTTCTATTAAATGCAATTGTTGAATAAACATATTAATCTGAAATGGTTAACAATTTTTAAAATATGTGGTATAACTTATTTTCGAGAATAAAGAATTAAGGGGGAAATATGTGCAGAGTATAAAGAAAGGCTTATGAGTGCTGCTTAGCTTAAATGCACTCTGCTTTTAGTGTTATAATGGATAAATATTTAAAGAAAGGAAAGCTTAACAAGCAGAGCACAAACTCAGGGGAAATTCTCCCCACTACTCACAGAGAATACTCGGGCACTGCATCCTGTAAGGCAGGGAGTTCTCGCACATACTCATTATAAAACCATTTCACTTTGAAGTGCAAATTCATATAATCTGTGCTCTTGCATAACCGCTGCTTTTCATGTTCTATAAAATAGAGAAAATAAAAACATTTCATAAAGTTCTGATTGTAAATAACATTCTTGTGTCTCAATGCCATTCTAACATTTCCAGCACTAGTGAAATAAATTATACAGTACTTGCATCTAAGGGCACGTGGTCTCATTTCTCAGAGGAACTCAGCACCCACAGTTTCAACTGTGGCTTCTCAGCACCTGGACAATGTCAGGCCACAAATTATGTAAAACATTTTGAAGCCCCCACCACTGAAATGATCTTTAGCTATTTGTGAAGTAAAGAGAATACTTTCACAGAGTAAATAGAATGCTATACTGTCTTGCTGCCAAAGTGAAGTATGAAGATTGAATAAAAAGAGAATATTCTAATAGTTTATATATCAAACTCTCTTCCCTTATTCTGATGCCTCTTAGAGTGGTATGAAGTGCACTGGAAAAGAAGATAGGTAGATAAAAATGCAAGCATGAGGTAAACAAAAGAAAATAATAGCTAGCCATAACTATCGGAAAAGTCTGAAAAAGTGACTACTGAAGCTCTAAACAGGTTGCATGTATAGTGTGTAGTTAACACTAAATAAATTGCAGTAGTGGGAAGGACAAGACACCCCTACCCCTACAATTCTTAATATAGTTGATTTTCTTCTTCCTCTGCACCACCAATACAAGAGCCATTTGATAGTGTTATTTCATTAAACTGCTTTTTAAATTTGGTGCCTCTACCTTGCCTACATATTCCTATCGAGGGATGCAAGGGAGGGAAGTTTCTTCCAATACACAGGACAGCTAGATGTTTTTTACCAAGGTAGCATTTTTTGTCAGTATCTCAGTTGTGCAGAAATGATATTACAGTAGGGGAGTGGAATGGGGGCACTGTTCCTAAACACTCTATTTGTTGCTTGTAAACTCTGTTTACTTATAGCATTTCAATTTCATGAAAAGCATAGGTAAAGTTGTGCCTTTCCAGGGATCACTTTACACCTAGGCTCAGCAAGCAGGCTTTGCATGTGGCCACTTTCTATTTTTTAAAAACCAAATTCCAACTCTGTATTCTGGTTTTGGAATAAAGGGCCTCTCTCTACAGCTATTTTGGAAGTTTCAAAAATTTGAATCCCTCCCCAGCCCCCCTTTTCAGGTAAATCAAAAGTTTCACTTCGATTTGGAGCTTTTTCATTTTCATTTTTTTTTAAATAAAATTGAAAGAAAGTTCTAAATGAAAAGTGATTTCAAACAGAAAATTCTAAATGTTTAGACTGAAACAATTAAGTGAAATGGATGCAAATTTGTGAAATGTTTTGGTTCACCTGAAACCATATTTTTCACTGTTAAAAAAAAAATGCACCCAGCTCTACTTCCATCACCAGAGGATATCACTACTTGATAGTTGCAAAAACTGTAATAATCCCAACTTTAGACATATGTAAAAGCTATCTTGAAGGCAATCCACTTTAATAATAATGCTGGTGTGTGGCCCACCTAATCAACAAGGGAATGCAAGAGACCAGGTGTGGGGGGATGTGGAACTTTTTACTGTAAATGAAGGAACCATGAAATGCATGCCTTTATCTCCCACCAGCTATGCACTGAAGGACTGTGCCATCAAACAGAGAGTAAGAGAATGAACAATTAGATTATGGCAACTTTGTATATTCTTACAACGTTTCAATACCAAGGAATGGGTAAGAGCTTATGATCAATATCGATATACTTCATGTATGGATTTCATGTAAAATACTGACAATCTGTAGTTATCAAAGGAAGGACAAGTTCCCTTTTTATGAATAAAGCGTGTACAAATTTCCTTTAAAAATAAACTGTGCAATTGCATAATATCCAAAGCTAGTACTAGTGTTCTGTTGCCTGAGGCAAACTAGCAAATCTCTGTGCCTATCAGCCCACAGTTTTCTGTCAATCATATTCTGCTGTCCTAGATTACCACCTGCATAGTAGAGAGCCACTAAACTACCATAGTAGTAAGCCACAAATAACTAGTTATCCAGTCAGTTCCCAATCTTTGCTCTACGTCTTTGCCACTGCAAAAATGTAGAAAACGTTAGAGCTGGACTTTTGTTAAACAAGCCAAAGAGAGCCAGAGCGAGATATTTTTGTGTGTGACTTGACTTCATATTAACGTCTCTCTATGCAGTTACCCAGCCAACACTTTAAAGATGAAAATAAAACAAACTAGAAAATTTTACATTTGATGAATTGCAAAGCCAGATTCAAACACAGACTCTTAACTTGCTATGATTTCAGCGCTTTTATTAACCCAACCATGATATGCAAAATTGATGAGAACGTAAGTGTTGGTTTTACACAGTCCAGTAGAGTTTAAATGATTCTTTAACATTTATTTAGTAGCTAGATGTATTGCATATTTAATTTTGACAACTAAGATTCAAATCTCTCACTAAATTCACAAAATAAAACATTTAAGTAGTTCCTCAAACTGCTGCCTAATAATTTTGTATACAATTTCATGTCTGGAATGTAAATGAGCCAAAACTTCAGTGCTAGGACTATTTTACCACAAGAATAAAAATGCTTCACCAAAATTATGTTATCTCTAATCTAATCATGTAGCTGAAGAAAAAAAACCCCTATTTTCCATTAGCTAGGTACAGTGTATTCCTTAAAGGCTTATTTTTCTATAAAGAGCCAAATTCTGACTTAGTAGGTAGGCATAGGGATCCTCCCACTGACTTTAGTAACACCTGTAGTTTGTAGCAAAATTAGGCTAGAAATATTCACTTTTGCAGACACTTACTCACACTCTACTTTCCAGCATTTCAACACACATCAATATTCTTAATTACAAGGTATCTCCCACTGTCAGCTTTTGTCACCCTTTTGCCAGAGCTCTCAATGGAGAAAATGGCAACACGAAGCGGTAAGGCATGTTGTTTGCTTTCCCTGTCCTATCTTAATAGAAAAAACTATTTGTGAAGAGAACTCACTCCACATTTTCTTGTATGTTCTCGAAGCTCCCTGAGGAAACTCCATTGATATATCTTTGCACCAAGAAAACAGTTTAAAATGTATCTCAGTTTTTAAAAGGCATCATTGCTCAATGAATGCTGGAAATGGAACAGTAGAAATCACCAGGAGCCCATCTCCCAATATGCAATAAAACAGTTGTACAATCAAAGGAAAGAAAGTCTTCAGATTCAGCAGGACAGATGCCTAGAGCCTTAACAAATTCACAGTCCATTTTGGTCAATTTCACAGTTATAGGATTTTAAAAATAATAAATTTCATTATTTCAAGTATCAGAGGGGTAGCCGTGTTAGTCTGGATCTGTAAAAGCAGCAAAGAATCCTGTGGCACCTTATAGACTAACAGACGTTTTGGAGCATGAGCTTTCATCAGATGTATTCACCCACGAAAGCTCATGCTCCAAAACGTCTGTTAGTCTATAAGGTGCCACAGGATTCTTTGCTGCTTTCATTATTTCAGCTATTTAAATCTGAAATTTCATGGTGGTGTAACTGTAAACCAAAAAGGAGTTGTGTGGTGGCGGGGAGGGGCCGCAAGGTTATTGTAGAGGAGGGTTGTGGTACTGCTCCAGCAGCAGCACAGAAGTAAGGATGGCATGGTATGGTATTGTGACCCTTACTTCTGTGTTGCTCTGCAGAGCTGGACCCTCAGTCAGAAGCCACCACTTTCCGTCCACCCAGCTCTTAAGGCAGCTGCGCAGAAATAACGGTGGCATGGTATGATATTGTCACCTTTACTTCTGCAGTGCTGCTGATGGGGCCCTGCCTTTAGAGCTGGGCACCTGGCCAACAGCTGCCACTCTCTGGCTGCCCAGCTCCAAAGTCAGCAGAGAAGTTAAGGTGGCAATATCGCAATCCCCCTCAAATAACCTTGCCACCCCCCTGCAACTCCCTTTTGGGTCAGGACCCCCAATTTGTGGAACATTGGTCCCCACCGTGAAATCTGTATAGTACAGGTAAACGCACACAAAAGACCACATTTCATGGTGGGAAGACCAGATTTCACAGCCCGTGATGTATTTTTCATGGCCATGAATTTGGTAGGGCCCTACAGATGCCATATAAACACACTGGCATACACTGAAGGGAAGTGACTCCCAGAGATGCCCTGCCTCTCCTCCTCTTGAAATTGTACCAACAGATGGTCAGCTGTTCCATACTCACCAATCTTTGTTGCTGTGATTAGATACAAACAGAAATGGGTCCAAGTCAAAAGGCATGGACATGCATCCAAACTTCCCCAACATTTGTATGTGTAGCTCCAGGGTGTTAATCGAGCCCATTCTAGAGATGAGGCTGGCAGTAAAGTTTTAGACTAGGGATCAGATTTATAAAGGTATTTAGGCATTTCAAATGCAAATAGGTACCCAACTTGCTCTGTATATCAGACTTAGGCATCTAACAGCCATTGAAACCTATTTTGATCTTTGGTACCTAAATACCTTTGTAAATCTAGATCTAGGTCCTAGATATAAACTTCAACAAACGTCAAGATCTAGGCTCATGTTTTCCATATACAAACAACAGACAGTTCTCTAGGTAGAAAATAAATCTCCATTTATTAAAATACCTTAAAGCTACCATATGTCTTGGAAAATATACAAAAGCTTCATCTGTTCATAAAGGAATAATGCACCAAAAAAATTCTTGCCATGTCAAAATTAATGGATAAGCTTCTAAAATACAATTAAAATAGTTTTCTTTGTAAATTATTTGATTGGGTCCTATGTGTATAAAAGGGTCCACTGGACAATTTCAATTATAAACGGTTACAGTGAAGAGCTTATGTTTTCATCTCATTAACGTTTGCTCCAATGGTGACTTCTGTTAAGTAACCTAATTAATGTCTCTTCTAATAACTGTACAGTAGCTTGATTGTCAGGTTCTAAGTTAACATGCTTAAAGCAGAAAAAAAGGAAAAACACAGGAGAAATGCTGAGCTATTTTACAAATGTATTTTTACTTGAAGAAAAAAAAATCAGGAGAATACAGAGTGAAAATGAAAATGTTTGTTTCTATTTTAGCCCTAGAACTTTGGGCAGTGAGACCATGTGAGATATCAAAAGCTGACTGCAAAATGCACACAGTGAATTATTAATTATTATTATAATTATTATGAATTTCACTTAATGCCTGAGTATATCAAGGGACTGAAGATGTAGCTGCTAACACAGAGGCATCACATCAATTTGAGTAGAATACTGACTAGATTCAATTAAGACAGACTGGAAGTCAGCACTGTCTTTTGGGCCTCTCGTGAATCTGGTCAGGATAGGCAGATAGTTTGGGGGAGGAAGAAAGTGGAAGAGACCAGGAGACCTTGAGGAGAATTAAGGTCATTTGCAGGCCTGCTAAAGGAAGTTGGGTGGGATAAAGGCCTCTCAGTGGCAGTACATCTCATACGTTCCAACTCCTTACCTTCAGTGCCAAGGCCTTTTGTCTCCCATTACTCTGCTTGCCTGTGTATTCTCTCACACTGTCACCTGGGTCTGGAAATGAACTCCCGGAGCCCATGTGCCATGCAACTGTGTTTATCCCCCAACCAAAACCCAGCACTTTCCTGCTGCACCCCATTTCTCAGACAACTTAATTAAAATAAAAGGGGAACTAGCACTATCTGTACATTGCATAAGCAATTAATCTCCTGTCAGGTGTTGTGTTAATTTCATTGTCCCTAATCCTTTTGTTTGCCTATGTTAAGGCTACAGCCCGTCCAATTTAGGGTTGGATTGTCTTTAGTACACAGTGTGTGGGAGAAGACTTTATGTAGAGTCCAGAGACAATCACAGAACCTGTGCAAGAGCGCAGAGACTCCCTCTGTGTACACCAGGGATGAACATTGCCCAAAAGGAGACTGGGAAAGGTGGGGGTATGGCGTCTTTATGCTCGGCCCAGCGTACTTAGCAGGCCAGGTACACAGGCAGAGGTTGTGCCATTTTTAAAGATGATGCAGATTACACCCTATCTCAGGGCACCATGGAGTATATTTTGCATGATACTTCTCTGAGTTCTAAATGTGGTGGAGCACTTTGGCAGAGTCCCCTACAGATAGGGCTGTCCCCGTCTGGTGCAATGCAGTCCTTGGATTTGTAAACTACTCAGAGCAGGGACCCAGCCTCTTTACTTTGTCTGTAAAGGGCCAAGCACATCTACCATCTGACCCTGTAGAAACAAGGGGTAGTTATAATAATTGATTATTATGATTTGGTAGTCCAGCTGTTCAGAGACACTTGTATGCTCATCAACATGTGAATGTTTATACAAAAATATGGGTGCTGATGTAAACTGACCCTCCAAGTCCAGTAATCTAAATTCTACTAGAATTTCATTGGAAACCTGCCACCGTTGCACTATCATCGTCAGCATAGATTCATAGACTCTATGACTGGAAGGGACCTCGAGAGGTCATCGAGTCCAGTCCCCTGCCCTCATGGCAGGACCAAATACTGTCTAGACCATCCCTGATAGACATTTATCTAACCTACTCTTAAATATCTCCAGAGATGGAGATTCCACAACCTCCCTAGGCAATTTATTCCAGTGTTTAACTACCCTGACAGTTAGGAACTTTTTCCTAATGTCCAACCTAAATCTCCCTTGCTGCAGTTTAAGCCCATTGCTTCTTGTTCTATCATTAGAGGCTAAGGTGAACAAGTTTTCTCCCTCCTCCTGATGACACCCTTTTAGATACCTGAAAACTGCTATCATGTCCCCTCTCAGTCTTCTCTTTTCCAAACTAAACAAACCCAATTCTTTCAGCCTTCCTTCATAGGTCATGTTCTCAAGACCTTTAATCATTCTTGTTGCTCTTCTCTGGACCCTCTCCAATTTCTCCACATCTTTCTTGAAATGCGGTGCCCAGAACTGGACACAATACTCCAGTTGAGGCCTAACCAGCGCAGAGTAGAGCGGAAGAATGACTTCTCGTGTCTTGTTTACAACACACCTGTTAATGCATCCCAGAATCACGTTTGCTTTTTTTGCAACAGTATCACACTGTTGACTCATATTTAGCTTGTGGTCCACTATGACCCCTAGATCTCTTTCTGCCATACTCCTTCCTAGACAGTCTCTTCCCAGTCTGTATGTGTGAAACTGATTGTTCCTTCCTAAGTGGAGCACTTTGCATTTGTCTTTATTGAACTTCATCCGGTTTACCTCAGACCATTTCTCCAATTTGTCTAGATCATTTTGAACTTTGACCCTGTCCTCCAAAGCAGTTGCAATCCCTCCCAGTTTGGTATCGTCTGCAAACTTAATAAGCGTACTTTCTATGCCAACATCTAAGTCGTTGATGAAGATATTGAACAGAGCCGGTCCCAAAACAGACCCCTGCGGAACCCCACTTGTTATACCTTTCCAGCAGGATTGGGAGCCATTAATAACTACTCTCTGAGTACGGTTATCCAGCCAGTTATGCACCCACCTTATAGTAGCCCCATCTAAATTGTATTTGCCTAGTTTATCGATAAGGATATCATGCGAGACCGTATCAAATGCCTTACTAAAGTCTAGGTATACCACATCCACCGCTTCTCCCTTATCCACAAGACTCGTTATCCTATCAAAGAAAGCTATCAGATTGGTTTGACACGATTTGTTCTTTACAAATCCATGCTGGCTATTCCCTATCACCTTACCACCTTCCAAGTGTTTGCAGATGATTTCTTTAATTACTTACTCCATTATCTTCCCTGGCACAGAAGTTAAACTAACTGGTCTGTAGTTTCCTGGGTTGTTTTTATTTCCCTTTTTATAGATGGGCACTATATTTGCCCTTTTCCAGTCTTCTGGAATCTCTCCCGTCTCCCATGACTTTCCAAAGATAATAGCTAGAGGCTCAGATACCTCCTCTATTAACTCCTTGAGTATTCTAGGATGCATTTCATCAGGCCCTGGTGACTTGCAGGCATCTAACTTTTCTAAGTGATTTTTAACTTGCTCTTTTTTTATTTTATCTTCTAAACCTACCCCCTTCCCATAAGCATTCACTATGTTAGACATTCCTTCAGACTTCTCAGTGAAGACCGAAACAAAGAAGTCATTAAGCATCTCTGCCATTTCCAAGTTTCCTGTTACTGTTTCTCCCTCCTCACTGAGCAGTGGGCCTACCCTGTCCTTGGTCTTCCTCTTGCTTCTAATGTATTGATAAAAAATCTTCTTGTTTCCCTTTATTCCCATAGCTAGTTTGAGCTCATTTTGTGCCTTTGCCTTTCTAATCTTGCCCCTGCATTCCTGTGTTGTTTGCCTATATTCATCCTTTGTAATCTGACCTAGTTTCCATTTTTTATATGACTCCTTTTTATTTTGTAGGTCATGCAAGATCTCGTGGTTAAGCCAAGGTGGTCTTTTGCCACATTTTCTATCTTTCCTACCCATCGGAATAGCTTGCTTTTGGGCCCTTAATAGTGTCCCTTTGAAAAACTGCCAACTCTCCTCAGTTGTTTTTCCCCTCAGTCTTGATTCCCATGGGACCTTACCTATCAGCTCTCTGAGCTTACCAAAATCCGCCTTCCTGAAATCCATTGTCTCTATTTTGCTGTACTCCCTTCTACCCTTCCTTAGAATTGCAAACTCTATGATTTCATGATCACTTTCACCCAAGCTTCCTTCTACTTTCAAATTCTCAAAGAGTTCCTCCCTATTTGTTAAAATCAAGTCTAGAACAGCTTCCCCCCTAGTAGCTTTTTCAACCTTCTGAAATAAAAAGTTGTCTGCAATGCAGTCCAGGAACTTATTGGATAGTCTGTGCCCCGCGGTGTTATTTTCCCAACATATATCTGGATAGTTGAAGTCCCCCATCACCACCAAATCTTGGGCTTTGGATGATTTTGTTAGTTGTTTAAAAAAAGCCTCATCCACCTCTTCCACCTGGTTAGGTGGCCTGTAGTAGACTCCTAGCACGACATCACCCTTGTTTTTTACCCCTTTTATCCTAACCCAGAGACTCTCAACACTTCCGTCTCCTATGTCCATCTCCACCTCAGTCCAAGTGTGTACATTTTTAATATATAAGGCAACACCTCCTCCCTAAGTAATGGTGGGAGCATTTGTATAGATACAGCAGGTGTCTTCACCACAGTGTCATCTATTCTGATCATAGCAGCTGTGGAGGCCAGTGAAATAGAAACATCCATTCTTGTCTACCCTAG
Source organism: Chelonoidis abingdonii (assembly GCF_003597395.2). Classification (NCBI taxonomy): domain Eukaryota; kingdom Metazoa; phylum Chordata; order Testudines; family Testudinidae; genus Chelonoidis; species Chelonoidis abingdonii. The sequence goes on from NC_133777.1 coordinate 61,559,171, forward strand.
TACTCCCACCACTGCTCTCACTTGTGAAACTGTTCCGTGGTTGTGCAATGGTGAGAAATTTCCCCCAAAGTGCTAGTGTACAGGACTGGCGCTAGGGTTTTGAGCGCCCTAGGCGGACGGCAATTTCGCCGCCCCGCGCGCTGGTCCCACGGCTCCAGTGGAGCTGCTGCAGTGGTGCCTGCGGAGGTCTGGTGTGCCTGCGGGCGGTCCACCGGAGCCGCGCGAGCAGCCGACCGTCCGCAGGCATGACTGCGGCAGCTCCATCCGAGCCGCGGACCAGCGGACAGCCTGCAGGCACCACTGTGGCAGCTCCACGGGAGCTGCCTGCCACCCCCTCTGGTGGCGCCCTGACCCAGGGGAACCCTTGGGCTGCCACGGCGGTGCCCTGACCCGGAGAGCACCCTGGGCTGCCAGCTGCGGTGGTGGCGCCCTGACCCAGGGTCAGAGCGCCTCCGAGGCAGCTGGCAGCCCGGGGTTTCCCTGGGCCAGGGGACCCCTTGGGCTGCCAGCTGCCACGGCGGCGCCCTGACCCAGGGAACACCCTCGGCTGCCGCGGCGGCGTCCTGACCCAGGGGACACTCTGGGCTGCTGGCTGCTGCCGGCAGCTCAGACTCCCTCTCTGTCCTAGCAGCAGGGCTGCTCAACCATTTAAAAAAAAATTTGGGGGCGCTTTTTGGAGCCCCCAAATCTCGGCACCCTAGGCAACCGCCTAGTGCTCCTAAATGGTTGCATCAGGCGTGCTAGTGTAGACAGTCCTTTATGCTTTGTCTTCAAAGTTATATTCTGGATGACGGTGCATCCTGTCAGTAAAGAGAGTTCTAATTGGTAAAACTAGTCCTCAGCATATTATGGTTGCCTTAATTGCTGACAAAGTTTCTACACTACCAGCAATGTTTAAATCTTTATCAAAACTTCTACACAAAACCCATACTCTATTCCCAAAATACAGGAATACAAAGAGACATTTCTGAATTTAATACCAATGCTCTCATTAAAATTTCGTGTATTTGATGCCTCATTCAATCAAAACACTACTTAAAGTTTGTAGTGATACTACAAGCCATGCAGATTTTTGTTCTAGAGTTAGAAATGAGCTTTTTCTAACTCTGGACAATCTTTGTAATACCTTTCATTTACATTTAGTTATTGAAATTCAGACCTAAAATACAATGCATTAGGAATAGGTACAACAGATCACACTTGAATAATTGAAATTCTTTTTCTCTATATTTTTAAACTTAGAGAATACATTGTACACCAATATCACAAGATATGACTTGCAGTTAAGTTACATGCAGTAGCACATAAGCAGTCAGCCAGCTCCCCACTATGACTATTTTATGTCAGTGTCCACAGTATATGCTATGATAAAGGTGAGAGACTGAGAATCAGGGGACTATAAGCCAGCCATGATGAAGACAGATGTCACAATATGATTCCTTCCAATATAGCTCAATCCTGCTACGTAATATCCTCTTTTATAGCACTGAGCCAGTATTGAACTAAACCTGCCAACTTCAGTGTTTTTTATTTGCAACCATGTTCATATGGGATCACATTAGGAATATCACATTCATTTCATTTTTGAGTCAAGACAAATGGGGTCTCTAGCAGTGGAAGCCTAATGTTAATCACCTTTTTGTTTTGGAAGTGCTGTGAAATGTTCCTAGTAGTGCAATGTATCTATGAAGCAATTTATTTGTTCATTGAGATGTGTAAGGGTGACATGCCCACTTCCCATTAGAGCTAATGGCACATTACCCCCAGATAACTCAATGCATCATTGAGAAAATATTTGTGAATCAATGTCTACACAGTATATAAGTCAATAAATTTACTACGTGTATGTTTAATGACACACTCTGTATACGTTTAGGATATTAATAATGCATGACCAAAAATTTCAATCTTGGGTGCATAAAGTTTTGCACCTAAATCCATGTTCAGAAATCTAAATAAATGGCCTGATTCTTAGAGATGCTGAACTCCTCTTAACTTTAATGGCAGTTATACATGCGTAGCAACTCTGACAGTCCAGCCACTTATTTAGGTGCCTCATTATGGATTTAGGTAGATGCACTCAAGTTTGAAATTTGTGGCCTGTACCAGTGGAGTCCCAGCTTTTCAGCTTGCAGGCCAAACACAGTATTTCAAAAAGGTCAAGTGGCCATATACGATATTTTGGGGCAGATTATCTGCCTTATTCTACTCATGTTCCTGTTGGAGATTCTTCTGGAGTGGGGGAGTCCCCACTCGGCACAGTGCTGGTGTAGCTGGTTCCTATAGCTCCCTCCTTGCAGACACAGGTGCAGGGTGACTGGAGAACATTGTGCTCTGACTATCCCAGACTGGAGACCACAGCCAGTTGGTGCAAATTAGAGCAACATCTCAGCTACCACTACCTAACCCTGTTGTTATAAATAGCTGAACCGTGTTTGCTGAAATATCACACAAAATTCAACCTGAGGCAGAGAACAAGCATGGATAATTTCAGACCAAACAATTAAAGTTATGCTAAATGACTGAAAACAAGAGCTTATAATGGAAAGTGTTAGGCAACCTAACCCAAACTTTGTTAGCAGTTCCACCTAAAATAAGGCCATGTGAAAGCCATGGGGTGGTGGTGGGAGTGGTGGTGGTGGAGAGGTGCTCTAAAACAGGCTCTCTTTTGGTTGAAAAACAATGGGATTCAATTATTTGCAATAGTTTGTGATCCCTCAGAGCAATAGTTTGAGAAAGCCATAAAACTTTGAATTCAGTGAAGGCCATCTATCTCCATCGTGAGATCATTCAAAATATATATAATTAAGGAGAACTTTCACTGCTCTTTAGATCAGCTCCTCCAACTAAAATTACCTGCCAATTTGTTGATCAGTGTTGTTTACCATTGATATATATTTTCCAGTAAGTTAACCAAGGTATCAGTGTCTTTAAAATATTTAAACTCATATTTAGCCTCAAATTTATCTTTTTTTTTTTTTGCATTCCACCCAATAAAATAGTATGAAATTATATAAGAGTGACAATAGGTTAAACTTTTGTTTTGTTTTGTTGGTTTATAGCAAACTGGTATAGCTGGTAACATTAAGAGATAACACTGAGTGGCAACAAGAATTCAAGTAACGTGGGACAATGATGCATTTAAAATTCCACAATATTTTCTGCTATTCTGCTGCTCACTGATTTGTTTTCTGTGCATTGTTCCACTGCTGATAGCAACAAAATCTACATGGGGGGTGGGAGGGAGAAGACCATACAATGTCCTGCAGCACAGCCCTAGCACCACTGGACAAATAAGTCTCACTACTTGTGATTGTCTTCTCATTATCAATCCATGAGCAAACAGCCTCATGAGTGACCTTCTGAGATCACTTGTGTCCTTGTGTAGAAACTCACTGCTAATGCTGTAATCACGATTCCAGCCCTGACACAGAGTGCTGGAAACCAAAGAGCAGTCACCGGAGTAACAAAAGCTTAAATTGCTATAGTAGCTTTATTAATGTCCTAAACTGTGGCAGTGTTTTAAAAAAAAATCCCATCTGCTGAATAGCTCAGCTTTAACTTTGAAGTTTCAGTTTTTCCTTCCTATTTCCACATAAATATTTTGAAATGTCACATTCTGCCTTCACATTCTGCTTGAGCACTAATGGCTTCAAAGTTAATTCAATGCCTCCTTGATATATTTTATAAACTGTGATTTTATGTGACTCAAGGCACAGATATTAATGTTTGACTGAGCTGTCATTGCTATTTATCTTTACAAATTTAGAGTGGCTTTGCAATTAGCACCACGATGAAAATAAAGGGTAGTAGTACAGTAATGCAAAACTCATATGCTTGGTTCATACTTCTATAACTGGAATTGTAAATTTGGTCAAGAATCACTATTCTTGTCTGATAATATTAGTAAATTCAATCAAAGAAAGGACTGTAATATGAACAATAAAACTACTCAGAGTTGTGTTTTCTCAAGCAAAACCGAGACTCAAATTTAATGGTAAAAACACCAAATGTTTTGAAAATTACAAGTTTGATGAATTTTGCAGCATCTGTTGTACAAGTTTCTTTTGCAGCTTTTGCAACAGCTGAAACAACAATGTTTAGACATGGCTGAATATTTATGCAAGAGATGCCAGCTGGAGACAATTTAATTTGGGACTAAAATTATCATGAGCATAAGGAAATAACTAAACCCTTGGGCTCACCAGTGACGAGCTTTGTCTGGGTGCTAAAACATGGAAAAAGGTGCAAGAGACAGCCTCCTTGAGCCCCTGAGCCGGAGCCAGACACATTCTCACTGGGAATTTCAGGCATTGCTTCCTGCAGCTACCTGGAGAAGGTCCAACCCCCCCTTCCCTCTGTGTATCAACCAGGAAGCTTTTGGATGTGAAGGACATGTACATGAGGAAAGGGTGAAGGGAATCCCCATTGGGCAAAGAGATGGTATACTTGGCTCCTATACCTCCCTCCCTGCAGCAATTAGTGCAGGGTGGCTGGAGAACCCTGCACCATGGCTATCCCCAACTGACACATTTTCCCTTGGAAATTACCATCAGCTGGTACAAATTAGAACCCACACCTTGGAACCTTCCTCTGCACCCCACTTCTAGTGGATGCCAAGGCTTAAGCCTCACAATCTGGCTACTGACTATAGGGCATCTGCCAACCTTTAGAGAGTGGAGGCTGTTTATAGATACTATAATATGAGTCAATTTATGGCCATTCCAGTATGAGTGGAAAAGGGAGCACAGCAGTGTGATGGTGAGCAGGGTAAGAAACCCTAAGATAGGTAATGTTCCCATAAGGCGCATGACTGGGCATAGCTACGCTCCTGCTTGATTCATGCTGGGAGCAGGGGTTGCACCTGTGGCATCCTGCTCTGTATGCTCCTCTAGCTCCCAGGAGACATTATGATCATCTCCAAGCATCAGCACTTGAATGATGCATCTCCTCCACCTGCCTTTCAGGACTCTGGCCCTGCAGATGATTAATGGAGACCCTTCAGGATTTTTTGAAATCAATTTCTGTTCTTCTTTAGAAAGAGAAGCTCTTTGGAGCATTTTAAACATATTTTCCAGCACTTTTAAGAAAACAGTGAGAGTTCTTTCAATTTCCTTGTTCTTCCTATCCATGTTATACCACACCACTTACGTCACATTGTATCTCTCGTGCTGGAGAGCAGGGATGTCAATCTCTGGCACATCTGTGTTTAGTCAGAGACCAGCAAATGCAACACTTCATGGAACATACAGATGAATGCCACCAGAAGAGTACACTGTGCTGAGGTCTTGGAGCAGTGACAGATTAGAAGGCAGACAGTAAATCTTTAAGTATTTCATCCACAGTATACCTCAGTTATCCTTAAGTAATGGGTACCTGATACTGTATTTCAGAATTAGCTTATTGAAGACTTAATGAAGAATCAGAATTCTTTCTAGGATCATAATGCTTTTTAGAAACTTAAAAAATAAAAACTCAAAAGTAAGTGCAACAAAATTCCTGCTCTGCCTAGTTCACATTTCAAAGGCCTTCTACAATAAGGGTCAAGGGAAAATCAAATTGTTTGTTTCTATTATCATCTTTTTTCCAAACTATTCTGCTGTGATGCCCCTTCCACAGGATATTTACCATGAGGTATTTAAATATTGAGAATCTTCCAAGAAGTGGCAGCTCTTCATTTGAACTTCAGCCTACGTAAACATTCTCCAAGTCCACACTCCCAATGTTCATCCATTTCTAACAGCAACAAATTCCACGGCTGAACCTGACAACGAATGGTGGATTGACTGAAAAGGCCACGTTCTCTGAAATGGACCCTACTGATCAGGCAGAAAAAAGTCCTGCTCATTGTGGCTTCTGAGCTGTCGTCTACTCACAGGACATAATGCAGTTGCCAATCTAAGCCCCCCACTGGCATTTTATCACTGGAATAAATTCCCTCTCTACTGCACAGAAAAAAACCAAACCATCCAATCCTGATAAAGGCAAAGTTAAAGTTGAGCATTTTATCACAAGAGTAAAAAATTTTACTCTTCTCTTTCCACTATATGCAATTGTGGATGAATTAGACTAAGCTCTGCCCTGTAAAAGAAGAGGCTCAAATTAATACAGGAACTTTTTTCAGAGCTTTGTTTAACTCTCCCTTTCCGAACTTTTGAGGACAGTATCTCATCACACTATTGATGAGGTCTTCCCTGGTAGTCATGTCCCAATGCCTACATTCTTCTTCAAGACTCATAGTCGTGAACCCAGCACTCATACTTGCTGCTAATAGGATGAGGCCTATGAATACTCCCTGAAATACACATTCTCCTGGGCAAAAGGGAATGGAGATGCCCTCCAAGAGGATTCCTATATGCCAAAGGATGGGGAAAGCCTCTCCTGAAGCATCCTCTAACCAGACAAGAGGGGGAAACTTTTAAAAAGAAAAGCCTCATCAAGTGCACTAATATATTTAAGTCTATATGTTACATGATCTCCCAATCATGGGCATGGTGACATTGTATTTGGCAAATAATCCAACATGGCAAACTTCACCCCATTCTCCATGGTCATTGAGGAGCCTAGACTAGTGCACTTCCACTGCAGAGAGGAGGTGGCAGGATTTGGGGAACACTTGCAGATGTTCTACATACCACTTTGCTATGCGTGGACTCTTGGGTTTCCCTGTGTGGTTGGGTTTGATGGGCAGAATAGGAGCATATCAGGAGAGGTGTTGGGGAAGGGCTGGTAGAGCTGATGCTATGTAGCCCCATCAGCCAATAGGAGCTCTGAAAAAGGGGGCTAAGAAACAGTGGGGATTGCAATAGTGACAGCAAAGCAGCTCTATTGCCAATCCACAGCCAGAGAAGGATTCATTCTCCTCCAGCCACAGCAGAAGAACTGCTGCATCTTGCCTGAAATGCAGTTGACAGCATTCTCTATTACTGCATATTGGAGTTTACATAGGTTGTCAGATCTTTGAGGCAGAGGCTGTTTTTTCATTGTGTGTGTACTCTCAGTGCTCAGTTCCCTAATTAGGGAGCCTAGCCCCTACCACAACACAAATTATAATGGCGATTCTAATTGTCTACCAAAAGGCCCTGATTTTCATAGGAACTTAACAGACAAAACTCTAAATGAGATCAATGGGAGCTGTGGATACCCAGCTCCTCTGATAGCTGGGTCTATAGTTTGGTTGAAGTTTTGGAAGAAGGTTGGGATGACTTCCATTTGTACTTCCATTTGTACTTACTTACTCATCCCCACCAAAAATCCCATCCAAAATATCATAGCAATGGCATGCACAGAACTGATAACAGATAAAGAATACAGAAATATTTTCAAAATGCTTCCTTGAGCTTTTTAATGTGATAACTGGGAAGTCTGAGCTATTGTGCAAGCTCCAAACTGCAAGCTGGAAGAATAGGTTTACACCATTGTTTTAAGCATAGCAGGATGAAAGACACAAATTAGAGGTGTCTGAATATCCAGTTAGTCCTGCACACAGCACTCCTGTTGACTTTAGTGTGAGCTGCATGTGCATAACTGACTGGATAATTGGGCCATAGGATTTTTGAGTACTGCAGGAAGAGCTTTTAGGACTTCTATTGCTGCTTTAACCACACTCGTGACAGAGACATCCCAGATATGGCATGCTATACATTACATATCACGTGAAAATTTCTCCAATATTAGCTTGCTAAGGAAAGAGTTTAGGGTTTTTTCAGCAGTCACTAGAGACTCCAATACAATTGTCAGTGTTCTGATATTAGTGAGTTTATATGTCGAAAGTATTTGGGCTCTGACACTGAAATAATGCCTTATTAAGCAGCCCTGTTCAATGAGGCATATGACACAAAGGAAATATTACATGAACTGTTTACTAAATTGGAACAAAATCTTATTTGCTGCAAAAATCAGCTCACCTCTATTTTAACTTTAAAGAAATTGCTTTATTTAGAATGGTGTTTTAAACAAATACTAAGTGGCTGCACAGCTTTTGATATGCCTCAGTTGATAAAAATTAGAATATAAACTGAAACTCTGAGACTCTTTGTATAAGTCAGAGATTTAAAACCAAACAAGATTTTATGCAATCAGTTTGGTATTCTGTTCAGTTTCTGTATTATCTAGGCAAGCTGAGACCCTGGAGATTTTTCCACAACAATATTGTAGCCACTGCTTTAGTAGCTAGTCACAAGTTAATTGCATGAAGGATCCCATAACTGTCTGGTTCAAAAGAATACTTCAAATCTTTTGAACAAAAAGCAGAACAACAGTCATTTTTCTGTATAAATTCCCAAGGTGACTAGAGATATTTTTCCTTTAGTTCATGTGTATAAACATATATAAATATCAAACAAACAATACCATTTGTCCAATTGCTTGTAATGCCAGCCTTTAAAATGCAAAAATAAAATGTCAGAGATGAATAAACAATGACAAAGCACATGTGATATGTAAATCAAATTAATATGCTTAGATAATAATCAGCTAGGGGACAAGTATTGATTGGAATGTCAATTGAGTAAATGCTACAGTACTATAGATGTAGCTTGTCAAAATGGAAATGATCTATCTGGACTAATGCTGAGCGTAAGTTAGTTCAGTTTGGATTAATTGTGGGAAAACATATTCCATCTAAATTAGGGCTGTCTATTAATCACAGTTAACTCATGCGATTAACTTAAAAAAATTAATCATGATTAATCGTACTGTTACATAATCAAATACCAATTGAAATTTATTAAATATTTTTGGATTTTGTCTACATTTTCAAATATATTGATTTCTATTATAACACAGAATACAAAGTATACAGTGCTCACTTTATATTATTTTTACAAATATTTGCACTGTAAAAATGATAAATAAAAGAAATAGTATTTTTCAATTCACCTCATACAAGTACTGAAGTGCACTGCCTTTATTGTGAAAGTGTAATTTAAAAATGTAGATTTTTGTTGTTTCAAAACTATGCTCAAAAACAAAACAATGCAAAACTTAAGAGGCTACAAGTCCACTCAGTCCTGCTTCTTGTTCAGCCAATCACTAAAACAAACAAGTTTGTTTACATTTATGGGAGATACTGCTGCCTGCTTCTTATTTACAATGTCACCTGAAAGTGAGAACAAGTGTTCGTATGGCACTTTTGTAGCCAGCATTGCAAGGTATTTACATGCCAGATATGCTAAACATTCATATGACCCTTCATGCTTTGGCCAACATTCCAGAGGACAAGCTTCCATGCTGAGGCTTGTTAAGAAAATAACACATTAAATAGACTTGTGACTGAACTCCTTGGGGAAGAATTGTATGTATCCTGTTCTGTTTTACCTGCATTCTGACATATATTTCATGTTATACCAGTCTCGGACGATGAGCCAGCACATGTTGTTCATTTTAAGAACACTTTCACTGCAGATTTGACAAAATGCAAAGAAGGTATCAATGTGAGATTTCTAAAAATAGCTATAGCACTTGACCCAAGGTTTAAGAATCTGAAGTGCCTTCCAAAATCTGATAGGGATGAGGTGTGCAGCATGCATTCAGAAGTCTTAAAAGAGCAACACTCCAATGAGGAAACTACAGAACCTGAACCACCAAAAAAGAAAATCAGCCTTCTGCTGATGGCATCTGACTCAGATGATGAAAATTTACATGCATCGGTCTTCTGTGCTTTTGATCATTATCGAGCAGAACCTATTATCAGCATGGATGCATGTCCTATGGAATGGTGGTTGAAGATGAATCATTAGTGCATCCGGCACGTAAGTATCTTGAGACCCCAGCTACAACAGTGCCATGCAAACACCTATTTTCACTTTCAGGTGACATTGTAAACAAGAATTGGGGAGCATTATCTCCTGCTAATGTAAACAAACTTGTTTGTCTGAGCAATTGGCTGAAGTAGGACTTACTGGACTTGTAGGCTCTACAGTTTTACATTGTTTTATTTTTGAATGTAGGTTTTTTTGGTACATAATTCTACATTTGTACATTCAACTTTCATGATAAAAAGCTTGCTACATTATTTGTATGAGGTGTATTGAAAAGTACTATTTTTTTTGTTTTTTACAGTGCAAATATTTGTAATAAAAACTAAATATAAAGGGAGCACAGTACACTTTGATTCTGGGTTGTAATTGAAATCAATATATTTGAAAATGTAGAAAACATCCACAAATCTTTAAATAAATGGTATTCTATTATTGTTTAAGTGCTGCATTATGGGGGATGTGTTGGTAAGTATCTGAGTGTCTGTTGTGGGGACAGTGTGTCAGTTTGACCATGTGCTTGATTGTTTGAAAAGTGTGAATTGGGAGTGCTTTGTTCCAGGTGGGCCTTGAGTGGGCCTGACTGTTATAAAAAGGCAGTCAGCAGCGAACCAGCAGAGATGCAAACAGCAGAGGCTAACAGAGGGAGTTTGCCTGAGAGTTTGCCTGAGGAGAGCCCACTGAGGCTTCCATCTTGTGGGCTTCTCTGAGTAGTTACTGCAACAGCTGAGGAAGCTCTTAGAAGGAAGGTAATATGGAAGGTGAGCATTCAGCTGTTGTTATGTGCACAGGTTGTGCCACGTTTATCTTTCTTCCACAGGACAGAAGAGACTTTGTTTGTACAAAGTGTAAGCTGGTCTCCATATTGGAAGAGAAGATTCGAGGTCTGGAGAAACAAGTATTGATCTTGCGCTGCAAAAGAGAAAATGAAGATTTCCTGGACAGACGTCAGGATATGCTTCTATGGGCACAACATTCTGAAGAATCAGAGCAGACTGCGCAGTGGGGACAGAGGGCAGTTAAGAAATTTGGCAGTATGTGACCTCCAGAAGAAGAAAGACGAGTGTCTATGGACCAGTAATGCAGATAAAGATGAACAACTGTTTTCATGTTTTCTCCACAGGTACTAATGCAGGGAGTGGACTAGATGACACATCTGAGGGAAGGGAGCAGAAGGAGACTCCATCAATTGGAAGGCATGAGAAGCACTGTCCTAGGGATGGGGGTTCCATGACCACTGCTCCCAAGAGAAAGAGGTGGGTGGTGGTGGTCAGGGACTCCCTCCTCAGTGGGACTGAGTCATCTATTTGCCACCCCGACTTGGAAAACCGAGAGGTCTGCTGCTTGCTAGGAGCTAGGATTCACAACGTGATGGAGAGACTGCCAAGACCCATCAAGCCCTCAGATCACTACCCCTTCTTGCTTCTCCACATGGACACTGATGATACTGTCAAGAATGACCTTGAGCGGATCACTGCAGACTATGTGGCTCTGGGAAGAAGGATAAAGGAGTTTGAGGTGCAAGTGGTGTTCTCGTCCATCCTCCCTGTGCAAGAAAAAGGCCTGGGGAGAGACCGTTGAATCATGGAAGTCAATGAATGGCTACGCAGGTGGTGTTGGAGAAAGGCTTTGGATTCTTTGACCATGGGATGGTGTTCCAAGAAGGAAAAGTGCTAGGCCGAGATGGGCTCCCCCTAATGAAGAGAGGGAAGAGCATCTTTGCAAGCAGGCTGGCTAACCTAGTGAGGAGGGCTTTAAACTAGGTTCACGGGGGAAAGGAAACCAAAGCCCTGAGGTAAGTGGGGAAATGGGATACCAGGAGGAAGCACAAGCAGGACAGTGCAAGAGGGGAGGACTCCTGTCTCATACTGAGAAAGCGGGACGATCAGTGAGTTATCTTAAATGCCTATACACAAATGCAAGGAGCCTGGGAAACAAGAAGGGAGTACCGGAAGTCCTGGCACAGTCAAGGAACTATGATATAATTAGAATAACAGAGACTTGGTGGGATAACTCACATGACTGGACTACTGTCATGGATGGATATAAACTGTTCAGGAAGGACAGGCAGGGCAGAAAAGGTGGGGAGTTGCATTGTATGTAAGAGAGCAGTATGACTGCTCAGAGCTCCGGTATGAACTGCAGAAAAACCTGAGACTCTCTGGATTTAAGTTTAGAAGTGTGAGCACCATGGGTGATGTCATGGTGGGAGTCAGCTATAGACCACCAGGGGATGCGGTGGATGAGGCTTTCTTCCAGAAACTAACAGAAGTTACTAGATCGCAGGCCCTGGTTCTCCTGGGAGACTTTGATCACCCTGGTATCTGCGAGAAGAGCAACACAGCAGTGCACAGACAATCCAGGAAGTTTCTGGAAAGTGTAGGGGACAATTTCCTGTGCAAGTGCTGGAGGAACCAAGTAGGGGCAGAGCTCTTCCTGACCTGCTGCTCACAAACTGGGAAGAATTAGTAGGGAAAGCAAAAGTGGCTGGGAACCTGGGAGGCAGTGACCATGAGATGGTCGAGTTCCTGACACAAGGAAGAAAGGAGAGCAGCAGAATATGGACCCTCGACTTCAGAAAAGCAGACTTTGACTCCCTCAGGGAACTGATAGGCTAGATCCCCTGGAAGAATAACATGGGGGGCAAAGAGGTCCAGGAGAGCTGGCTGTATTTTAAAGAATCTTTATTGAGGTTGTAGGAACAAACCATCCTGATGTGTAGAAAGAATAGTAAATACGACAGGCGACCAGTTTGGCTTAACAGTGAAATCCTTGCTGATCTTAAACACAAAAAAGATGCTTACAAGAAGTGGAAGATTGGACAAATGACTAGGGAGGAGTATAAAAATATTACTCAGGTATGCAGGAGTGAAATCAGGAAGGCCAAATCACACTTGGAGTTGCAGCTAGCAAGAGATGTTAAGA